>NW_012103932.1:1498835-1516572 GCF_000951045.1 Mandrillus leucophaeus
CCGCCCCTCCGCCCCTGCCCGAGGCGCGGCGAGGTGGGCCCCACCCAGGTGCTGCAGCCCCTCCTCCGCTGCAGTAGAAAATTCTCCTGTTTTCCCCTCCCTGGCACCCTCCGAAGACCTGCCTGGTCCTGGGCCAACCCCGTCCGCAACTGACCCAACGCCCCGCACTCTGCGGGCCCCCTTTCCAGCCTGGAGAGCAGGGCGGGAAGAAGACCCGACCCAGAGCTTCCTGGAGGCTGGGCCTCCCTCTCAGGTCTGGCCCTTGCCAGGGGCACTGATCCGTCTCTCTCCACGTGTAGAAGGGCCACAATCCCTAGGGCAGGGCTGCTGGGAAACCCCATCAAGATAAGGTCTGGGGAGGCGACTTTAACAGACAGATGTGATGGGCCGAGGCCAACCCTGTTAATGTCCCAGCCCTGTGCCCTTGCCAGGGTTTAAGTGGCTTTGGAGGGATTACTTCATTTCTCCGATCCTTGGTGTCCTCATCTGTAAAATAGAAATCGTAAGATCCATCTCACCCGTTGCTAAAGGAATTTAGAAGTGAAGTGCACAGCAGAGTCTCCAAAAGCATCGGAAATGGGAAAATCTGACAATATCAAGTGTTGACAAGGAAGTGGAGCAACTGGAACTCCCAGGCACTGTTGATGGGGATGCAAAGTGGTACAACTTTCAAAATCTTTTTGAAAGGCCTTGATTACCCAGCAATTCTGCTCCTGGATACACACCTAACATCATGTTTCTGTTGATAGCAGCACTGTTTATAATTGCCCCAAACTGGAAATTACTGAAATGCTCGTTAGCCATTAAATGGATACATAAATTGTGATATATTCACACGGTGGAATGACAGCAATGACAGTGAATAATCGACAACTACACACAACAACATGGATGACTCTCACAAATGATGTTGAGGAAAAGGAGCCAGAGGATAAAAAGCCATATATGTTTCCATGTGGATAAAGTGGTATAATGTGTATATGGGGGTAGCAGTCAGGATAGTGGTTACCCTTGGAGGGAGGGGTGCCAGAGCCAGGAAGCAGAGCACAGAGGACGTGTCAGGGGGGCTGGCTGTGTTCTGTGTCTTGGTCTGAGTGCTGGTTACAGTGTGCTCAGTTTGTGATGACTTTTCCAGCTGTGCAGTCAAGATGCATGTGCCTGCTGGGCACAGTGGTTCACGCCTGTAATTCTAACACTTTGGAAGGCCAAGGAGGGTGGATTGCTTGAGCCCAGGAATTTGAGACCAGCCTGGGCAACATGGCAAGACCCTATCTCTATTTAAGTAAATAAATAAATAAAAGATGTGTTTTTCCATGTGTATGCACTATCTCAACAGAGGGTTAATAAGTACATCAGTGATCTGTAGACAGAGAGTCCAAAGCAGCATCAGACACATCGTGAGTGGTCAACCAGTACATCTACTTCCCTGGTGATTTTTATTTCAATGGCCAAAGGATGGCGGCAGTGGCAATTCCAGCTGTGTTGTGAGCCAACTGTGTGAGCCTGGGCGCCTACTTAACCTCCCTGAGTCCTCTTCTGTAAGTGAGCATTCTAATAGTACCTAGTTCACAAGTTGTCATGAAGCTTAAAATAGCAAAACAATGCTTTTAAAAATGACAATACAATCAGGAGGACAGACAGGCAAAGACTTTGTTTATTCACAAATTGCTGGTATTGATTGAATTGTCTTCATTATCATTCATGCAGTAACCAACTACTGAGTGTGTGCCTACTATGTGCCACACGCTTTGCCGGGTCCTAGCACTGGAGCTGGGAACACGATCCAATCTCTCTCCATAAGGAGCACATAGTGGGGTACATACCAGCCATGGTAGCCATGGAGCCCAGTGTAGGGTCAGCCTTGTAGTAGGCACTCCATAAATATTTACTGGGGCTGGGCATGTTGGCTCATGCCTGTAATCCCAGCACTGTGGGAGGCTGAGGTGGTGGATTGCTTGAGCTCAAGAGTGCTAGACCAGCCTGGGCAACATGGCGAAACCTCATCTTTATTAAGAATACAAAAATTAGCTGATTGGGGCAGTGTGCACCTGTGGTCCCAGCTACTTGGGAGGCTGAGGCAGGAGAATCACTTGAACCTGGAAGGCAGAGGTTGCAGTGAGCTGAGATCGCACCACTGGACTCCAGCCTGGGCAATAGAGTGAAACCCCATCTCAAAAACAAAAAAAGTTTCTAGAAGAGTAACTGAATGCAAGTATAGAAGTGTATGCACCAGGCTGGCAACATAGCTAGGCCCCATCTCTACAAAAAATTCAAAAATTAGCTGGGTGTGGTGGCGCATGCCTGTAACCCCAGCCACTCGGAAGGCTGAGGCAGGAGGATCACTTGAGCCCGGGAGTTCAAGGCTACGGTGAGCTATGATTGCACCACTGTGCCCCAGCCTGGATGACAGAGCTAGACCCTGTTTCAAAAAAAAAAAAAAGAGTGGAAGTGTAGGCATGAAATTTCATGTGAATGAAACTTAGAAGGCAGTTTCTAAGCCTGAGATGTGGAAACATCCAATTGATTTATTTCTATAACCTGGAGTTAAACACAGAGATCAGAGTAAGGTTAAGAAAAAGTATATCGGCCAGGCACGGTGGCTCAAGCCTGTAATCCCAGCACTTTGGGAGGCCGAGACGGGCAGATCACGAGGTCAGGAGATCGAAACCATCCTGGCTAACACGGTGAAAACCCAACTCTACTAAAAAATACAAAAAAAAAAAACTAGCTGGGTGAGGTGGCGGGCACCTGTAGTCCCAGCTACTCGGGAGGCTGAGGCAGAAGAATGGTGTAAACCCGGGAGGCGGAGTTTGCAGTGAGCTGAGATCCAGCCACTGCACTCCAGCCCAGGTGACAGAGCGAGACTCCATCTTGGAAAAAAAAAGAGAAAAGAAAAAGTATATCCCCATTGTGCAAGCACCTCAACATGTGTGTGTGCATGCATGTGTGTACATGTGCGTGTATGTGCATGTGTGTGCATGTGCATGTGTGTGCATGCGTGTGTGTGCATGCATGTGTGCATGTACGTGTGTGCATGTGCGTGTGCATGCGTGTGTGCACATGTGTGTGCGTGTGTGCGTGTGTGCATGTGATGTGTGCATGTACGTGTGTGCATGTGCGTGTGCATGCGTGTGTGCACATGTGTGTGCGTGTGTGCGTGTGTGCATGTGCGCGTGTGTGTGCATGCATGTGTGTGCATGTGCATGTGTGTGTGCATGCCTGTGCAAGAGGGCAGTGGCAGGGCCACCCTGCAGCACTCTTTCCCAGCCTACCCTGCCAGGGCCTCATCCCACCTGCCACCACCAAGAAGGGTGAGATGTGTCCATGGCCTGTGGCCCCACTGTCCAGCTGCCCATGGAAGCCTGGGAATGGAATCCTCGGGGCCCCCACACATTTTTGCCCCACTCCATCCCCTCCTTAAATGACTGGTCCCCCAGTCCTGTGAGGAGAGAGCTTGATACAGGGAAAGCCCTCTTGCCCAGGGGTCAGAAAGACATGGACTCTGGCCTGGCTCTGAAGCAGGCGTGCCTGGGCCCTTAGCTGTCATGGGTGTGTGACCTGTGTAATCACACATACCTAGTGCTCAGAATAGCTCCATGCTTGACTTAGCGCTCTACTGTTGCCATCTGTAAATGCTTCACTGCTTTGAAGAAGGGCCCTACAAATGCTGTGGCAAATCCTGCGTCTTTGTGAGCACAACAACCCCCCGCACCGACGCTGGGGCGAGTCCAGGGTGTGAGGCCTTCACTGCTGCTTGGGTTCCAACCTTGTCTTCTCCATGCCTCACCGGGGGATGCCTCGGAGCGGGGCCAGGCCCCTCTCATCCCCGGCCCTCATGTGTGCACACCTTCCTGTGAGATGGATGTCATCCTGCGGAGGAGGAAGCTGCGACATGGGTGGTTGGTCCCTGCAGCTGCACAGCTGATAGGAGATAGAGCCGGGAGTTATACCGGGGTCATACCTGGTTAGTTTAGGTGAACGGGCTGAATGAATGAATGAACACATGATGTCCGTGAACACATCCATCTTACCATTGCTGGGCATCATTCCCTTCCTCTCCTTCTCTGTGCCTCATAAATGAAGGGGAAAGAACACGTTTGGTGCAAAACATCCACATCCCACAAACATGCTGTGACCTACTCCAAGCCAGAGGCCAGCTGGTGACCTGGCGTGGACAACTCCTACCTTGGTTGAAAAGACAAGCCTCCCCTCTTCGGACCTTGTGGTGAACACGCTGGGCCATGGGAGAGAGGTAGAAGGTGTTCCACACAACACGTAAACAGGGAGAGAAGAAGGACTGAAGGCCACTCAGACTTCTCCAGCCCCTGCCCTCAGGTTCCCTGGCCCTCTGTCAGCCTTTCCATTGCACAGACAAACTAACCAAGGCTCAGAGGTAGCGTGACTTGCCTGAGCAGCCTCTCTTCCCAGGAAGAGCAGGAGGGCTTCCGGGCAGGAAGCCCCCAAGGAGGTGGAGGCTAGAGGGCTGGTGAGGCATGCGGGTGCCAGCAGAGCCCGCGGGCGCCGGGAACTCCACATTCCTGGCAGGCCTGGCAGGTCCCCCCTCCCCTGGCTCTCTCCTCTGTCACACCAGGTGACTGTCTGTGCCACCTTTTGAGCCCACCCCCGGTCCTTGGCATTTGCCATTTTCTCTTCTGTGAGTGTCCCTGGTGCTCTCCTGCCATGAGAAAGTGTCTGAAAGCAATAACCATTGATCCCAGTTCGAAAGGAAAGGGAGGGAGGGAGGTGATACGTATGGAAGCCCTCCATGAACTGGCTCCAATTTTGCTATGATTCAAACAAAAACCCGCCTTTAACCGAGGGCCTGCTGTGCTCCAGCTGCCCTCCACCCCTGCCCAGCTTCCTTAGAGAAGGGAGGCACAAGATTCTCTCCAGAGACTGCAGCCTACACAGTGGTGGGGCGGGGGCGGCAGGGCGCGGGGCAAGTAGGTGGGTCCCGAAGGGGGAGGAAAGAGAGGGGATGAGCTGAAGCAGTGTCCCAGCCAGACAGTCCCTTAGTGACACTTCCTGTGCTCCTTCACAAATCTTTTCTCTTTTCAAAGCAACAAACACGTTTTTAAACAAACTCGTTCACAAAGCCCCAACATGTCAATTAGCATGCTCATGTGTCGCCAGGTGTTCCTAAGACACTGCCCCGCTTGGCTCTCGCTGTTAGGGTGCTGATGTTCAGGCTGTGTCTACTCGTCCTGCCAGCGTCCTCCCTCCCGCTCCGCCCCTTCCCCAGGAGCAGCCTCTGCTTAGGTGTGGCTAAGGGCGCGGGAGCAGAGTTCTAGCTTACTGTGTGACCTTGGAGAAAATACCTAATCTCTGCGAGCCCCGAGGCAAAATGGAGAGGGCGTGAGCTCTGCAGAGGGTAGGGGCCAGAGCCCTGGGAGGCAGGTGGGGGGTCCACACCCCTCAGGTCCCGGAGAGGTGCCCTGAGGGGACCTGAGACCCTAAAGGGCATGTGCCCACCCAGTGTCCTGGGCAGCCAAGGGCTTTCAGGGCAGCCCCAGGGCTGGGACACGAATCCAGGTCGGAACCTCCAGGTTCTTGAACTGGCTTAAGAGCAGTGGGCTTCTGGGGTCCCACAGCTTCTCCTCCTGGGGTGATACGGCTGCCCAGGGTCATATGGCCACCTAGGGGCCATGTAGCATCCTACGATGTGAGCTTCTTGGGGTCACGTGGCTACCTGAAGGCATGCGATTGCCCACGGTCGCAATCGCCAGGAGTCACACAGCTACCTGCTGATAGAGTGATCTAGCCACTCGGGGTCATACCCCAGGTCACATGGATACCTGGGGCCACACGGCTGCAGATACTGGTGTGTCTCACTGGAAGTTCAATACAATCCAGGTCATTCCACCGCTTCTGTGTCCTGGTGAGCCCCCTCCCCTCCCTGAGCCTCAGTTTCCTCATCGGTGAGGTGGACAGAATCTTTGTTTCTCTAGCACAAAGGACTGTATGAGAGGATTATGTGAGAAAATGATGGTGCAGGGCCCAGTGGAGGTCATTTACTAGGAAGAGCTCATCAGTGACCGCAGTGCCAGGAGAGGCAGCTGTCCAGGACTGGCTGTGGCTATCAGCACAGTGCTGGTCCTCCAGGCCTGGGCAGACCCTGAAGATTCCCCAGAAGAGACTGAGGCAGGTTTTCACTGAAGGGCGTTCCCCACATGGGCCCTCCCTGGACAAAGGCCAGGTTTCAGAAGCACGAGAGGGGTGAGGGGCTGGGACAGGCTCCACACCCGCCCGGCAGCGGGATGTGCACGCTTGCGGCTCTGCTATGCCTTTCTCTGTAGCTGTCTTATATCTCACAATGAAACCTGGAAAATAAGTCAACACGATCAGACACTGACTTTGTCCAGGTTTGAGGGGCCTCAGCATTTGGCCTCTTTCCTGAGGAGGTCTTTAAGCCTCCAGATGGGGGTCTTACAGAGCTCCTTGAGGCCCATGTGTGGGGCATATGGGGTGGGACTGAGAAATCTGATCTAGAGCCTAGTGGGGCAGCGGCTGGCTAGTGCTTGTTCAGCTGGGCCGGTCAGGGCCCAGATAATGATGCAGATCAGTTACCACAAGGCTCTGAAGCCAGCTGGGCCCCTGCCTGATCACAGTAATCTCGTGCTGACAGCAGCCCTGCCCTGGGTGCCGTTAGATTCCCCATCTGCTAGAAGAGGAAACTGAGGCACAGAGAGGGGAGGTAGCAGGCCTAGGGCCACGTAGCGAGTCGGTGGCTGTGCCAGGGTTTGAACCCAGGCCATCTGGCTCTGAGTCCTCGTGCCCCCTTGCACAAGGTCACGGGGCCTGCCAGGGGCTCCTAGACTGTCAGAGTGTGGAGTGGTTGCTGCATCTGCCGGTATCTCTAGCCCATCTCTCAGGATGGGGTGGAGGGGCAGGGCCCAGTACAGGGGCTGGCACTGGAGGCATAGCCATGAACCAAGTGACCAGGGTGACCTGCAGAGGAGGCAGGGAGGCAGCCACCCAGGGCAGCCAGCAGGTTGGGGCAGCCAGCAGGTGGGGGTATCTGGCACGGCTTTTCACATTGAAGGGTAAAGGCAGGTGATGTCTGGGGTCACCCCTCCCAAGGTCCCTGGGGCAGGCCCCACCTGCTGATGGCACCAGGGCAGGGTGGAACCCAGGGTAAGCCTCCCTCCCAGACATCGCCTCCAGGCCACGGCCCTCAGCCTAGCTTTGTCTCCAGACTCCCACCCCTGCCCCTGCTCAGTCAGCAGCCCCCTCAGCCTGACTGGTTGGGGTTTCACCAAAAGGTTGGCTCTCCCTTTTCCTGGGTTTGCTTACACTGCTCATCCTGCTAGTAGTGCCCAGCATTTCCCTTGGGTCTGCCTGTCCCATGTGTCCTCCTCCAGGAAGCCCTCCCAGACCACCCCAGCTCTCAATAATTCCTGCCTCCCCCAGCACATAGCAAAAATAAAGCCCACCTAGGCTTTAAGTCCTGAATCATCATTTAAAGAATCACCTATACTTTACAACATGCTTTTCCTGTCCGCAGTCTCATTGGAGCCTCTGAGCAGACCTGTGGAGTCAGTTCTTGTCTTCCCTTACAGATGGGGGCCTAAAAGGCAAGGGCAGGACCAGAGCTCACCTGGGGTGTCACTGCACCAATAGTTAATACTCACTGAGACCTGCCCAGGTGCCAAAGGCTGGCCTATGTGATTTCTAATCATTCATTCGTTCATTCACTCGGTCACTAAACATTGAGCACCTTGGCCGGGCGCGGTGGTTCATGCCTGTAATCCCAGCACTTTGGGAGGCTGAGGCGGGTGGATCACAAGGTCAGGAGATCGAGACCATCCTGGCGAACACGGTGAAACCCCGTTTCTACTAAAAATACAAAAAATTAGCCGGGTGTGGTGGCAGGCGCCTATAGTCCAAGTTACTCGGGAGGCTGAGGCAGGAGAATGGTGTGAACCCGGGAGGCAGAGGTTGCAGTGAGCCGAGATCGTGCCACTGCACTCCAGCCTGGGCGACAGAGCCAGACTTTGTCTAAAAAAAAAAAAAAAAAAAAAAAAAAAATGAGCACCTGCTCTGCTCCAGGCACCCTGCCATAGATGCTAGGGAGGCCACACCTCCTTGAATCTGCATCCCCGCCGAGAGATGGCCAAGGAGCAAGGAAGCAAGTGACATGCAATAAGCTGGCCAGTGACAGCTGCTATGGAGATGCAGGGAAGGGGGCAGGGGGACTCCCCCTTGAAGGGGACTTTGAGGAGGGGCCTGAAGGAAGAGAGGGAATGGGCAGAGGAGTTAGCTTGGTCTCCCAGTGGGAGTTGGACACCCCCTACCCCACCATCAGGCACAGTAGTGCTGCCCTGAGCCCCCTTGCTGCAGTTCTCCTGGCCCTGCCAGCCAGCCCCCTTCCAGCCCCAGCTGCCTTCAACCCGCTGCCCTCAGCTGTGAGCACTATGTGGGTGGGCTCTAGCTCACCTTGTCCATCCCTGGGTCCCTGGTACACAGTTCACAACTTGCAAAGGAATGGACAAGAAAGGAGTGAATGAGCGAGCGTGCCTGGCCTGGCTCCCAGCTGCATCTTGTCTAGGGTACAGGTGGGTACAGGCATGTGCCCTCCCCTAGAAGGAGGCCCTGTAGGAAACGGCACGCCCTGGAGAAACTAGTGGCAATGGGGCACATCCCAGGTCTGATGCTCTCCTGTTCACTCACGTGCTCACACGTTCCTGCGTTCATGCACACATGCGTTCATTCATGCATCCTCCCATTCTGCAAGAAGCACAGGTGGTCAGGGTCCCATGAAGTGTGAAGCAAAATAGATGAAGTTCCTACTCTCAAGGGTGTCACATCCAAGAAACATAGCCATAAATACATAGTGGAAGACCGGGTGGTACTAAATACGCGAAGAGGGCAGAGCAAGGAAGGTGTTGCTATGGATAGCAGGTGGCCAGCAAAGCCCCCTGAGTGGGTCACAGGAACCCCAGGAGGGTCTGAGCAGAGGAGGGACTCAGGGATCTTGGTATTTTAAAAAGGCTCAGGCTGCTGCTGAGGGTGGCTGGAGGGCACAGGGCGTGGGATGCTTCTTGACAATTCAGGGAGCTGATGGCTGCAGGCAGGGTGCTGGCAGTGGAGGAGCCGTGGCTGGATTCTTGGTAAACATTGAAGCTCCAGGGCGCAATCACTGGAGGGCTGGGAGTAGAACGCAACTGTAAAAGCTTACATAAGCCTCCTGAAGCCTCAGTTTTCTCACCTGTGAAGTGGGGTGCTAGCACCTCACTGCCAAGGCCCTAGTGAGAAGCAACCAGGGAAAATGTGGGTGTGAAGTCAGCCCTCGTTGGCTCAGCAAAGCCTCAATGGGGCCCCATCCATGCTGGGCACTGGTCTAAGCACGGGTACACAACACCCCACAGGCACTTAACAAATAGTGGTTTTTGCTGGGCATGCTGGCTCGTGCCTGTAACCTCAACATTTGGGAGGGCAAGGTGGGAAGATCAGCTGAAGCCTGGGCAACATAGTGAGACCCTACAGAAAATTTTAAAAATTTGCCAGGCATGGTGGCACCCACCTCTAGTCCCAGCTACTCCAGAAAGTGAGGAGGGAGGGTCACTTGAGCTCAAGAGTTTGAGGCTGCAGTGAGCCAGTGGTAATTCCACCACTTTGGGAGGCTGAGGTGGGCAGATCACTTGAGCCTGAAATTTCAAGACCAGCCTGGCCAACATGGTGAAACCCCATCTCTACTAAAAATACAAACAATTAGCTGGGCACGATGGTGCGCTTGTAGTCCCAGCTACTTGGGAGGCTGGTGTAGGAGAATCACCTGAGCCTGGGAAGTTGAGGCTGCGGTGAGATGAGACTACACCACCACACTCCAGCCTGGGCGATGGGAGTGAGACCCTGACTCAAAAGAAAAAAACAAAAAGGGAGGTGGGATAGGGCAATGCTGAAGCCAAAGGCGACTGGGGCCATAGCGACTGGGGCCATAGCAACTGGGTGCAGCAGGGCATCCTGGGTCAAGGGTGGCAGCCTGTTAGGCAGCTGCCCATGGCAGGGTTGCTACTGTCTGGCCCTGAGGCGGGACAGCCCGAGAGAAGTTGCCCAGGGTGCCTGAGGTCTGGAGCCAGGAACGCAGGCTGCAGAGAGGGCTGACCCCATTTCCCGAGGCAGTGGTGCCAGGAGGCTTGTTTTCCAGGGTGTTTACTGGGCTCTCTGGCTCTGAGTATTTGGGCCAAGTGCCCAGGGTCAGCCCCTCGACAGCACGCTGGGAGGTGGGGGCGGCTGTGCTGATGCCACCCTGGGCCAGTGGGTTAGGGTGGAGGCAGCACACTGCCTGGCAACCCATGAGTGGGAAGGGAGGCTCCACCCTCCTCAACCGCAGCCTGAGCAGACACTTCCCAGGCCCACCTCTGATTTGGGTGGAGCTGAGCTGGGAGCCCTTTTCCAGGCTACCTGGTGAGGGAGGGGTACAGCAGACAGCAAAGAGGTCACAAGTCAGTCAACAGGGTTAGGCTCAGCCGGGAAGCAAATAGGGTCAGGGCTTAGTGGGTAAAATGAGAGCCAATGCTAAGTCGAGGAAAGGATCAGAGTTTAACATATAACCAGGGTCAGGGATTAATGTCCAAGCAAGGGCTCAGTCTGTGACCAGGATCAGGGCTCAGAGTGTGACCAGGGTCAGAACTCAGTATGTAACCAAGATCGGGACTCAATGTATGACCAGGGTCAGGGTTCAGTGTGTGACCAGGGTCAGGGCTCAGAGTGTGACTAGGGTCAGAACTCAGTGTGTGAGCAGCATCAGCACTCAGAGTGTGACCAGGGACAGAACTGTGTGTGACCAGGATCAGGGCTCAGAGTGTGACCAGGATCAGGGTTCAGTGTGTGACCAGGATCAGGGATCAGTGTGTGACTGGGCCCAGGACTCTGTCTGTGACCAGGGTCAGGGCTCAGTGTGTGACTAGGGTCAGGGCTCCATCTGTGACCAGGATCAGGGCTTTGTTTATGACCAGGGCCAGGGCTCCATGTGTAACCAGGGGCTCTGTCTGTGACCAGGATCAGGGCCCAGAGTGTGACCAGGGTCAGGGCTCAGTGTATGACCAGGATCAGGGCTCAGTGTGTGACCAGGGTCAGGGCTCAGTGTGTGATCAGGGTCAGGGCTCAGAGTGTGACCAGGGTCAGGGCTCAGAGTGTGACCAGGATCAGTGACCAGGATCAGGGCTCAGTGTGTGACCAGGATCAGGGCTCTGTCTGTGACCAGGTTCAGGGCTCAGTGTGTGACCAGGATCAGAGCTCTGTCTGTGACTGGGATCAGGGTTCAGTGTGTGACCGGGATCAGGGCTCAGAGTGTGACCAGGTTCAGGGCTCAGTGTGTGACCAGGATCAGGGCTCAGAGTGTGACCAGGGTCAGGGCTCAGTGACCAGGATCAGGTCTCTGTCTGTGACTAGGATCAGGGTTCAGTGTGTGACCAGGGTCAGGGCTCAGTGTGTGACCAGGATCAGGGTTTGGTGTGTGACCAGGATCAGGGCTCAGTGTGTGACCAGGGTTAAAGTGCAGCCTGTGACAGGTTTCAGAATGTGACTAGAGAGTTCAGTGTGGATCAGGACGGTCAGTTATGAGGATTGGTAAGGAGTGGCATCAAGACTCAGTCTGTGACTGAGGCCAGGACTCAGCATGAAGGTGATGTGACAGTCGCAGCCCTAAAGTGGACTCAGGGTGACCTGGTCTCTTTTCTCTGAACCAGTAGCCCCATTCATCATTCTTTCTCTTTCATTTAAGAACCATCTTCTCTGTGCCAGGACCTGTCCTAGGTACTACAGACTCAACGGCCACTTAGCCACAGTCCCAGCCCTGAATGACCTCCCATCTCCCAGGCAGCCCAGTCGGGTCTCAATTGTACAACACACCAAGATAATTTAGAGGCTCGGGGAGGGCCAGGGAGGCATCCCTCCCCAGGGACTCAGTAAGGCTCTCTGGAGAAGGCTTTGCAGTCGGGGTCACTTGAAGGAGTGGGCATTCCAGGCAGCAGGTACCACCTGAGCAAAGGCACAGAGGCTGGTTGCCAAGATGAGTGCTTGGCCAGTGTCGGGAGCTGGAGTCACCTGTGTGCGAAGAGGGCTTGGTTATCAGACAGTGGGTCTCCACGGGCTCTGAGTGGCCCCAGCGGGTTCCTGCCAGGTGACAGTAGTTGCTCTAGCAGCCGGTGGGCACTCCCTGCTCTGGAGGCCGCCCACTTTGGGTGGCCCAGGGTCCAGAAGACAATGGAAAGGAATGAACGTGCGTGAGGCAGACAAGGATGGCAGGTGGAAGGGGGCGGATGGGTGCGGAAGGGTGGGTGAGGCCAGGGTGGAGAGCAGGGGAGGGTGGGGAGTGCCCTGGAAAGAAAAAACCCAGCAAGAGGCACGCTGGTGTGTGAGGGGACCTTGGTGGCTGAGTGCCCGGGTGGGTACCATCCTCTGGGAGCTTGATGGAATGGCCAAATCCCTGCAGCCTCGAGGCCCCATCCGCTCACCTCTTGCTTGAAGGCTTTGCCTGGGGGACCTGTAAGCCCTCTGCTCTGCCATCTGTGCAGCGGTGTGCAGGCTCAGGGACTGGGCGGGTGGGCACCTGGAAGGACAGAGCTACATGGCCTTGGTTTGCTGGGCCCCGGCCTCCCACCTCCCCGAGACCTCAGCTTTGGTGTCCAGCCTGGCCGTCTCCATGCCCATCTTCACAGAGCTTCCAGAATCATCTTTTTCTTCTTGACACTCCTGCTCCCCAAGGCCTGGACCAGGCGACCAGCTCCTTTGAGGCCTTTCCATCTGAGAATTCTTTCAAAACTGACTCCTCTTCTCATTCCTTCCCACCCCTTCCCCTGGCAACCCATCCCCAGAGACCAGAGACAGGGCTGGGGAGAGTGCAGGCTGTCGGAGGGGCAGGGGGGTGCCTCCCCAGGAGAACTCTGAGGCCCCAAAGCAGGAGGGACTGAGGTGCAGGGGCTGGCTGGGAGGAGGAGGCCTGAGCCTGCTGACAGGGCAGGGGCAGCCAGGGCACCGGTGGGATTGAAGGGCCAGCACTTCTCACAGCAACTCATCCAACCCTCTAAGAGCCTGCTTCATTGGACCAGGCGCTAACACGATTCTCTCTGCTCAGATGAGGAAACTGAGACCTGGAGCAGTTAAGTGACACATCAAAGTCACCCAGCCATAGAGTCCAGACTGCTGATCCCAAGAGTGGTCAGGGTCATTAATAGTGGAGTCTCTTCCCCAGCAAGAGGACTCGAATTAGAAGTAAAGTAAGGCTGGGCGCGGTGGCTCATGCCTGTAATCCCAGCACATTGGGAGGCTGAGGTGAGAGGATCACTTGAGTCCCGGAGTTCAAGACCAACCTGGGCAACAAAGTGAGACCCCTGTCTCTACCAAAAATTTAAAAATATACATAAGGGCCAGGCGCGGTGGCTCACGCCTGTAATCCCAGCACTTTGGGAGGCCAAGGCAGGAAGATCATGAGGTCAGGAGATCGAGACCATCCTGTCTAACACGGTGAAACCCGTCTCTACTAAAAATACAAAAAATTAGCCGGGCGTGGTGGCAGGCACCTGTAGTTCCAGCTACGCGGGAGGCTGAGGCAGGAGGATGGCGTAAATCCTGGAGGTGGAGCATGCAGTGAGCCAAGATTGCACCACTGCACTTCAGCCTGGGCAACATGGCGAGACTCGACCTCAAAAAATAAAAATCAAAAAAATTTTAAAAATTAAAAATAAAACAAAATAAAATGAAATAAAAATATACAAAAAATGGCTGGGCACAGTGGCTCACACCCATAATCCCCGCACTTTGGGAGGCTGGGATTTCGAGTGGATCACTTGAGGTCAGGAGTTTGAAACCAGCCTGGCCAACATGGTGAAACCCCATCTCTATTAAAAGTACAAAAATTAGCCAGGCATGGTGGTGGGCGCCTGTAATTCCAGCTACTTGGGAGGCTGAGGCAGGATCATCACTTGAACTCGGGAGGCAGAGGTTGCGGTGAGCAGAGATCGCGCCACTGCACTGTAGCCTGGGCAACAGAGTGAGACTCTGTCTCAAAAAATAATAATAATACATAAATAAAAATAAAAATATACATAAAATAAAATACAAAATAAAAAGACTGGAGCCTTGTGTTGGTCAAAGGGCCAGATGTGAGAGTATACCATCTCTGAGTTCAGAGGTGACTGGGCATTTGGGGGGCCCCTAACCCCCCTGCTGCCCCTCAACTCCTGTTCAGGTTTCTGACACAGGTATGACCCCATTGCTCTCACAGCCATGATGCCATTTGAGCCTCAATGACCAATGACAGCTGACATCCATGGAGCATTTTCCATGCTAGACACTTTTCATCCCTTGCTCATTCGAGGCCACCTGCAATTTTAGGGCCATATTCTGATCTCCCTTTACCGATGCAGAAATGGGCCTGGGCATGGCCCAGTGGCCTGGACACTCATTAGGGGAAGGCAGAGCCCTGGCCCCTGTGTCCATTGCCCCAGGCTGTCCTTAAGGCCGGTAATAAGGTCACTCTCATCCTGCAGGGGTGGGGTACAGAAATGAACGAGACCAACCCAGTTCTTGCTCAACCTGCTAGGTTGCTTTGACCCTGCTGACACCCCACACCTGGAACACCCTCAGGCTACGCCCTCCCCACCCGCTCCTTCCCAAAGCAGGATCTTCTGTGGCCGCAGCTGGTCTGGGGGCCCCAGCCGTGGGGGGTCCGGGCCTTTGGGATATCCTCCTTAGTCTCCAGAGAGCATGGCTTTGAGGAGCTGGGCTTGACCCTCCTGGGCCTCCAGGCAAAGCCTCAGTCCCACCAGCTTCCAGGGTGAGGGCAGGTGCACAGCCACCGCGGGAGGCAGGCATGTCCGGGGAGCCGGGTCTGTGACTGGGGAGATCACATGGAGGGTCGAGGCCAACTTTCCATATATACAACATTCGGCCATGACGTCCCCTCACAGAGGCCCGGTGAGGGTCAGGGATTCTGCTGTGAATGCTGGCCCAGCAGGTGACACACCACAGCTCAGCCCCTTTGTTCCAGGGCCATGAGAGGCTGGCTTCATGGATGAATGAACCCCAGGCCCACCTGGAGGCTGCATCCTGGCTATCCCGGCCCCAAGATGGGGTGGGGTCAAAGGGCACAGGCACAGTCGGACCCAGGTGTTGGAGTCCCTTCCACTCTCTGCAAGCTATGACATCAGACAACCTGCTTCACTGCTCTGTGCCTCAGTCTCCCCATGTGTATAGCACATGGCACTGGTACAGGTTGTTGTGAGCATTCACTTCTCTGATGCCAATGAGAGAGATTTGTAGCCCATTGAGTGGGGGCCACCAGGGCACCAGATGGGGATTTGAGAGCGCACAGGCGTGCCCACATTCTGCCTCAGACTGCAGGTGAACAGGTTCGCATACGTGTGCATGCACAAACATGTACACATCCACGTGCCCACGCCGGCAGCTGTCCCACACTCCCCTTTTGCCACTGTCCCGC
Source organism: Mandrillus leucophaeus (assembly GCF_000951045.1). Taxonomy (NCBI): domain Eukaryota; kingdom Metazoa; phylum Chordata; class Mammalia; order Primates; family Cercopithecidae; genus Mandrillus; species Mandrillus leucophaeus. The sequence continues at coordinate 1,514,278 of NW_012103932.1, forward strand.
TGGTCTATGTGTGCCCACAGATCCTGCCCCGCTGGGTGTGCCCCGCTGCACAGGCACACACACACCCCTCCTGTCCCTTGCTCACACTCACAGTCCCTCAGTGTCCCATGCCCCAGCCCCAGAGTGTCTTGCTTTGCATTTTGTCCCCTGCCCCTTTTTTCTGACACACGCTTCTGTCTGTTGTGCACGTCTTCCTGAGGGAGTTTGCCCTGGGCTTAAGGGTTTGAACAGCTTCAGAGAAACAGGAACTGGCCAGGCGCAGGACCAAAGCTCCTTCTTCCTGCTGCCATGGCCTGGGCCTCAGTGGGGGTCCCTGAAAGCCAAGGCCACCCCACCTCTCCTCCTCTTAGTGGCTGATATTCCATCTACCTGTGCTGGGCACCCTGTTGGCTCTCGGCCCAGCAGCTGTTCTGGGATGTGTCTCCAGGCGCCCCACGAGGAGACCCCTGCTTTCTGCAAGGAATGCCAGTCACAGCCTCTTTGCCACTGTCCTGTGGGCCGACTGGGCTTGGAAATGTGGGCCTCACTGACCAGGCGAGTCCTGTGTGCAGACTCCTGTGCGTCCGGCTGCATGCACAGCACTGATCAGGTGGACAGATGCCTCTCGGGGGAGGACCCTGATGGGCAGCTGCCACCTCCCAGCGGCCCCCGTGATGACACTATGGTGACTTCTGCAGGGACTAAGGCTGTCCATCCCATCCTGGTGCCCAGCCCAGAGCCTGGTCTGTGGGAGGCCAGTGAGCAACAAAACCCACCCACCTTAAACATGGCTGCTCCGCCCAACCAGGACTGTCCAAGGCACAGAGTCTTGCTGACTGGCCTGCAGCAGACACAAGACCAGAAGCCTCATGCCCGGGCTCTGGGCTCCCCAGGGTGAAGCCACCAGAAGCTGTGCAGGCCCCGGGCATAGTCTGTCCTGGCCGTGCTTGGAGCCCTCCGGAAGGCCTTGTGCTCCTCTGGGCCTCACGTATCTGTCCTGACGAAGAGTCCAGGGGCCCTCCCTCCCCTCGTCGCCATGAGTGGGGTGTGGTGGAGGGGCCGGGGCCTCAGCTCTGAAGCCAGAGGGCTGGGCTGGAATGCTGGCTCCAACCTTGGCCGATGGGAAGCACTGGGCTCTACTTCGGTCCCCTCACCTGTACAGTGGGAACACCAGCAGTACCCACCTCAGGGGCCCTGGGAGGGGGGGACTAATGGGTGGCCCTGGCTGAAGTGGTGCCACACGGAGGCTCCGGGAAGGCTGGCCTGCTATAGGAGGTGCCGACTTGGATGGGCTGGAGGGTCTTGATCCCCCATTCAGGTGGCTCCAGGACACTCATCTGCCTCCGGAGCTGGCCATAATCCTGGGGTCCCCTGAATAAGGTCTCTGCTTATCCCTGGCGGCTCCTTCGAGAACCCTGTGCTCCGTCCCAGGACTCTGCCCACATTGGGTGGGAGGAGCCTTCACCTCGAGCCTTAGTCTCCTCATCCGTGACAGGGAATGCAGCCCGACCGGCCCACAGGGCTTGCAGGAGGGTGTGATATGCCCTCCATAAAGCGGGCAGCGATGAGACGGCAGCAATGAGACACAAGCTCTTCAGCCCAAGGCCAGAGCACCCCTGAGAGTGAGCTCCTTCCAGAAGCTTCTTAGGCTCCCTGAAGCTGCTGGGGAACTACAAGCGTTCTGTCTGGGTCACCTAGCATGACACCCCGGGAAGCACAGCCCCAGCTCTGACTGAGCTCTGGGGGTGACAGCGGGCTCTCGCATCAACACGTGGCAGTCCCTCGATATCGAACCCAGAACGGTGAAGAAAAACAAAGAGACAAGAGCCGGCCCCGGTCCTGAGACCGGCCAGCCTTCGGCATGGACCCCGGCAGCGCCCCGTGGCATGGCTGCTGCTACATCACCCCCCGGGGGATGTGGAGGCCCTGGGGCTGCTGAGCAAGCTGCACGTGGTGCCTGCCATGCCTGGGTCTGAGCCCCCCGCCACCTGCTGTGGCCCCGACACAGATAGGACATCATGTGGTTGACAGAGGATTCTACTCCCAGGGGCTCTGCCGACCCTATAACCAACCCCCACCATGAGGGGCAGCAAGGACAGGATCAGCCCACTTTGTGAATGGAGAAACTGAGGCCCAGGGACGTGAAGGGCACACGGGGACTGGACTCCTGGCCAGGGGGTATGGGGCAGGCAGGGTCTCTGCAGACGGAGAAGATAGAAAGGCATTCCGGGCTGAAGGAGCAGCACTGCAAAAACAGCAAGGCCTGGAGACCCTCTAAGGCTGCCAGCCCCTTGGAGGGCCACAGCCACAGAAGGC
>NW_012103932.1:1517332-1536023 GCF_000951045.1 Mandrillus leucophaeus
CCGATAGACTTGCTGGAGACAGTGGGGACTTGGAGGCCAGGGAGGACGAAGGGCGGGGACAAGGAGGGGTGGAGGAGGGGAAGCTTTGGTTGGAGTAAGCAGCCCGAGGTCCAGCTCTACTTTGCCTACCCCGCCGTTAGGCAAGTCCAGCCCTGCAGGAGTGCCCTAAGCACTGAAGATATTTCCCCAGTTTGCCAGCTTTCACCCCGGAGCTCAGCAGATGGCCGTGACTGCTTACTGGGGGGTCTCTGGCAGCTTGCTTCCCACAAAGCTCCTTCTAGGGCTCAGGGTTTCCTTCGGGGTTTCCTGCTACAGTAAGAACTCATGTGAGCTACATCACACCCATTTCACAGGTGGGCACAGAGAGATGCCTGCCGGGGCGCACAGCTAGACAGCAGCAGGCTGACCTGAGAATATGCCGAGCTGAGAATATGCCAACCGGGGGTGGGGCAGCCGGGCTGGAGGTGCCAGGGCAGCTCCTCAGGCAGGGTGGGACCTGGAGAAGACACACCAATACCCCTGTGGGCACCTGAGGTATCGAGGAGGAGGAGGTCGAGGAGGAGGAGGCCGAGGAGGAGGAGGCTGTTGCAAGGGCCTAGATTTTGAAATGTAGCTGTGACAATTGTCCTGGTAAACTTGGTTCGCCCCACCAGGCTGGGAGCCACTTTCTCCTGAAGCTTCCCTCTTCAGGGAGGGCTGCAGCCCCCAGCCCACATTGAAGCAGGGGTCCCAGCCCTCTTCGTCTGTGAAATGGGGGAGCGTCTTCTTTCTTCGTCTGTGAAATGGGGGAGCGTCTTCTTTCTCCGTCTGTGAAATGGGGGAGCGTCTTCTTTCTCCGTCTGTGAAATGGGGGAGCGTCTTCTTTCTTCGTCTGTGAAATGGGGGAGCGTCTTCTTTCTTCGTCTGTGAAATGGGGGAGGGTCTTCTTTCTTCGTCTGTGAAATGGGGGAGCGTCTTCTTTCTCCGTCTGTGAAATGGGGGAGCGTCTTCTTTCTTCGTCTGTGAAATGGGGGAGCGTCTTCTTTCTTCGTCTGTGAAATGGGGGAGGGTCTTCTTTCTTCGTCTGTGAAATGGGGGAGCGTCTTCTTTCTTCATCTGTGAAATGGGGGAGCGTCTTCTTTCTTCGTCTGTGAAATGGGGGAGCGTCTTCTTTCTTCATCTGTGAAATGGGGGGAGGGTCTTCTTTCTTGGGGTGTTACGGGTTGAATTGCAACTCCCCAAATTCAAATTGAAGTCCTTAGAATGTGACCTTATTTGGAGGGAGTCTCTACAGAGGTAATCAAGTTAAATAAGGTCATTGGAGTGGCCCTAATCCAATGTGACTGTGTCCTTAGAAAAAGGGAGATTTGGAGACAGATGTGCCACATGAAGGAGAGGACGGCCCTCTGCAAGCCAAGGAGGTAGGCCTGGCACAGACCCCTCCCTCTGGCCCTCGGAGGGACCCGGCCTGCTGACACCTTGATTTCAGACTTCTGGCCTCCAGAGCTGCGAGGCAATAAATGCCTGTTGTTTCAGCGCCCGGGCCCAGCGAGTGGAACTTTGTTCCGGCAGCCCCGGCAGATGACAGGGGGTTGTTAAGGTTGTTTAGATGTGTGTGAGGCACAGAGCACCGCCCAGCAGACGAGGGCCTCCGGTAAGTGTGAGTGACTCCTTCACGTTAAGAACACGGCACATAGCCAACAAAACAAGACAACACCAAGATCGGGTGTGAGGTGGGCGGGAAAAGCAGGACTCGTAGTTGACCTCTGGGTCCGGGGGCTGGGGGTGGGCACCAGGCATCATGACGGGTAGGAGCACAGCTGAAGGCTGGGACCCTCAGGGGACACACTTAGTCCCTCTGTGCTTCGGTTTCTCCCTTGGCCAATAGCACCCACCCGAGGGGTTGGAGGATTACCTAAGGCAGGGGTTGGCCAACTCCTTCGGGAAGGGCCCAGGGAGTAAATCTTTTCTCTTTTGTGGGCCACGAGGTCTGTGTTGTAAGACTCACCTCTGCAGCTGCAGTTTGTGAGCAGCCTTAGAGCAGATGTAAAGGAGTGGGTGTGACTGGCTTCCAACAAAACTTGATTTGTGGACACTGAAAATAGAACTTCATATAATATTCTCATTCTTTGGTTTTCGTTTTGTTTGTTTGTTTTTTGAGACAGGGTCTCGCTCTGTCACCCAGGCTGGGGTGCAGTGGTGCGATCTTGGCTCACTGCAGCCTCCACCTCCCGGGTTCAAGCAATCCTCCCACCTCAGCCTCCTTGGTAGCTGGGATTACAGGTTCGCGTCACCACACCCAGCTAATTTTTGTATTTTTAATAGAGACGGGGTTTCACCATGTTGACCAGGCTGGTCTTGAACTCCTGACTTCAGGTCATCTGCCTGCCTCAGCCTCCCAAAGTGCTGGGATTACAGGTGTGAGCCACTGCACCTGGCCCCTTCTTTAGTTTTCTTCTCAACCATTTAAAAATGTAAAAACCATTTTAGATTGCAGTCCTACAGAAACAGGTGGCTGGCCAGCTTTGGTCTGAAAGCCAGCCCTGCCCTAGGTGAAGAGGCCCTCTCAGCACAGCACTGGGAGGCGCCAGGCTGGACCTGCTTGATCACCTTCGGACCCAGTGCAGGGCTGGTGCTCAGGAAACACTTTTTCTGTTTCTTTCAGAATTCACCAGCTCTGTTCAGGAGGGTGGCCAGCTTGGTGACCTGGACATTTAATCCTCCAGCCAAAGCTTCCTTCTGTGCAGCAGCCCCGAGGGAGCTGTCTAGATGACCTCGCTTGAGCTGAGTGACTGCCTGGGACGTGGGTCCCATGAGTGTGGGTCCTGTTTCACAGATGAGCAAACTGACGCTTCGAGGCAAGTTACCTGAGCCCGGCACCGTGCCCCGCCTCTTGAGCCCAAGCCAGTGGAGTAGAGGCAGGGGCTGCTGGGGGTGGACAGGGGAGGTGGGCATGGGAGCACTGAAGAAAGGGTGACACTCCAGGCATCTGTGAAAGCCCAGGGGACATCCCCAGACAAAGGAGGAAGCAGGGTTAGGGAAGGGCACTCCTAGCGAAGGAGCAGCTTACGGGGGCCCAGCAGTGGGAGGAGATGTGGCCCCACAGGGGCAGCCGGAAGGTGGGGTTGGCGGGCAGAGGTGAGACTGAGTCCTGGGAGAAGTCCACACTGGATACGGGAGACTTTCCCCAGACCCGCTGGGCTTTATTTAAGCAAGGGAGGGACGGGTGTCAATTAGATTGGAGACACTCCCTCTGTCAGAGACCGCACTCTCTAATAGAAATCTCATGCCAGCCTTGTGAATAATTTCTAATTTTCTAGTAGCCACGTTAGGAAAAGGGAAAAAGAATTTGATGCAAATTATTTTAATAAAATATTTTATGGAATCTAATATATCCAATATATTATCTCAATGTGTCATTCATATAACAAAGTATGAATCGGGTATTTCACATTGTCTGTCTCATACTACGTGGGGACGTATTCCACGCTTACTATACAACTCAGTTCGGACTAGCTGCACCTCACGTACTCAGAAGAGACTCAGGCTGCAGTCTTGGATGACACAGATGTGGACATCGGGCTGTGGTGGCCGGAGTAGAGGCAGGGAGGCCCTTTTCCAGGGCAGGAATGATGGTGCCTGGCCTGGAGCTGTGGCGGGATTCTTGGCCCTCCCCTCAGATGCCAGCCCATCACAGCCTGCACAGGAGGGGAGGGGCAGGCCTGGGCTCTGCGGCATCCCTGGGGGGCAGGTCACAGGGCAGCTACCCTGCCCCAGTCTCCTCCCTGACCCTGCTGGTGTCTGCCCAGACAGCCAGCATCCCCATCCCGCTGGGCCGGCTCCCGGCCCTGCCCTACCCCCAACTCCAGACTCATGTCAGGCTTCCTGTCCCAGCCGGAGGGTGACCCGAGGCCTGACCCCAGAGGCCCAGGCGATGAGCCCGGAAGGAAGGCCGCCTCGTTGATGCAGCCACAGCAGGCGGGGCTGGGGCTTCCCCGGGGACTCCCTCGGGAAGCACTTCACACTTTGTTGGGCGCTCAGCCAAGGCGGCCCCCAGCTGCAGCAGGAGGCGAGAGCCTCTGGGGCAGGGAGGACATGCACCTGCGCCTGAGCCCATGAGGGGCTCCCCCCAACAGCGTGGGGTCTCTGGAAGTGCCAGGGTTGCCCCCACTAGACAGCCAGGGTTCTCAGGGAACACAGAGCAGGCAAGCAGGCCAGCTCCTGCTTCAGCCTCGGCCCCTGTCTGCACCTGGGGCAGCAGAGGACAAGTGTAGGAGCAGATCCTAGCTGCCTGCCTGGTGAGGACCTTCACCTCTGGGACTCCCGCTGCTCCTCTGTGAAAATGGAGGTATCAGGGTGTTCACCCCTCCTAGGGCCAGCATGAGATGGCGGTGAGTGCACGTGGTCCCTAAAGGAGAGCGGTCCACAGCCACAAAGGAAGGTGTCAGGCCCACCTCCTCATTCCTGGGATGTGGCCTCTTCTCACCTGGGCTGAACTCTGCTCCCAGGACTCAAAGCCTGAGCTGCTGTGGAGGTTAACTCACTCCTGCTCCACGCCCATCTTCTGAATCAGTTTCCCAGACCCTCCAACCTGCCCTCTGTGCCGGCCCTAGGGTGCCTGCTTCTCTTCCCTCTTCCTCTTCTTCTCACAAATATGGGCCGAGCTACTACTAGGATATGGGGGTCCAGCTGGAAGGGACAGAGACAGAACCCTGCCCTCCTGGAGCTGACAGGCTGTGGCAGACACTAATCAAATGAACAGATCACAAACTGTGACTGTCTCTAGCAGAGACACCTGGATGGCCTTGGAGGAGCACGTAGCAGATGGATGGGGGTCCCTGCTGGTGGGCAGGGCACCTTGCACCACTCACTCAGTCCCACGGCCTTGCTTTCCCACAGATGGTGTGTCCTCTGCGCACGTTCAGGGCTCCGTCCCTCTGCCCAGTGCCTCTGCAGGCTACACCTTCTGTGCTGGGCCTCTGGGCATAGTTACCAGGCAGCCAGAGCTGGGGCCGGCCCTTGGCCTTAGCTCAGATTCAGGGAGGATCGAGAGGGAGTCCGGTGTGGCCGTACACCTGGGCACCTGCTTCAGAATCCAGGGCCTCCGGAAAGAAGTGGCTTTGGTCTTGCCAATGCCTTTCCTCTGTTTTCAGCTGGGAATTAAGCTGGGGAGCAGCAGGAGGGGCAGCATTTGCTGGCGCTGGTGCAGGAGGTTGCGGGCAAGAAGAGTCGAGGTCAGGTCCCTGCCTGGGTCGCCTGTGGGCTAGAGGTGTAGAAGCCCGCGGGGACGCAGAGGGCAGCCGGGCACGCTGGGCTTGCTCCACGGCTTGCTCCCCTCGGGAAGTTCCTAATTTGGGCCCCCTGCTCTTCCTTGGTCAGGTGGACCCCACGCCCTCGGCTGTGATCCTGCAGACTCCTGCGTCCTGGTGTGTCCCCGCTCCACCTTCTCACTGCCCTCGGCCTCTCTCCCAGCCCCTGGGAGCTGGGATTTTTGCTTCCAATTTCAAGTATATCAGACTCTATTCTGTCCCCACTCTCCTATCCCAAGTTGTCTTTTGCCTTTCTGGGAAAATAAAGTGGCAGAAGAGTGAACCCATGGCAATGGGACAGGCCTCCTCCGCGGGAGCAGCATCTCGCAGGGGCTCCACCAAGCCTTCGAAGCCCAGACGAAGCTGGGGTGGGGGCACTGGCTGGAAGCTTAGAGGAGGGGGAGCCCTGCAGGACTTCGCTCCTATGCCCATGTGGCCAGGGGTACCTACTTGACCTCTGGGTTTACGCTGAGGGCTGTGTGGCCAAGGACCCAAGCTGGGCATGTCCAGGATGTGTGGAGGAAGGAAGGGAGTCTGGGAAAGGATGCGGACGAGAGGTGGGTGCTGGGCCAGCACCTGCTTCTGCTCTTAGCCTCAGGACTGTCTATGGAAGTGGGAGTAATTCTTTACTACATGGGCCCTGCAGCCAAGGTCTGGGCAGAGGCATCAGGGAACAGAGCAGTGGCACCACCACGCTGGGAGATGCTCAGGCCAGGACCAAGCAGAAAGGGGGGCTCCCCATAAACTCCCTGAGAGGAGGGGAGCACTTTACCCCGAAAAGAATGGACGGCAACAGGTCATCTATCCCGAGGGCCCATAACTGCTCCACCTGTCCTGGTGACCGCCGGGGGGAGGGGCCATGGGCCTCAGGGCCTTTGTGGAGCTTCCTGTACCCCTGAATGCTGTCACAGTGCCTGAAACCCCATCACTGGGGCCTTATTGCTCTGGTCCTGTAACACTCCTTGATTTTCCAGTGTTAAGCATACAGTCATGAGCTGTTGCAGAAGCTGACACGTACTGAGGGTGATCTGCATAGCAGGCTTTGTGTTGAGCCTTTTGGTTTATCTTTTACATGTCTTGTTTATGCAGGATAAATCCTAGTAACTCATTTGCAGAAAAGAAAGCAGCAGCTCAGGGAGGTTAGGTAAGTTGCCTAAGGTCACCCAGCTTGTGGCAGAAGCAGGATGGAGCCCCGCCTATGTGATGATGGGGCCAGGAGCACCGTGATCATCTTTAGAGCCCACCCCTAACCCAGGTGGGGGCAGCAGGTCCCTGTAAGCAGGCTGGGTGAAGCCAGGCAGCTGATGGAGAGGGAGGGAGGCTGCCCTTGGGCTTCCGCAGTTCTGGATTCGAGCTCTGCTCAGTCACAATGGGCTGTGTGCCCTTGAGCAAGTTACTTCACCTCTCTGAGCCTTGGTGTCCTCTTATCAAATGGGATACTAAGATATAATTCAAAAATATGTTCTTGAGAATTCAATGGGAAGATCCTGCCAGAGTCTGGAGCCTGTCTATTTAGTTTGACAATAAATAATTGGGCTAGTGTTTACACTGATCTCTAGCAAAGGGGGCACAGAGCAGGGAATGGTGTTCCGGTAGGGCTGAAGTGTGCCCCTGGGCATCGGGGTGACTGTGCCAGCGCCTGCCTTTAGGTTTACAGCCCTCCCTGAGAACTACAAAAATCCCCTCTGAGCAGATGCCATCCTTGGGCTCATGGGCTTGGCATCTGGTTTGGCCCCTCAAAAGAGATTCCTACCCAGTTCTCTTTTCTAGGCCCAGAAGAATGGCATTTCTGGACCATCCGGAGCATTTGGTTCATCTCCCCTGCTGATGCACAAAGAGCCAGGCTTCCAGAGAAGGAGGGTGGGACAGGGTGTTGCAGGCAGAGGGAAGGGACACTGCAAAGGATCATCGGTGAGACAGAGCAGGCCAGGATGGCTGCCGGAGCAAGCAGCATCTCAACTGGACCTGTGGAGGGCAGGGGGTGAGCAGGTGAAGGAGGAGATGGGTGGAGAGAGTGCACCTGGGGACAGGCCTGGAGGTGGGAGGGAGGGGCTGGAGCCAGAGAAAGGGGCAGCTGGTGGAGGGAGGTGAGGCTGGAGGGGCTGGGCCTGGTGCTTTGGATGAAGCCAGGTCACTGCAAAGATGAAATGTGATAGCACTTGGCAAAGGAAGCAAAGCCCATCACCATGAGACCAGCCCCCAGTCCTTCCCTGGAATTTATTTAGGAAAAGACCTAGAGAAGTCAAGATGAGGCCTGGAAGGGATGGGATCAGGGTCCGTGGGAAGCAAGTTCATGTCTTTGCACCAAAGATGGACAGGAGCGTGGGAGGGAAGAGGCGGAGGAAGCAGCAGAGGAAAGCATGAAGGGAGGGGTGAGAGAAAGGGCTGGAGGAAAGCCTGGGGTTGTGTGCAGGGACCCACGGAGGACACAGGTGGGTGAGACCGCAGGCAGGCCATGACCAGCCCCGATCCCATGGCAGAGGCAGCCAAACCCTTTCCCAGAGATGTTTACAGAGACCTGGAGGCGGGGAGTTTGGTCTTTTTCAGACACAAAATTCCTTCTGTGACTGAGGGTAAGTGTCTTAGCCTCCTGCCTCAGTTTCCTCATTGCATAACAGGACTTTCTCAGTGCCCACCCTCAGAGTGTGAGGGCTAGACGAGGATATGCACGTGCAGTAGGATGCCACCTGTCCCCTGAATGTCTACATGTCACGTGCCTCGGCCCTCAGGATCCAGGACAGGTCTGGCTGCGGTGGGTGCTGGATGGATGCTGGGGAAGGGAGGGACAGTCACTGCATGCCAACCTCTGCCAAAATGGGGAGCCCTGGGGGCAGGAGTTGGCAGGAAGGACTTCCGGGAGGAGGAGAGCTGGCAGTTTGGGAAGATTTAGATGGGGAGAAAGTGGGGCAACGGCCTGGGAGTGGGAAGTCTGGGAAAAGATGTCCTGGCAGAGTGGAGGGGAAGGGAAGTTATGATGGTAGTGGGGAAAAGCATCTGCCCAGGAGTCAATGGTGCAAACACAGTGTGAGAGTGTGTGTGTGTGTGTGTGTGTACGCCCGTGTGCACAGACACACACCTCCTGCCAGTCTTCTACCTCCACCGCTTTCCCAGCCTCCTCACCAGAGTCCTGGGGCTCAGCTCAGGCCCTTATCCCCAGCCCCACCCGACCCCAGGCTTCCCAACCACAGGCCAAGACCCCGGCAAATGCACAGCCCCTCATCCCTCTCTGTCCCAGCCCCACTGCTCTCCCAGAGTCTGCTGCCATCCCCTCTCTGACCTCCAGGCCTTGGGTCCTCCTCACCCTCCTGTTGCCACCCAGATGCCCCAGCCTCCCGTGGACTGTTGGGGTCTCCCAGTGGCCCCTGCACTTCTGTCTGCATGGCTCTTATCCACTCTGCCTGGCTGACACCTCCGGCTGCCTGAGGCTGCTCAAATGCCCGGCACCCCACCCAGCCGGCACCTCCTCTGCGGACCGCAGCCTGGGAGAGAGGGGAACCCATGGGCCTGTGAGTCTTTCAGATCCCGGCAAACAGCAGGAGCACGGGAAATATTCTGGAGAGAAATCGCCACCCTCAGCTCCAGTCTGTTGTTTCAGCCTCCTGCTGGGTGCCCAGGAGAGCAGATGTAATGCGGCTTTCCACCCAACACCTGGTGCCCAGGTCCGTGCGGAGCACGCTTGCCAGCCCTGAGGACTCCCACTGACCTGCAGGCTGGGGCTCCAGAGACAGGGCAGCTCGCAGGCAGGGGACGCAGCTCTGACATCCTCAGGGGCTGGAGCTGGGGCCAAGAGGTCATGGAGCTGCAGCTCAAGGACTCATTGGGCACTGGCACTGCCCGCTAAAGGCCCCTGGTTGAGACTGTGGGTAGGGCCAGGGCTCAGATTATGATTGAGGTCAGGGCTCGACGTGTATCAGGAATGACCAGGGCCGAGGCTCAGGACGTAATAGAGCTCAGGGTGCTTTCTGAAGTTAGGCCTCTTAGTAACCATCTTCAGCTGGATCTTGCTGGACCAGAAGCCAGAGCTTTGACCCAACAGGTGCGCCCTACCTGGGCCCTGGAGGGGCAGGCCAGTCATTCTTGAGTGCCATCCTTTTGCCCATGTTTTAAGCCTCCTGTTGACAAGGATCAGGACACAGGATTACATTCCAAGTCCTTGCTCAAAGCCTGAGCCATCTCCACCCCATCAGTTATCTTGGTTGAGTCCCTGACCCAGACCTGGCCTTCCCTGCAGATCCTCCAGGCTCCCTCCCTAATCCCACCCCTCTGCACACACCTGGGCCAGGACGTGGGCAGTCACAGCTGACAGATTGTTTAGGGGACCAGAAAGCCGGTGAGTGTGCAGCAGACGCCTGTGTGGACATGTGCACACGCACTCTCATGCCTGCTTCCAGGCAGGAAGACCGGGGGCTGCAGGTGGGCAGCGGCAGGTGGTGGTGGTCCTTGGTCAGGGTGTGGGTCCAGTTTGTCTTCAACTTTGTGCTGGGAAGTGGGGTTGGGGAGGGTGTGAGGCATCCTGGGGTCTTTGGTGGGTTAGACTCCTGAAACCCAGCAGGTTTCTTATGTCTCTGAGCCTCAGTTTCCCTTTCTTATAGCTTGGGAAGAAGAGAATGGCATCTCCCCAGGTTCCTATGTGGATGACACAGATCAGCATGTGAATGGTGTCCTCACCGTCCCTATCTGACCGCATGCCCCTGCCTGTCTCTCCTCCTCCCTGGAGCCCATGTTTGGGACTTCCACATTTGGTCCCTGAGCCTTCATGGAGTAGCTCCTCGTGGAGAACCCTGGGCCAGGTGCAGCAGGGAGTCGGGGGACAGCAGATGGAGTCCCTGGGCTCACAGGGCCCTGGGAAAGAGTATCAACTTGGATGGTGACCATCCAGCAGGGCCGCAGCTGAATGGAGGTGAGGACGAGGGCCCACGGGCCTTGGGGTACAGTGGCTGCCTCTGCTCAGAGAGAGCTTCCCAGACCACATAGCGGCCCAGCTGTGTGTTGAAGGAGGCATAGAAGCTCTCCTGAGGAAAGGCCAGGGAAACAGAGGGAACAGCAAGTGCAAAGGCCTGGTACAGAAGTAAGCAGTGACTGCAGCGAAGGCCTGGTACGGAAGTAAGCAGTGACTGCAGTATTGCTTGGGAGTGGTGAGCAAGAAGCAATGCATCAGGCAGGCTGACCCCAGCCAGACGGGGAAGGACCTGGGTCCCTGCTGTGGGTGGTGAGTCCCATACACGTCCCTAAGGCCTACCCTGTCATCCTGCAGGGAGCACGCTGATCCCAGACAGGGTGCCCAGCCCACACTGTGCCGTGCCACAGGGGAAGCCTGGCGTGATAGAGAGCAGTGTCTTAGATCCAGCTCCACCCCAAGGCTGCAGCCCAATCCAGGCCAGGTCCTTCCACTCAAGACTCCAGCCTCAGCTCTCTTGGACTTCAGGGTGACATCACCAGGGAGTTGGGGGTCTTCTGTGATCCTCCTACGAATGCTGCTTCTTCTTCTTCTTCTTCTTCTTTTTTTATTTTTAGAGACAGGATCTTGCTGTGTTGCCCAGGCAGGAGTGTGGTGGCACGATCACAGCTTACTGCTGCCTCGACATCCTGGGCTCAAGTGATCCTCCTGCCTCAGCCTCCCAAGTAGCTGGTACTACAGGTGTGTGCCACTAGGCGTGGCTAATTTTAAAAAATTATTAATAGAGACAAAGTCTCCTATGTTGCCCAGGTTGGTCTTGAACTCCTAGGCTCAAGCAATCGTCCCGCCTCAGCCCCCTGAGTAACTGGGTCTATGGGTGGGCACCACTATGCCTGGCTAATTTATTTATTTATTTTTGTAGAGATGGAGTCTCACTATGTTTCTCAGGCTAATGTTGAACTCCTGGGCTCAAGTGATCTGCCTGCCTCAGTCTCCCAAAGTACTGGGATTACGTGTGTCAACCACCATGCCACTTCTGTTTTATTATTATTATTATTATTTGAGATAGAGTCTTGCTTTGTCACCCAGGCTGGAGTGCAGTGGCCGAATCTCAGCTCACTGCAACATCCACCTCCCAGGTTCAAGTGATTCTCCTGCCTCAGCCTCCCAAGTAGCTGGGACTACAGGTGCGTGCCACCACACCCGCTAATTTTTTGTATTTTCAGTAGAGACAGGGCTTCACCATGTTGGCTGGTTTTGAACTCCCGACCTTAAGTGATCCACCCACCTCGGCCTCCCAAAGTGCTAGAATTAGAGGCGTGAGCCACCATGCCCAGCCTGTTTTATTATTATTATTTTTTAAATTTTATTTATTTATTTATTGAGACAGGGTCTTGCTCTGTTGCCCAGGCGGAGTGCAGTGGTGCAATCTCGGCTCACCACAACCTCTGCCTCCTAGGTTCAAGCAATTCTCCAGCCTCAACCTCTTGAATAGCTGGGATTACAGGTGTCTGTCACCATGCCCGACTAATTTTTGTATTTTTTTTTTTTTTTTTGAGACGGAGTCTCACTCTGTCCCCAGGCTGGAGTGCGGTGGCTGGATCTCAGCTCACTGCAAGCTCAGCCTCCCGGGTTTACGCCATTCTCCTGCCTCAGCCTCCCGAGTGGCTGGGACTACAGGCGCCCGCCACCTCGCCTGGCTAGTTTTTTGTATTTTTTAGTAGAGACGGGGGGTTTCACCATGTTGGCTAGACTGATCTCGAACTCCTGACCTCAAGTGATCTGCCCTCCTTGGCCTCCCAAAGTGCTGGGGTTACAGGCATAAGCCACTGCCAGCCTCACTTCTATTTTTCAAATGGAGGGTGATGCTTAACCCAAGAGTAGACGCTGTCAGGCCGAAACAGCTGTCCTGGTCCTTGGCTGGCTTTCCCGAGGCCCTGAGTGTCATAGGGCCTTGTGACTTCCTCTGTGAACTGGAAAACAGCCCCCCACTCCAGTCCCTGCCCGGCTAGGCTTGCCTGAGCAGAGCAGAGGTGAGAAGCAGGAAAGATCCAGAAGCCTCAGAGCTGTGAACGGTGGCCAGCCCCGTGATTGACATGTCAGCCGCACTGATAGCATCGCTTCAACTCGCCAGACTCTCCCTCTCCTGGTTTGTCCACTATTCAGTTTGGAAATAAGGTTGTGCCCTTAGTCATACCTTGATTAGAAGGGAGATGCCCCTGCCTGCCCTCTCTCTTCTGTTCTGCCTCCTCTGCCGAATGTTCAGGAGCTCCTCATTCAAAAGACCATCAGATAAAATGTTTGCTAAAGATAACACTGTGAAGCATTTAGAGACACCTTGCACCAGCATACTTCTTAAATACTTGTTAAAAACGAGAGCACACCCCAAATAGAGTTTCATAGAATATACCTTTTTTATTTTTCATTTTTTTTTTTTTAGATGGAGTCTCTCTCTGTTGCCTAGGCTGGAGTGCAGTGGCGCGATCTCAGCTCACTGCAACCTCCGCCTCCCGGTTTCAAGTGATTCTCCTGTCTCAGCCTCCTAAGTAGCTGGGATTACAGGCATGCGCCACCACGCCAGGCTAATTTTTGTATTTTTAGTAGAGACAGGGTTTCACCATGTTGGTCAGGCTGGTCTTGAACTCCTGATCTCAAGTGATCTGCCCACCTTGGCCTCCCAAAGTGCCGGAGTTACAAGCGTGAGCCACCGTGCCTGGCCTCTTTTTTTAAATCCAGTTTTTATTCAGCAGAATGTTCCAAAAGATCCAGAGGGTAACCTGTGGGCAAAGTCCCTGAGCCCTGGTTGGGGTGCCCTGGGAGGGGTCGTCTTCCTCCGACACCCATCTCATGTGGGCTCTGGGTGCCCAGTGCCACGTTCCCTCCCCCCACACCCATCTTGTGTGGGCCCTGGGCACCCAGCACTGGGTTCCTCCCCCAGGCCAGACTTTGCAGCTCCTGCAGTCCCAGGGCAGGTGGTGGTGGCCACCTAGCCCTCATCCAGCCCTGAGTCCTGTGTGGAAGGCGATTCCTCCCATTTTACAGGGGAGGACACAGAGGCTGAGCGTGGTCACAGCTGAGGCCCCAGAGCAGCATCTGAGCTGCAGGCTGGCCACCCCCTACCCTGCTGCACCCCCACATTCCACTCACAGACCTTCTTCCTGCTGAACGCGGCTGGGCCCTGATGCCTCTGTGCCTTGGCCCGCAAGGCACCTTCTGCTCACACAGCTGTCCCTCCAGGCCCCATAGGGCTGCAGACCGAGGCCTACCCAGCCACAAGCCTGGCAGCGAGGGGGAAAAAAAGGGTTAAGGGGCCGTCCAGGGCTGGGAAGGGCCTTGCTCCACCTCATTCTCCTCCATTCCCTGTCCGGGCCTCAGTCTCCCATTCTGTGAAATGACCCATTTGGGCCACAGGGTCCCCAAGTCCTCTTGGCTTGGGGGGATTCCCTCTGCTGTCTGTTTCAAGAGGAGGGGCCACACTGGTCCTTGAGGCCCCCGAGGCCCAGTGAGTCTGCAGTGAGACCCCCCTGGAGGTATATATCAACAAAAAGTCAAACTCCCTAAAGTATTTGAGACATTTATTCTGAGCCAACGATGAATGGCTGGTGGCCCATGACAGCCCCAGGAGACCCTGAGACCACGTGCTCAAGGTGGTCAGGCCACAGCTAGGTTTCCTACATTTTAGGGGGACACAAGGCATCAATCAATACACATAAGCTGTACATTGGTTATACCTAGACAGGCGGAACACTGGAAGCGGGGATGCTTCCAGGTCATAGGCAGATTGGAAGATTTTCTGATTGGCAGTTGGTTGAAAGAGTTATTGTCAGTAGATAGGAATGCCTGGGTTAAGATACTGGGTTGTGCAGACCAAGGTTTCATCATGCAGATGAAGCCTCCAGGCAGCAGGCTTCAGAGAGAATCAATGGTAGATGTTTCTTATCAGACTGAAAGACCGTTCTGCCAGTAATTCCAAAAGGGAGGAGGGATAGCAAGGTGTATCTGGCTCCCGCTTCCCACTGCAGCCTGAACTCGTTTTTCAGGTTAACTTTGGAATGTCCTTGGCCAAGAGGAGGGTCCGTTCATTTGACTAGGGGACTTAGGATTGATTTTCTGGTTTCCATATGCAATGGGACTCGGGGAGAGATGGGGTGGGAGCAGCCTGAGGCTCAGCTCTGGCTGAGGAAGCCGCCTCCAGGCATTGGCCAGGTTCTGAGTCCTACAGTGTTACAGCAGGCAGGGAATGGGGACCCACAACCTCCTCCCCTTCCCAAGCCTCAGTTTCCTCATTTGTAAGATGATGCCTGGTGTCTCTCCTCTCTGTAAGGCTCACACAACAGCCTAGGCTCTATTAGGAACAGTGCCAAGGCAGGGGGCCCCCAACAGTTCAAGCAGGCTAAAGCTTGGTGCTGACGGAGTGGGGGAAGCTGGTGGCTTCTCAGGCTCATGACATTGTCCCCGCAGGGTGCAGGGCTATTCCCAGGTGGGGCTGGGGGTGCGTGTGGCCATTGGCAGGAGTCCCCGTGTTCTCATCCGTGAGTCAGCGGAGATGGGAACATCAATTTATTTGAGTGGCTAGTGCAGCCGAGTCCTTGGAGGACAAGGAGCTTTTGCCAAGCCTGGGCTGAGAGTGCCAGGGCTTGGGGCAGAGGGACTGTGTCCAGGGACACAGCTTCAAGGGCCTCTGGTTGATGTTCCCAGGGCCTGCTGAGTGCCAGGCCCTGGGACTCAGAGAGGACACCACCCGAAGGAGCTGCCCTAAGGGAGTGCCAGTCGGATGGGGGGTGGGGGCAGAGGAGGGAGCAGGATGTGATGGGTCCGATGTCTCTCGGGGTGCCCAGGTGGGCTGGATTTACAGAGCATGGGCGGCCTGCAGGGCCACGAAGGCGCGGTGGGGGCAGAAGACAGAAGTTGGAGGCAGGGTGGCATGGAGGGTCTTGGGGCAGGCACAGGAGGGTCTCCAGGGTGGTCAGTCTGCTGCAGCCAGCAGAGGCCACTGGAGGGGGCTGGGCTCGGGCTCCAGGTGGAGCTGACCTGGCCCAGAATGGGCAGGTGAGGGAAGGCCACTTCCTGGTGGGCTTGGCTGTCCCCTCACCTGGACCCCATCGCTGGTCTCTTCCTTGCACAGGGTAGATGCTCATTGATGTGGTGACGTCTAGCCGGAGGGTGGCCCCGGGCAGTGCTGTGAGCTGGGAGACCTGGGCTGGGAGCTCAGCTTTGGGCCCACACACTGGGATGGAGGAGGGTTCACTGCTGTCTCTGAATGGTTGTAGGAAGGCTGAGGGGGCACGTGGCTGATGGGCCAGGCCACTCTGGGCAGAGCGGCTGAGAGTCTGCTCTTCCTCACTGGGGGCACCCAGGGCAGAGGAAGGGAGTCAGATGCCAACTCCCAATGGGTCCTGGTGGTCGTGCCCTGCCTCAGGGCCTTGGCATCCGCTCCTGCAGCCACGGAGTCCAGGGGGCCCCCAGGGGCTGGAAAAGGCAAGGAAACAGATCCCCCCTGGGAGCCCCCAAGGGAGCCAGTCCTGGCTGGCACGTCTGCGTTCTGCCTCTGACTTTGCCTGTTCTGGACGTCTCTGGAGGCGTGTGCACTACGTGGCCTTTCGTGTCCAGCTTCTTTCACTTAGCACGATGCCTTTGAGGTCCCTTCACGTTGTCGCATGTGCCAGTGCTTTGCTCCTTTTTACACCCGAGTAATTGTCACTGTGGAGTCATCCTTTCAGCTGCTGAGGGACACGTGGGCGGTTTCCATCTGCAACCATCGTGAGTAGTCGGGTGAGGCCACTGAAGTGGACGGGCAAGGGCACTGCCCAGGCCATTTGGGCTGGAGAGGGGGTTTGAACTCCTCTTTGTGGGTCCGAGGCTGCGTTCTCACCACACCTCCCCCTGCTCTAGGCCTGCCCTCCCCTTGGGACTGGGACCATGACTTGGTGGCTTCAGCCTCCCCAGGGTGAGCCTGAGAGTCAGGCTGGGCTGAGGAGGACGGCTGGGCCTCCTGGGGGAGGTGGCAGCTTCAGACTGGACCTTGCAGGAGGGATGGGCTGTCTGAGGATGGGATGGGAGGAGGTATTGCAGCTTGGGCAACTGCTGAGGCTGGGCTGGGAAGGGAGGTGGTTGAGGCTGCTTCTTGGGCTGGGTGCTGGGGAGGGGTCGGCCAGGGATCACCGAGAGGTTCCTCCAGGCCGCATGAGCAGAGGAGACACCCGGCAGGTGATCTTCCTGCCTGTTTCTAGAATTCACAAATCCTACAATTCTAAGCTCTCAGAACCCTTGGACCTGAAGATTCTCAAATGCTGAGGTTTCTAGATGTTAGCAGACTGAGGTGTTAGGACGCATGGGATCTACAATGCAGAGTTCTGAGTGGGGATATATGTCCCCCACCCCAACTCACCCCACGACGCATATCAGTAACAGCCTCTGCAACTCTGCCTTGGCACCCCCGCACATTCCAGGGGCAGCCACACTGATGGATCGCTCAGAACAGGCTGGAGATGAGATGTGTTTGCCCAGAGCCTCCACACACTGTTGTCTCCAGCTGTGCCCCTCCCTCCCCACCCGCCACTCTGTGCCTCTTCCCTGCCCACCTTGGCTGCCCAGCCCCAGCCACCCCTGTTCTTTTCTGCCACCCAATCCTGTGCCCCACCACAAGGAAGCCGAGCCCAGGGACAGCCAGGAAGGACCCCTGGCAGGCTCTCAGGGTGGGAGAGAGGTTGTGGGGATCAGGGGCTTTGCAGAAGGGAGAGGGAGGCGGCCCAGAGCACCCCAGCTTCTTGGCCAGCAGCAGGGAACCTGGCTAGAGGGCGGGGCCCCCATGGGCCATCCCTTGGCCAGCTGCCCAGGGCTACCAGGAAGACAACTTGTTTTGTAGGAGGTCAGGCAGCACCCTACGCCCACCCCTTGTCTTCCCAGATGTCACACCCCTGGGTCAACCCCTTGGGCCGGAATGCGGGTGATGGTGGGAACTGCGCAGCTGGGAGACCAGGGAGGGGCCCGGGTGGGGCCCACCAGGACTGTGGCTGTGGGGATGGGAAGATTCCTTGCCTGGGCAGGCTGGGCAGCAGCGGGGCAGTCTCTGGGGGGCATGGTGAATGTTCTGCTCTCTTCCCCTGACTACATGGGAGCTTCCATCCCACCTTACCTGGAAAAGGGGGTTGGAATGGGGCTGCTTGGCCTCGGGGACCCCAAACGGGGCCCTTGGAGCCCTGGGCTTCCTGGAGTGGCTGGGGCCGCACCCTGCCTCTGATCCATCCTGAGTCTGCATTTCTTCTCCAGGTGCCCCCTGCCCCGGCCTCCCACCACGGCCTGGGAGTAGGCAGTGGGCTGGGGCAGGCCCGGCGCTGTCCTCTGTGGGAAAGGAGGACTCTGGGCCTGGAAATAGCTGAGTGTGGACAGAAATAACCCTGACTGGCCTCAAAACAGAACATGGAAAATTAAATGGGGAACATTAGCATTCACCTCGCGCTTGCCACAGCCACCGCCCCATTTGGGAGGCGGACACGCTTATCCTCATTCAGAGATAGGGAAACTGTGGCCCAGAGAGGGGAGGTGACCTTCCTGAGGTTCCTCTGCCAACCAGCCAGGCCCTGTGACCTCCGTGCTTCCACGACACAGCTGCATCTCTACTTCTGCCCCCACAGTTCCTGCTGCAGCAGATGCCCTTCCAGATGCAAACTCCTACTCATTCTTCAAAACCCAGCTAAATGTCACTTCCTCTGAAAAGCCTTTCCCACCTCTCTCGCAGGCAGTTGAGCCCAGCTTACATTTCCGACAGGCCCTCACTGCCCAGGATTGGAGCTTCGGGCTCCTTGAGGGCAGGGATTGTCCCTCATTCATCCTGATTCCATGCCAAGGCTTATAGTAGGTGCTCAATAAATGCATACTGGATGATAGATGGGCTGTGTGTGGTGCTAAGTTGTGTGCCTTGCCCCTTCCCCAGAATTTCATCTCAACCACCCAAGAAGTTAGCATGAGTATGGCTGTTTTACTGAGGAGCAAACAGGCTTACAGAGGTGAACACACCTGCTCCAAGGTCACACAACAGTCAAGGGCTGAACCTGGGATTTGGTCCCAGCCCCACAAACAATGTACCTAGCATGGGCTCAGGTGGGCCCTAGGGGTGGGCAGTGTATTATCTGACCACCCGGCCTCTCCTTCCCCTGCACCCGTGGCCCCACGGACCCCTGGGCTGGCTCTCAGGTGTGGCATCTCTACCTTCCCCCGCAGGCCCAGCACCCACCCTGGGGGGCCAGCATCGCCTCCCAAGGGCTCCCACACAGACACAGCGGGAGCCCCTTCCCTCAGGCTGGCCCCCAACTTGTCCCCTTAGAGGGGTCCTTGGAAAGCACTGTGGCCTGAGGCTTCCTCTGTGAAAGATTTGTGGGGGTCATGCCACAGGGGAAGAGGGAAGTGAATGGATAGAAGGTTCTAGAACTATTAGCTACTGCAGGGACAAGATACGAAGAAAGAATTTCAAATCCTGGTTTAAAGAATCAGCCAGTAAGGCCGGGCG
>NW_012103932.1:1536318-1539259 GCF_000951045.1 Mandrillus leucophaeus
AAAAAAAAGAATCAGCCAGGCAGGGTGGCTCATGCCTTTAATTATAGCACTTTAGGAGGCTGAGGAAGGAGGATCCCTTGAGCCCAGGAATTGGAGACCAACCTGGACAACATGTTGAGACCCCATCTCTACTAAAAGTATATATATATATATATATAAGATATCTGACCATGGTTCCATGTGCCTGTAGTCCCAGCTACTATGGGCATTGGGGTGAGGGTGGCTGAGGTGAGCGAGTCGCTTGAGCCCCGGAGGCCGAGGCTGCAGTGAGCTGTGATTGCACCACTGCACTCCAGCCTGGGCGACAGAGCAAGACCCTGCCTCAAAACTAAAAACAAACAAAAAGAATCAAGGTTCTGGGGTTCTGGAGCTGTTTCCATCTTTCCGGCCTCCCCCAGTCCAGCAAAGGCCTATGGATGAGGCAGAGTGAACGCTGGAGCAGGTGGCAGCAGGGAGCCTGCGGGCTGGTGGACAGGAAGGAAGTGAGACAGGTGGCAGGCGACTCGGAGCCTGGGAGCTGGAGTGGGATGGAAAGACCCCTGGCCCGGCCATGCCCGGGTTCCCCAGAGGGTCTCAGGGCCCAGCGACCACACTGCCCACTCCCTTGGGCCCCCTGACAGGAGCTCCCATCGACCTCTCTAGAAATCTGGGACCTGGGCCTTGTGCCCACCTGCCAGGCCAGGCCACCCTCAGTTGAACCGCAGTGGGCAGATGGATACACAGGCAGGGGCATGGCCCAGCTGTCGGGCCAGGGGTCTACTGGACACTGTCACTGTCTCCCTCTGGCCCTACAGATGGGGCCTGTCCCCTCTGCCTGACCCAAGGGGCCAGAGACCGCCGAGTGACACACACCAAAGCACTCTCTCCCTTGCCACCCGGCTTTGGGGCAGGTGCC
The DNA here is from genome assembly GCF_000951045.1 of Mandrillus leucophaeus. Taxonomy (NCBI): domain Eukaryota; kingdom Metazoa; phylum Chordata; class Mammalia; order Primates; family Cercopithecidae; genus Mandrillus; species Mandrillus leucophaeus. Next base: position 1,537,214 of record NW_012103932.1, read on the forward strand.
AGTGATCTGGTTAGCAATGCTCAGGACTGCCTGTCAGGACATCCGAGCCATCGGGCTGGTTTCTCGCTCCTGCCCACACAGTGGGCTCGGCCGCCAGGCTGTGTGACACAGTGGGCTCGGCCGCCAGGCTGTGTGGCGCAGTGGGCTCGGCCGCCAGGCTGTGTGACTCGGGGTGGTGGGCTCTGGCCGCCAGGCTGTGTGGCACAGTGGGCTCGGCCGCCAGGCTGTGTGACTCGGGGTGGTGGGCTCTGGCCGCCAGGCTGTGTGGCACAGTGGGCTCGGCCGCCAGGCTGTGTGACTCGGGGTGGAGGGCTCGGCCGCCAGGCTGTGTGACTCGGGGTGGAGGGCTCTGGCCTCTCTAGGCTCACAGGTGGTGAATGAGCTTTTTAACCTGGGGACCATGGATGGCCGTGGGGACTCTTGGCTTCCCCCAAGTCCCTGCAAGTGCAGCCTGTCATCCAGAAGGAGAGGCAGCGCCCCAGCGGCCCCCTGGTCCCTACGCAGCTGCCCAGCCCCAGCCCCACTGCTCTTCGCTGGGGTGACTCCAGACAAGGCATTTTCTGTCTCCCTGCATGCTCCCCACCCATCTCCACAACAGGGAAAACAGTTTCTCTCTGTGAGGCAGCACACTGCGTCAGGACCTGGAGAGAAGGCGAAGGTGAGGAGTGGGCTCTGCACCCAGCTGTGTGCCCTGGGCAGAGCGAGGGCTCACTTCCTGTGCCTCAGCCTCCTTCTGCTTGGGAGGAGGCGTTGTAAGAATCCCTTCAGGCCGGGCACTGTGGCTCACACCTGTGATCCCAGCACTTTGGGAGGCCGAGGCAGGCAGATCACGAGGTCAAGACCATCCTGGCCAACATGGGGAAACCCTGTCTCTACTAAAGATACAAAAATTAGCTGGGCGTGGTGGTGGGCACCTGTAGTCCCAGCTACTCGGGGGGCTGAGGCAGGACAATCGCTTGAACCCGGGAGGCAGAGGTTGCAGTGAGCTGAGATTGCACCACAGCACTCCTGCCTGGGTGACAGTGGGAGACTCCGTCTCAAAAAAAAAAAAGAACCCCTTGTGTCCGGGTATACAGAGGAGGGAGGAGCTAGCCTGCCTGTGCGTGGAGGGTGGAGGGCACTTGTACCCAACTCCATCTGCAAGGCTGGCAGGGGGCAGGCACACGGTGAAGACGTCCTCACTTGTCCCCAAGTTGAGACGGCAAAGGAACCTGCAAGGTCACTCAGGTAAGGAGGAGTGCAGACATTCTCTCCAGGCTGTGACCCCGGAGCACAAGCCCTCCCTTAGGCGGGGAGAGACCTAGAGGGAGGGGCGGTCTCTCACAGGCCAGTCAGGAAGTCACAGATCCTCCAAGCATTCTTCCCGGATTGCCCAGCTCTGGTGACAACTCCTTGAGAGACAGGTGGCAGAGGAAGGTCAGAGGGTCCCGGTGCCTCTGCAGCCTCTCCCAGGCCAGCAGCGCCACCTGGTGGTCACATGCCCCAGGCACTTCCCTCCTGCGGGCATTCCCAGCAGATTAGCGGAGGAGCTGGGGCCAGCTGGAGTGGTTTGCCCCGGCTGGTCTGGGGCCCAGAATGTGCCCACTTAGCTTTGCCCACCCCCACGTGTGTGCAAGTTCCGGGGAAGCCCAGAGAAAAATAGGGCTGGCCCCAGGGGAATGAGCCCCAGTGGAGGGGTCGGCCACTGTGATCATGGTGCATAGACTAAGTGTGTGTGTGTGGCGGGGGGAGGCAAATGTTCTGCTGGGAGTGAGACACTCAGTTACACCTGGCACTGGGTGGGTAGAGAAGCTGTTGATTGAATTAACGAATGAACATGCTGGGGACTTCCAGAGGACAGCCCTGCTCCTTTCATTAGCTCAGTTCAATCACTAATTGAGTGCCAAACACCATGGGAGGACACATACACACACACACACATACACACACACACTCACACACACACACTCACATACACACACACTCACATACACACACACACACACACACTCACAAACACACACAGACTCACATACACACACACTCACATACACACACACACACTCA
>NW_012103932.1:1540599-1544613 GCF_000951045.1 Mandrillus leucophaeus
TCCCACCTTCAGCCCTAAGGCGGTTTTCTCCTTTCTCAGTAAACAGAACATACAATCGGTTTTACACGGAGATGTTCCATTGCCCAGGGACGGGCAGGAGACAGATGCTTTTCTCTATCTCAACTGCCAAGAGGCCTTCTTTCCTCTTATACTGGTCCTCCTCAGCACAGACCCTTCATGGGTGTCAGGCTGGGGGACGATCAGGTTTTTCCCTTCCCACGAGGCCATATTTCAGACTCTCACATGGGGAGAAACCTTGGACAATACCTAGCTTTCCTAGGCAGAGGTCCCTGCGACCTTTGGCAGTGTACGTGTCCCTGGGTATTTGAGATTAAGAGAATGGTGATGACTTTTCACAAGCATACTGCCTTCAGGTACTTGTTTAACAAAACACACCCTGCACAGCCCAAAATCCATTAAACCTTGAGTAACCACAGCACATGTCTCTTGCAAGGACAAGGTTGGGGGTCGGGTCACAGATTAACAGCATCTCAAATACAGAACAAAATGGAGTCTCTTATGTCTACTGCTTTCTATATAGACACAGTAACAGTGTGATCGCTCTTTCCTTTCCCCACAGCACATACACACACATACAGACTAACATACACACAGACACACAGACTCACATACACACACACAAACACAGACTCACACACAGACACACACACACACAGACTCATGCACATATACACATACATAGGCACATACACACACAGACTCGCAAACATAAATGCATGTACACACACATATACAGACTCACACACAAATATACACACATATACATACAAACACAAACGTACACACACGTGCACACAGACATACACACCGACTCACGTACATACACACGTACATACGCACATCACATATACAATACATACACAGACTCACAAACATACACACAGACTCACATGCCTATACACATACATATATATGCACATACATACACAATATACACACAGACTCACATACAGATACACGAACATACACACAGATACATGACACATATACAACCATGCTCCACATAACATTTGAGTCAATGATGGGCTGCCTGTTATGACAGTGGTCCCATCAGATTCTAAATAGCTGAAAAATTGCTGTTGCCCAATGATGTCCTAGCAGTCTTAACACTATGGCACAATGAGTTACCTTTTCTAGTTTAGATGCACACGTGCTAACCACCGCGTTACGGTTGCCTACAGGATTCAGCACAGTAACATGCGGTACAGGGTTGCAGCCCAGGAGCAGAGGCTGTAGTGTACAGCCAAGGGCTGCTGGAGGCCATTCCGTCTGGGTTGGTGTAACGACAGTCTGTGATGTTCACCTAGTGAGGAAATGGTCTAATGATGCATTTCTCAGCATGCATCTTGCCAGTAAGTGACGCATGACTGTACATACATACACGTACACACACACTCACACATGCATCCTGCTACAGTTCCCACAGGTCCCCCTAGGTTCGCATGTCAGAAACTCGATCACCAGTGTGACAGTGTTGGAACGAGGGGCCTTTGGGAGGTGTTTGAGTCATGGGGGCACCACCCTCATGAATAGATTAATGCGTTATCTCAGGAATGGTTCTTTTTCCCCCAAAGCAACAAAAGGTAAAAGCAGGGAATGGTTCATTATCCTGGGAGTGGGTTGCTCAGGAAAGGACAAGTTTGGCACGCTGTCTGTCTCTGTCTCTCTCTCTGTCTCGCCTTCAGTAGTTGGGGCCCCTCCATCTTGGACTTCCCAGCCTCCGGAATTTGTTGAGCCAATTAATTCCTAGTCATTAGGAATTATCCCAGTTTGTAGTGTTCTGTTCATGTGGATATAGCAACAGAAAGGGGACTGAGACACACACACGCACACACACACATTCCTGCACGTACACATGAATGCCTGCGTACATGTAGACACACAGACACGCAGGCATGCACAACACACGCCTACACACAGATCCACACGCACTCATTTACTTATTGCAACCTTGCCTTAAGGCAGAGCGTGTCCGTAATCTTCCCTTGACATAGAGGAAACTGAGGCTCAGGAAAGACGCGTAACTTGCTCAGGGGCTAGTGTGATTCAGGGGCCCGGCGACCGGGCCATTCTGTTACCTGGGCTGTATTCTGGAGGGCCTGCTCTGGGCTGGGGGTGGCAGCCTCTCTGTGATCTTCTGAGTTAGGGTTCTGGGAGCTCCCCCGAACCCTTCCATGGCTTTGTACTGGAAAGGATGGCTGAGGTGGGGGATTTGGACTCCTGGACCTCAACCCTGCAACCCCACCAGGCCACTAGGAGGGGTGCCCGTGGGGGTGAGTGGAGAACCCTGACCCGAGGTCACTGATACCGCCTGGATGCCTGCAGTACACAGGGGCTGGCACGGATGTGAAGGCCCGATGGGTGCTGGGCCCTCGTGCTGCCCCCCTCCCGGCACAGGTAGCTCGTTTGCTGAGTTTCCAAGCAGAATAGTTTGTAAAATGTGCAATGCATTTGGAAGGGGATGGGCCTCTCATGGGCAGTGGGGCAGGTACCGGGAGAGTGGTGGCCCCAGCCCTCTCAGTCCCCTGGGAGCCCTGCCCAGACACACCAGGTTCAGATGGTCAGTGCCTGTTCCCCCAGGGACCCTTGGTGGCTGAAGATGCCTGTGGACTCCCTTTATGTAAAACACCCAGGATTCCCCAAAACCCAGTGATGCTACAATGTCATGGAAATCGTAAGCACATCGATGATGTGGCATTTCTTGATTGGCCCATGGGGTGAAGTGGTAGTTCAAAGGGCAGCTCTCACTGGGTGGTCAGACAGCACACTGGACACCCAGGGGCCCTCGATGCTGTGACATGCCAGGGAGGCACCCGGGTCCCCGATGTTCCAGTGCAGGACAGGTGGCAGCCCACCTGGCCCACTCCTCCCACCCAGGTTCACACCCCACCTCCACTCGGTCTCAGCACAGAGCGTCCTGAGGCCTGCCTCGGTTGTGGTGTGGTGCGGGGGAGTTCCCCGCTCTGCCCAGGACTCCCACGCTGGTGCCCTGGGGAGCTGGCGGGCTGTAGGAGAAGGACAGACAGAGAGCCTGGGGCTGGTTTACAAACACAGAGAGCTTTTCCCACGGCAGCCCTTGGCGTCAGCTTCGGAGGGCGTCCCCATGCAGGCGTGATAGGCAGAGGCTGTGCTGAGGGCTGGGGCAGCAGTGGAGGTGGGCAGGGCCCAGAGGCACTGGGTGGGTTCCTCACACACCAGGGCTAGGGATCCATTCATTGTAAGCTCTGGATTACAGATGGGAAAACTGAGGCCCAGAGAGGGGCAGGGACATGGCTGAGGTCTCAGGGGGACCCCCGAGCTGCCAGGCCTCCACTGCCTCCCTTGGGCAGGTGCGAAGGGTACCTGCAGTTTGGTGTTAGGCTCCCATCTACAGGGGCAAAGCCCAGGCTCAGAGGCAACCTGGAATCAGCGAATCAGGGGCTGAGCTGGACTGGGCAGCAGGGTGTGCGGTCGCAGCAGGTGAGCTCATCTGTAAAATGGGGGTACGACACCTCTGGCCCTGCTGGCCTGTCCAGATCTTCGCGTCACTTGGCGCTCCCAGCACCACACCCTCCATGAGAGGCCAGCTGGGAGCCATCTGGAAGAAGTCCCTTCTGGCCCAGGTGGGCAAAGAGATGACCGGGAGGGAAGGACGTCGAGCACCTCTTCCTCACTGGAGCCCTCCTGGGTGACCCCGTCCTGTGCCCAACACTTGACCGTTCTCCCTGGGGCTGGCCACATGGGGGTAGGATCTGAGCACCCCCGCAGCTGTGCACAAGAGCACAGGACTCCCCAGGGCTCTGCAGGGGGCCTGGCGTCAGCTCCAGCTGAGTTCCGGGGAGGTGCTGCAGGGGAGGGTTAGGTAGACACACCTGGAGGCCCAGAACCAGCCGAGGGGTGGTGAAGGGGTCATCCGTGCTGAGTCCTTGAGGGATCAGTGAGGCCAAGGAAAGGTGGGGCAGGGTCCAGTCTGGAGGGCTAGGCTCGGCCTTGTGGCCTGTCCTAGGGTGGGGG
>NW_012103932.1:1544758-1562458 GCF_000951045.1 Mandrillus leucophaeus
TGGGGGTGGGGAGGAATCAGCTTCAAGAGGCGGCCCCAGGAAGAGCAGGGACAGAGGAGGGGCTGGGACGTGACAAGCGGAAGGCCCTGGCTAGCGATAAGCACAGGCTGCTGGGCCAGTGGGGTGAGGGCCAGGAGTCACAGAGCAGGTGGTCCGAGGAGATTGGGTGAGGGACCATCCAGGGGGAGGGAATGGCAGGGGACAGGCCTGGGAGCAGGAGACTGTGGTCTCATGGGCGGAACCACTTCCCCAGGCCTGTCCTAGCCCTCCAACCACAGCCCCTCCCCTGGGCCCCTCTCTCCCCTCCCGCCTTTCCTACTCATCCCTCCGCTCCCTCCTGCATCTGGGCCCGCCCCTCCACAGTCAGAGACCTGCAGACGCTGAGCTTGACTGCCCCTCTCCCTGGCCCACAGCTTTCTGTGACTCCTGATAGGCGGTCAGGAGGTAGGGGTGGCCTTGACCCTGGAGTCAGGCAGGGCTGGAAGGGGAATTCCAGCTCCTTTTTGAGGTGGCGCCTGGGAACGTTGGGTTGGTCCCATGATGTCTCTGAGCCTCAGTTTTCTCCTCTGTAAATTGGGCGCACAGACCCCTTCAGGTGGGGGCCCAGCTCCAGAGGGTAGGCAAATGTGGCCCCGTGGGTCCCCTCTCATCCCATGAGGCCTTACCCCAAGAGGGGATGGGGTGGGGAACACAGAGCGCTGGGCTGCGGAGGCCCTGAAGGAGAGAGGAAGGACTGTGTGTGAAGAGGCAGGGAGGCTGGAATCGGAGCCGCTAAGCGAGGCGGTAAGCAGGGCGTGGAGGGGTAGAGATAGGGGGTGTCCAGCTCCAATAGGGCACACGGAGAGGTGTCCAGCTCAGACAGTGCACCCCCACCCCGCCCCATGCCTTCAGGCCCCCAGGAAGCTGGGGCAGGCACCCAGGCGACATTTCCTGCTATTAATGGAGCTTAATCTAAACAGACCCTAATATTTACCTCCAGACGCCTCCGGCCGCCGCGGGTGCCAGACCGTGGGAGTGACGAGCCCCCAGACAGCGCCTCCCCACCCGGAGCTCCGCTGCGCCAGACCAGAGACCGAGAACTGGGCACCCAGGGGCCCTGGTTTGAGCCCCCTCCCTGGCCACCCCCAAAGCCTCAGTTTCTCCTCCGGGAATGGAGGTGGCCATCCCACCTTCCCAGGTTCAGAGAAGGGGCCACGCAGCAGCACTTAGTAGGCCCACAAGGCGGCCAGTCCCCCCTCTCCCTGGGGTGTCGGAGCAGCCGACCCATCTGCTCCCTCTCCTTCTAGGCCATATCTCTGCTGATATGATAGGAGACTCAGCGGCTGTGGGTGGTCTGGCTGCCTCACCCACCTCCACGTCCTTGCCCTGGGTAGGCAGGCTTGGGATCAGGGATGGAGCCCCCTTGTTCTGCTGGTCCGTGCCAACCCCCACCCAAGCTGCTGTGCCCATACCCTGCTGGCAAGTCGGCCACCTGTGCCCCCTCCATCCACTGCCCATCAGAGCTGGGCAGAGCTCAAGGCCCCTAAATCTGCCTCCCAGCAGGGATGACAAAACCACGAAACCGCCGTCACTGCCTCCCTGTGGAGCTGCTGGTCCGAAGGACACGGAGTTGGAGCGTGTGTAGGGCCGCCACCCTGCTCCATACCCTTCGCCAGCTCCATGCCCCCCACCAGCGCAGGAGCAGAGTCGTGGGCAGGAATAGAATAAACAGCTTTAATTCCGGACAAGGCCATCTCGTGAAGGAGATTGTTGATGTCGGATATAAATACACACACCATTTCACGTCACTGGAGCGTTTTAAAAATCCGGAAAGGGGGATCGTGGGGAGGGGGCGCAAAAATCTCACGCTCTGTCCCCATGAAAGTGTGGAGAGGGGGCGCGCACAGATCTCACCTCTGCCCCGTGGGACCAAGGACAGTCTTGGTCTGACTTTTGAAGCTCCTGGGGCTCAGTGGAGGGTACAGAGGAGGCTGAAGTGGGAAGGAGCCAGCCATCAGGAGGAGAAAGCAAGCGGCTGGGGAAGCTGTGGGGCAGTCCAGGGCATTGGGGTGCCCCCTCCCTCAGCCCCCTGCCCTCCAGCTATGAGGCTGAGGAGAGGAGAAAGAGGAGTAGGGTGTGGAGAAATTGAGGCTTGCTTATCAGGGGAGCTCCTTCCCCTCCTGGCCTCTTGCAGTCTGAGAAGCCTCTGAGGCCCGAGGAACCCCAGTTGAATGATGGGATTTCAGACATGGGGACAAAGAGGGGGACCTGGCTCACCCGCCTTAGAGTGCCTTCCTCCTGAAGACAGGGATTGTTCCAGAAAAACTGCAAGCCGTGCCTCTTTGAGCACAGCAGTCCTCAAGTGTCAGCCATTCACCCTTTAGCATGAATTAGAGTGACAACCAGGAATGGAGCCAGATTGGGGGGCACTGACGGGGAAGCTGAAGGCCCAAGGGACAGGGAACACTGGAGGAGGGGGGCAGGAAACACTGGCAGGGGGATGGGGGCTGGGAAGCTGCACGGAAGGCCCTTCACTGGCCCCAGCGAGGCGGCGCTCGGCCTCACCTTTGCCCAGGCCATTTCCCCTCGCCTGAGCACCCCTTCCCGCTGCCCCCTGCCTCCTTGCGGCCCCAGCCTGGAGGGATCTTCACAGCACAGTGTGGGACCAAGGGCAGAGGAGTGTCATACCCCAGGCCATGTGCAGAGCTTGCTTGAGGGGCAGGAGTGGGAGCCAGCAGGTAGTCTCTGGGGCTTTGGGCACCCCCTAAGATGGAGCAGGAGGACCCATAGCCCCTGGAGGAGTGGAGTCCAGAGTCCCTGGCCCTGGATGACTTGTGAGCGTGGGTGGGGGGGTCCCAGAGGAGCAAGGCCATTCAGGGACTGCTGGGCCACATGAACCTGGAAGAGACGCCCGCAGCTGGGTTGGGCTGAGCAGGACACCTGAGCACTGACCCCTTGCTCCTCAGCTTTAGATGCATGACCACGTGGGTGCTGACTTGCAGCCCTGGGAATGGCGGCTCGCTCGCCGTTGGTGCCTGCTTGCCTGAAAGCCGCCATGAAGGTTGCTCCTGGGGTCAGTGGGGTTTTTGTGCATGCACAGCCCCGTCCCCCAGCCGCCTCCTTTCTGGATCCCTCTGCCTTGTGGAACCCTGCGTCCCTAGTAAGCCACAGCTCCTCTCTGAACCACGCCAGAGAGCTAGGGGCTGGGGGAAGGTTCCAGAATTGTGCCTGGTGCCTGGTAAGTGTCAAGAATGCTGGTGGCCATGGCGATACCCGCTGTTTCTTGGACATCCGGACCCAGGAAGGAAGCAGCCCTGGCAGTTCCACCACCTTACTGGGCACACCTCTGCCTCCTCTGCGCCAGCACCCCCCACCCCAGCTGCCCCACATGGCCACAGTTGGGGTTGGTGAGGACAGTACTGGCCTTGGATGACTCAGACACTCACTCTATGACCTTGGCAAGCCCCTTTCTCCCTCTGAGTCTCAGTTTCCTCATTTGTAACATGGGGATATAAAGTCCAGCACCCTAAACTGGGGATAGGAGACTCTGCCTCGAGCCGAGTCGGGGAGCCCCAGTCTTTTCCTCCTCCTCCCCCTCCTGCTCGCAGCCACACAGGCCACGGTCACCCTGAGTGTGTAGGACTTCTCTGTAGCCAAAGGCCTGGCCTGGGGACCCGAGCCCATCTCGCCTGCTTCAGTGGCTATGGCCAGGTATGATGGCAGGGCCTCGGAGCCAGAAGTGCCAGGGATGCCCCACACTCCTCTCCGTCGCCACAGGCCCCCTTCCCCATACACCAGTCCCGAAAGGGTTGGGATCTTGGACACTCGGCAGAAGGTACAAAGGGAGGCAATCCTGGAGTCCAGCTCCCAGCAGATGGCCAGAGGCCCCAGCCAGAGAAAATTCCCTCCCTAGTGAAGGCAGGGGGACGCATAGTGAGCCGGGCCAGAGCAGCTGGTCACGACCTCTCTGCCCCCCGAGGGGAGAAAAACGTCTCTTTGCATGGGGAGATGGTGGCTGCAGCCCGGCATGCCTGGGTTCGTTGCTGCGTGACTTCCTTCTTGGTTTTCTTACCCATAGGATGGGACAGTGAGCACTGCCGTCTGCCTGGGGCAGCAGGTGGGCCGTTCTGAGGCTATTCCTAGAGTGAGGACTTTGGGAAGATGGTGCAGTCTCTGTGGAAGGAGGTGCAAGGGCACTGGAGGAGGTGGGGCTGGTTTTCATTCTGACCCTGCCATTTCCCAGCTGTGGCCCCTGTGTGTGTCACTTGACCCCTCCAGCACCAAGAAATGGATGAAAAATCACCTGTTCTTTGTGGGTTGTTGCGGGTTCAAGTGTCAACCCAGATATCAAAGTGCTTGCTCACAGTAGAGCGGCCTGTGGGTGTCTGCTGTTCTATCGTGCAATTCACAGAGGCCTCAGGTGGGGGGGTCTTGCAGAGACATGCACTTCCCCGCACCTCAATTAATGCAACATTAATGCTCCCTGGCCTTTGCTTTCTGTCCTTGTTTTTCCTTCTGTGTGGGTGTTGGAGGGAGCATTGTTGCTGTTAACTCTCTTGGGAATTCCGAGTACCTAAATAATCTTTGTCCTTTTTTCTTTTTTCTTTTTTATCTCATCCTTCTAGTCAATGGAATCCACTTTGTCCTTTTTTCTGAGGAACTCCTTCTGGAGACAAACTGGCCAAAGTGAGGAGCAGCTCCTGGCTACCCCTGAGTTTTCAGTGGGCACGCGGTACCCCAGGAACAGCAAATCACTGGCATTCAGGCCACCACATCCCAGCTGGAGCCAGTGGCAGACAGACATTGCTAATCAACCACAGCACAGTGGCCTTAGACTCAATGCGGTGTTCTGGGTAGCCATCACCAATCAATCGAGATGAAACCGATTGCCACCCCTGGCATGGTGGGTGTCCAGGCTGGCATGCCCAGATAGCCCCGACCTTCAGCCCCTGGCATGAGCCCTGCTGACTAAGCCTCGGGCCCATTAGCCAGGGCCTGGGTGAGGGCATGAGGGCCAGCACTGAGGATGTGATGACGACCCGAGCCCTTGGAGCTCCTGTGCATGCTGACCACATCACCGCTGCTGGGCTCACGCTCTCCTCTGTGCTGGCCAAAGAGGCCGCGGACGGTGGCCTGGAAGCCACTGGTGACGAAGCAGTAGACGATGGGGTCCATGCAGCTGTTGAGGCTGCTGAGGGTCACAGCCACGTGGTAGACCACGAGGCTTGCGTGGTGTGGCATGTCGGGCCACAGCGCCACGGCCACCTGGCGGGCATGGAAGGGCGTGAAGCAGACGAGAAAGATGATGAGCACCGTGAGCAGGAGCTGCATGGCCCGCACGCGGCGCTGGCGGCCCTGGCGGAGAAGACCTGGCCGCGACAGTGCACACATGATACGGCCGGTGAACACGCTGATGACCAGCAGGGGCAGAAGGAACTCCAGAACAGTCAGCGCGAAGACACGGCAGCAGGGCCGGCCGCCCGTCATGCCCAGCACCGACAGGGTCACAGCACCGGCGGCCAGCCACACAAAGGCGCACACAGCCCTGGCACAGGCAGGCTGGCGGCAGCGGCGGGAGCCTTCGGGCCGCACGATGGCCAGGTAGCGGTCCACACAGATGCAGGTGAGGAAGAGGATGGAGCAGTGCATGTTGAGGAAGTAACCTAGGACATGCGGGAAGGCGCAGTGCAGGCAGCCCCTGGCGCCGTAGTACACAGCGAAGCGCGTGGGCAGGGACAGCCCCACCAGCAGATCGGTCACCACCAGGTTGATGGTGTAGATGACTGATGGTGTCTTGGCCTGGGTGCGGCAGCAGAAGACGTACAGCGCCAGCCCGTTGAGCACCAGCCCCACCAGGAAGATGGCTCCGTGCACCGCCATCAGCGCCAGCCACAGGCCCGGGAAGGTGCCATGCAGCTCCTCGTCCAGCCGGGCAAACAGGTGGAACAGGGGTACCTCCAGCCCGCTGGCATTGGTCCACACTGTTGTCACTGCGGAGGCATTGGGGACTGCCCCGGCCGAGGGCCCCACTGGAGACACAGAGGGCATGACGGCAGCCTGCACACCCCAGGCCTGGAAGCAAGGAGACCAGGTCACCCCAGGCGCCAGCCTGGCCTTAAGCCCTGCCCTGAGGCCCGGAACTCAGCCAGCCCATCTGCCCCTGCACACCCAGCAGCCCCCACCTCCATGCCCTCGCCTCGTCCAGGGCCTCAAATGCCTGCTCCCTTGGCTCTACCCAGAGGGAGCCTCGGACGTCAGCAGAAAAGGCACAGGCTTTCAGATTCAGACACGGGTTCAAATTCCAGCCCTGGCACTGGCCAGCATGGAGCCTTGACAAAATGTGGAGGTTTCTGCGACCGTCCTGGCAGGAGGAGGAGGTGGAAACATGTGCAGTGCAGGGCTGTCCTCAGGATGGAGAGCTGATAAGGGCACGACCACGGGGCTCCAGTGTGCAGTTCCAGGGCCTGGCTCCAGCCCCGGCTTTGCCACTGACTAGTGTGCGTGCTCGGGTAGGCCATGTAGCCTCTCTACCTGCTTCCTCATCTATATGACTGTGATGGCGTTGCCGATGGGGTGATGAAGCAAGCGGATCAGCACAGCAGCACCAGCAGAGTTGGTGGCCGAGGAACCAGTTCTGCTGGGCCAGAGCCTTGCTGGTGGTGGGGACCTCTGACTGCCCTGCCCACTCCCCTGTCCCCACACCCGCCGTCATGGCCCCCAACCTCCGGGACCACCCATCTGTTCTCCCCTCCTCCCAGGCCAGCATTAGGTCAATGCCCTGGACGGGGGTCCTCATGAGGGGCCTTCACAAAGGGAACTAGACTGTCCAGTGGGGCTGGATGGGAGCCAAGGTCCAGTCCCACTGGGCACCCCAGGCTCCTACTGTCCCTGAGAGGCAGGCACCCTATAACCCCCCCAACCCACAGAAAAGGAGACAGAGGCCCCTGTGGGGTGACTGGCTGGGGCTGAAGCCTGGAGCCAGGGTGTGAGTCAAATAAACAGCAAGCTCCCGTCTGGCCTGGGCAGGGGGGCCGGGGTGGGGAGCGGGCGAGGGGCTGTGCCGGAGCCACCCACTCTGTTTATGTTCCTGCCCTGGCGTGTTTAACTCGGCAGTGATTTATCCCTCTATTTATAAATGAAGGGTTAACGGCCCTACCCCCACCCTAGAGCTGGGCTGACCCTCCAAATAAGGGCATTTCTGGCTTTTTCAGGAGAAAGGAGAAGCCTTTGGGGTAAGGGAGGGTGGGGAGGCTCGTGGGCTGTTTCTTCTGCACAGCGCCCCTCCCCCACCTGCTGGAGAAGGGAGGACCCTTGCCCCTTCCCCTCCTGGTGGCTGCCTGCTGTAAACACGCTGCGCCCCGCCACTCCCTCTGACCAGTGCGTGGCCCCATCCCACCCCTGGGGAACAATGAGCCCTGACTTCAAACAGCCCCTGGCCTGGCTCAGGGCAGCAAAGAACTCTTGCTTTCAGAGGGCCAGGTCCCTCCAGTCGGCGGCCACCTTCTTCCTCAGGGTCAGAGAGGTCAGTGCCTGCATGAGGTCACCCAGCATGCCCTCTGCCTCTGGGACCCCAGCCCTGGGTGCATGCTACCCTGGAGGCTGCTGGGAGGAGTCAAGTGCTGCCCAAGCCTGTGTCCAGCCCCTCCTGCCACCCCCACCACACAAGGGCCCAGGCTCAGCTCCCAGCTCCCCCCGACTGCAAGCAAGCTCTCTATCCCCAGGCCCTGAGACGCGGGCATTGACGGGTGCATTTGTTGGATGAATAGATCAGTCCTCCCTCAGTCCTGGTGGGCTACCAGAGTCAGGGGGTTTGGGGCACAGCAGGCAGCCAGGGGAGGGGAGGAGGCTGGGCACATGGGGGCTGGGAACCTGGCGTCTCGGGGCTGTGGGCTTCAGGAGCCCCAGAAGATCCCCAGAAGGAGATGGGTCCCTCCTCTGCTGTGGATGAAACACTGTCAGAAAAGGTCCAGGAGGCTCCGCAGCTGGACTGAGGGACTGCAGGGCCAAAAAACTATTTTGGGATTCCTTTCTGTGTGCCTTTTGCTTTTCCAATTTGTCTGTACGGGGCCTATATTAGTGTCCCAATTAGAGAGAAATCGTAAACAACACAGAACGTTTCCTCTGGGAGCGAGTCCCAGGGTGACGCTGGCCCCTGGGGATTCTGCCCTCCCAGAAAACTCCCCAGGGCCAGCCCATCAGGCTCACCAACAACGCTGAGGTGTTGGGGTCCTGGCTAGGGATGTGGGGGCTCTGCGGCCTCTCAAGCTGGGGGGATGGGCAGAATGTGCCGGACACCCCAGAGGCCACAATGGTGAGGAGAGGGAGCTAGCAAAGCATGCACTGATTCCCAACACTAAGAGTCTGACCCTGATCTCAAACAAAGCTGAGCCCTCATCTTGGTGACACACTGAGCCATGATCCCAGTAAGGTGATGAACCTCGATCCCTGTCCCACTCTGAGCCTGACCCTGGTCACACACTGACCCCAATCCTAATAGCACAATGGGGCCGAGCACGGTGGCTCACGCCTGTAATCCCAGCACTTTGGGAGGCCGAGACGGGCAGATCACAAGGTCAGGAGATCGAGACCATCTTGGCTAACATGGTGAAACCCTGTCTCTGCTAAAAATACAAAAAATTAGCCGAGCGCGGTGGCAGGCGCCTGTAGTCCCAGCTACTCGGGAGGCTGAGACAGGAGAATGGCGTGAACCTGGGAGGCGGGGCTTGCAGTGAGCCGAGATCGCGCCACTGCACTCCAGGCTGGACGATGAGCAAGACTCCACCTCAAAAAAAAAAAAAACCAACAACAACAAAAACTAATAGCACAATGGGCGTTGATTCCTGTGGCACTCTGAGCCTTGATCCCGCCACGACCTGGGCCCTCCGCCCAGACCTTCTGTCCCTGTCTCTGCCCTCCTCTCTGGCTGTCTCTGTCTCCATATTGTCAGTCCCCACCTGCCTCCCACAGTGACGGATGTCCCGATTCGATTATTAAGGGGCCTCTCTGGGGCTCCCACTCACCACCCTCTTTGTTCAGAAGGAGGAGGAACGCAGGCGGGGACTCCAGACCCTTCAGGGGCCCACGGAAGTGGCTCCCTGGGGAGCGACTAGGGAAAGGAGAAGGTTCTGCCCCTCCCGGGACTGCCTGGCTCTGCCCGCGGAAGAGGCACAGACTCTGCTTTCTGGAGGGCCCGGGTGACGTGCAGTCACCAGCACAGAGACCCAGGTTTGAGTCCAGCTCTGCCACTCCCTCAGCCGAGACCTGGGCCTGGTCAGTGAGCCTGACCGTCCTCATCTCCTAAATGGGGTCACTTGTGCCTTCCATAGCTCTGCCTCACCCTGGGAGCCTGGACTGAGGGGAGAGGCAAGGTCTTACCCTCAGAGCTGGCCAGAGAGGGGAGGCAGGGCCCTGTCCTCAAGCCCAGTTTCCCTAAGCCAAACCTGGGTGTGGGGGAGATGGCCCTGTCTCCTCCCTCTTTCCTGGCAGGTACCCTGGGCCTGTCTGAGACAGCAGACTCCATGGCTGGGGCCAACTGGCCAGAGCCCCGTAGGCAGGGGCTGGCACCATGTCCTGACCGTGCTGCCATGGTACTGGGGCTCAGGGCCTGGAGGCTGTGCCAGGGCTGGGAGGTTTCCCCTCTTCCCCACTGGCCCAGGCCTGCTCTGCTCCCTACCCACACACAAGTACTTCCTTGGGGACAGAACAGAGGGAACGAGGGCCTGCTCTCCAGGGCTGAGAGTCAGTGAGTGGAGACCTGGCAGGGTGGGGACCTGGAGTGTGGCCATGGAGCCCTGGCTCTGGCCTGGATGGCCCTGCCAAAGCCTGGCTCCATCTCTGAAGGGACTATGTGGCCTTACAGTCTCTGAGCCTCAGTTCCCTCATCTGTAGAGTGGGCAAAATAGAATCTCCCTTGGGGGTTCTTGTCCTGATGTGCCAGCCCAGAGTAGGGGTTCAGGCACAGGAAGTGATGAAAGGATGGGACAAGCTGCCAGCGGGGGACTGAGGGTGAGTGGGCGAGCTCTACTCCAACCTGGGCGAGCAGCCTAGACCAGGTCCAGCTCCCACACTACTCAGTGCCCCTGCCAGCACGGAGGGAGGGCTCTGACCTGGGTGGGTCCTCTCTGAGCCTCAGTCTCTCCTCCTGTGAAGTGGGAATGGCTGGACACGCTGCCGTGCAGGGCTGTCTTGGGCCTTGGCTGAGCCAGGGCACCAGCTGCAGGTGTGGTGGGGCAGGGGCAGGGGCGCTGCAGCATCTCTTTCTTTTCTGTTTCTGGCCCGCCCCTTGAGGTGGGCAGACCCTTAGAGCCCCCGCCCCTCCAGGTGGGCACACCGCTGAGAGCCCCAGCCTTTCTAGGCTTTGCTGACTCCTCCAGGGGAGGGGGCAGAGGGTGAAGGAGGATGCCCCTCATGCCCTCCCCATAGATATCACATCGCAAAACAGCCTGCCAAGGTGGGACTGTCGCTGGCTCGGGGATTCTCCCTGGGAGGGGCCTGAGGCCTAGACTGCTGGGCGGGGCTGGGGACGCGCCTCTCCAGTCACTGCACCTGACTGATGCTTCTGCAGAGGAATCTGCTAGCGGGGCCTAAACACTCCACGCGCCCTCTGGGCCCATCCCCAAGCTGTTCCTGCTCTCTCCCTTTCGGCTTATTCATGCCCATTTTTAGGCCTTCCCCCTGGACTTGCCTCCTTAAGGAAGCCTTCTTCTTCCTCCCTGGGCTGCATCTCCCTGGTGCGTCCTCCCAGGGCACCCTGCGCTTCCTCAAGCCCGGGACTCATCCTGTGGCGCTGCTGTGTGCTGCAGGCTTCCCCACTGGACTCTGAGCATCTCGAGGCAGGGCTGTGGGTGGGGGCAGGGCTCCCACCAGCCCACACCCAGATCGGCCTGGCAGAGAGCAGCACCCTTCGGCTGCTTCCCCTTCGGCTGCATGAACGCCCTGAGCAAGCCCCATCAAGGCTGGCAAGGTGTGGCCTGGTTTCTCACCCTGGCATTCAGGGTGAATGCCACCTGGCCTGGACCCTCTGAAACCTACCTACCTAGTGTCTTGGTACTGGTTGGAAATTGGCTTCCACTCCCAGCCCCATCCTCACTACCCACAAGTCCTCCCAGCCAAGCAAGGCTGACACCTCCTCCAGGAAGCCTGTCCCAATCACTCTGACCATTGTGTCCACACTTACATTCCTTCCCACCCTCTATCTCCCATCACCACTCTTTCTTGCTTGCTTTTTCTTTTTTTTGTTTTTTTTTTTTTTGGAGACGGAGTGCAGTGGTGAAATCTCGGCTCACTGCAACCTCCATTTCCTGGGTTCAAGTGATTCTCATGCCTCAGCCTTCGGAGTAGCTGGGATTACAGGTGCCCACGCCACACCTGGCTAATTTTTGTATTTTTGGTAGAGATGGGGTTTCACCGTGTTGGCCAGGCTAGTCTCAAACTCCTGGTCTCAAGTGATCCACCCACGTTGGCCTCCCAAAGTACTGGGATTACAGGCGTGAGCTATTGCACCTGGTCCCATCACCACTCTTGATGGCAATGGTCTTTGGTTTGCAAGCCAGTTCTACCACCCGCCACCTTCGAGGCCTTGGGCAAATCATTTCATCACTGGGAGCCCCAGTTCCCTCAGCTGGGACTTTGGGAACCATACTTGTTGAATGAATGAATGAAATCAGGCAGGGTATCTGGACTAAGTGAGAAACACCGCAGATGCCCCTAACATGGGAGATGTGTGACATAGGAGCACTGGAGGCTCCTGGTTTTGGCACCTGGATGGGGCCCTGTCTGGACCAGCCTGCTCACAGGCGGGGAGAGGCCAGGGCCAACACGTGTGCTCAGCACAGGACTTCTCAGAGCCTTTGTGAAGCTCACAGTCCTGGGAACCTTCCAAGGGGTGGGAATGAGCATCGAGCATGGACGTTATTTGACCTTGTCCCCTCCCCGGGGATTCCTGCTCCATACATCCCAATGGCCACACCACCACTCCGTGCCCAGAGCACTGATGGGGGCTGCTGCCTCCCTGCCCCCACCCACAGCTTGTTGAATTTCTGCTGGGCACCTGGCCATGGAAGGCCAGATCCCCGGACTTGGGGTGCTGGCACCTACCCAGAGGTCTCCAGGGGGGCACCAGGGTCATGCCAGCCTCCCTCCTTGGCAGGTGGGTGGGGAGGGCTGTGTCCTTACTTCCCTGGGCTCCTCCCAAACCCACCCCGCAACCTGGGAGTTCTCTCTTGGCTGCCCAGCAGCCTGTCTGCCTCCGTACTGCCACATGTGAGACCAGGCAGCAGAGTGGCCCCGGCCCCAGGGCAGCAGGTGGCCCAGGGTGACTGTTGAGCCTGCCTGGGGGGCTGGCTCAGGACCCTGTGTGCTGCCTGTGGAGATGTGGAGGATGGGCCCAGCCTTTTCCCCACAGAGGGGCTCTGAGCATCCACACAGCAGTCCTAGCTGTTACAGACGAGGAACCGGAGGCCCAGAGGGGTGAGTGGTGTCCTCACGGTTACGCAGCATGGAGCTGGTGGGGCTGGGAATCAGACCCAGGTAAGCTGGCAGGACCCAGCGCAGGCCAGAGTGGAGCGCAGCGCAGGCTGGGGAGAGAGGGGCTGGATTAGGCATCTCTGGACCAGGAGTTTGTGCCCAAGGGGATTCTCGAGGCCCTGAGGCCGCATGTGTGCCCACGGGTCTGTGTGTGCTTGAGCCTGCACCCCAGACGGGGTGGCCCTCATGGCCTTCCAGGGCTAAAATAGCCATGACTGGGGGAATTGTCTGCCTGTTTATTTTTATGATTATTCTTGGTTTTGCGGCATCTGCTTTTGAATATCACCTGCTGTTTTTGACAAAGTCTGAGCCGCTGTTTCTTCCACCCAGAGGCGGGTGGGTGCTTGCTGAGCTCTCCAAATGGGGTCAGACTCACCCCAGGTCACCTAGCAGGTCCCAGGTGGCCCTGGCCAGAAGCTAAGTCTTTCTCCCCAGCCCCCACACCCACAGGCCAGGGCTCCCTCCACCCCGTGCAGAGAGAGATGTTGCTGGTGGGCACGGACTGAGCTCTGTGGGGAAGGACACCTGGGCCCCATCTGGCCCGACTCTGCCTCAGTTCCACCAGCTGAGAACCCTTTTGCTGAGACCGTGGCTTTGATGGAAACACCAGTGTCTCTGGGAGGGGCATGGCCAGTTGGAGGTACTGCATGTCACCTGCCGGCCCCTCCCTGCCTCTCCATCACCGGGTTCATTGCTCACCTCTAGCTGGGATAACTGTAGCTGCAGTAGCCCCTGAAATCCCCTCCTCAGCCTCAGCCTCTCCAGCAGCTGCTGGGACGGGCATATTCTGTCTTGTACACCTGCCTGGCCTCAGCCTGGTCCTTTCGCCTGAAGATCCTCAGCCTGGTCCTCTCAGCCTGTTCCCTCTGCACGTGCTGTTCCCTCTGCCTGGAATGCTGTTCCTCTGCCTGTGCCACCTGGTGAAGGCTCCGGGCACCCACAGTCACTGTCCCACAGGGCCCTCCCTGAGCCCCTCTGATGCCCTAGTGTCCTGGATGCCCCTGCCCCAGGGGAGAGCTCTGATCCCGCAATTCGAAGGGCACCTGCTGGGCTCATCCTTCCCAGGGTCTGATTGACTTCCCTCAAGATGCCCTGGGTGGGTGCCTCTAGCCCCACTGTGCCTGTGGGAAACTAATCCAGAGGGGCTAAGTCATGTGCCCGGGCTCACCCAGCTGGGGTGCAGGAGGGGCTGAGCTCCGCCTCAATCTGCCTGCTGGCCCTTTGTCCTAGTGCCTGGGATCAGCCTTCTGCTGTGCCCAGCCCTGTGTGCGGAGGGAATCAGAGGCTCCAGGCCACACGGCCCCGTGCAGTTTGGAGGTGTCAGACCGGGACTTAGACCCATAGCTGGGAGCACAAAGGGGTCCCAGGCAGACCTGGCCCCACCTTTCCGATCTCACAGTTCGGGGTAGGGTGAGAGGTGACTGGTCATGGCTGGGATGGGCCTCGGGAGGATCAGAGGGAACAGTGTTCCTGGCAGCGGGAAGGGCACAGTGAGCATGAAGGGACAGAGGTGGGAAGGAGAGTCTGTGTTCGGGGCTCTGTGAGACGCCAGGGGTGTGGGGAGGGCTTCTGGACGTATGGTGAGGGGTCAACTTAAGCTTCTTTGGGCCCGGACGTCCCTCCTCACGGAGGCCCTCCTGAGCCCACAGCCCCGCACACCTGCACCGCCTGGCTCCCTTTGCAGTGCCCTGCCACGCGCAGTTCCCTACGTCCCTGCTTTCCTGCTGGTTGTGCCTCCCTCACTGAACTGGAGTGCCTCAGGGGCCCTGGCCTTGGCTGGCCCCTCGGAGTCACTGAGTCACTGCTGAGTGACTGAGCAAATGATTTTAAAAGACCCCTCTGATCTCTTTGAGCCTCAGTTTCCTCATCTATAAAGAGGAGATGCTAACACTACTTAACAAGAAGACAACGAGACCACCCCTGTGGACCCCAGGAGCTGTTCAGAAACGGTCCAAACTGCATGACCCCCACGCCCGGCTCTCCAGCCACAGACCCCACCTTTGCTGATGGGCCCGCACCGTGTGGCTCAGAGAGGGGCAGCCACTTGCCCACGGCCACACAGCAGACCGCCCCGGAGCCCAGCGACTGGATGAGTCCTGTGGGGAGAGGGGAGGGGAGCCCCAGGACGGCCAGCTGTTGAAGGAAGAAGACAGGGCAAGTGGACAGGCCCAGCCTCCGTGGGGTGCATTCCCCGTCCTGCGAGGTCACCAGCTGCTCCACGTCTGCCCCGCCAGCACCTTGGCTGCTGGCCAGTTCCCAGCCCGCTGCCCCCTCGGGACCCTGTCCCGCCGCCTTCTCACAGCGCAGCCCCAGCGCGAGCTTCGCAGGGCTGGAGCCAGCTTCCAGGTCCACATTGGGGGCTGGCAAGCAAGCCTTTCCTGGGCCTCAGTTTCCCCACCCCTAAGGGGTAGAGAAAGCACCAAGGCTGCTGCAGAGGGCCTGAGCTGTGGGATGGCAGGACGGGCACTCTGAAGAGGGAGCATGGCGTTGGAGCCCATGTCTACAAAGCCTTCACCATGGCCTTGCCCCAGCTGCGGGTGGTGGCGGCCGAGGCCCCAGAGCCTGCCAAGAGCCTCTGAGGTCCCCCAGCTCTGTCCCTGGCCTGGCCTGTGGGCAACCCTGCTGCCTTGCCAGGTGAGGAAACCGAGACCCAGCTCTGGGAGCCCAGCAGATGCTCGATGAGTGTTGAATGGAGGGATGAGTGAGTGAATGAATGAAATCCAGAATTGGGTGGGCAGCCAGCTCCCCCTTATGCAGCCGGCCCAGCTCGCGCCCGCGTTCTCCCTCGGGTCTCCGTTTTCTCATCTGAGAAATGGCTCCCTGTCAGGCAGGACCTGCTCTGAGCTCTCCCCAGACTGGATCTGGAGGCAGTTTCTTTGCCCTTCCCTTCCCACTCCTGCTTGGCTGGGAGTGAGAACCCCAGCAGGGAGCAGCTCAGGAGCCTCCTGTCTAGGGGAGCTGGGGAGAGGGAGGCTGGGGCCAGCCTACAGGGGCACTTACCGCGCTTCACCCGGGCAGGCTGGAGATGTGAGTCCTCAGCTCTCAGCTCTGCATGCAGCCCGGACCTCGCCTTCCTAGGGCCTGACGTCAGGCCAGCGCTTGGGGCTCCTTTTGGGCAAAGGCAGGGTGGGGGCGGGGCAGGCTCCTTCCCCGCCCCCAGGAGGAGCCGAGGCTCAGAGCCCGAGGGAGGGTGCCTGGGCCACCAGAGTCCCCACACCCACTGGAGACAGAAGGAGAAACTGAGGCACGGAGGGGCCTGGGGTGCCAGAGTCCCCACACCCTCTGGAGATGGAGGGGGAAACTGAGGCACAGAGGGGCTGAGCCTCAGCTGCACCATCCAGGAGATGGTGGCTGACACTTGTGTGTGTCGTGTGCGGGGCAGGAGGTGGGAAACTGAGGCACGGAGGGGCTGAGCCTCAGCTGCACCATCCAGGAGAGGGTGGCTGGCACTTGTGTGTGCTGTGTGCAGGGCAGGAGGTGGGAAACTGAGGCACGGAGAGGTTGAGCCTCAGCTGCACCATCCAGGAGACAGTGACTGGCACTTGTGTGTGCTGTGTGCGGGGCATGAGGGGAAAACTGAGGCACGAAGGGGCTGAGCCTCAGCTGCACCATCCAGGAGACGGTGGCTGGCACTCGTGTGTGCTGTGTACGGGGCAGGAGGTGGGAACACATGAAAGCCCAGATTCCTTCCCGGGAGGGGCATGTGCACGGAGCCTTCAGCCCACGCAAGCCTAGGTTCCTGCATGGTTCTCTGTTTTGCATGTGTCCTGGGTCTGGCTGTGTCCATGTGTGCCCATGACCGAGAGCCTGCATGCCTGGCATCTGGGCCTCTGTTTGCAGCCACGCACTGGCGGCACGTGGCATATGGCGTTGGGTGTGTGGGAAAGACCTGGATGTGACCCAGACCAGCAGGTGGGGAGAGCACATGGCTCCCGGACCTCAGTGCTGGAGGAAGCGTGAGCTCATTGACAGGCTTGATCCCAGAGGGCTGCTGGAGGGCCCCTCCCCCTAGACAGCCTCAGAGTCTGGAGGCCTTGTGGCCAGCCTGGGGTGGCAGCAGGGTTGTTGAGGAGTGGTTGGGACCGTGTACTGTCTCCTTTGCCGAGAGCGCCATCTCCTCTCTTTCCCATCCCATGTGCTTCTGTTCATACTCACACTTTAATCTTCAAGCCACCTGAGCGCCGAGGGCCTGCTGAGTGGGTTGTGCTGCACACCGGAGACTCAGGGAAGGCTCCCCAGAGGAGGCACTGGGCGTCCCCAAGCTCAGGCTGGTTGCAATGCAGAACAACAAGAGAGAGTAGGTGGGTCCTGGGGTCCTGACGCAGCCTGCTGGGGAGGGATGCACTCTGGGAAGGCTTCCTGGAGGGGGCAGAGGGAGGTATAATGGGAGGCAGGCAGCCCAGATGGGCAGAGGGACAGGAGGCCATCAGAATACTTCCTGGGGAGCAAAGCTGGGAGTGGGCAGGGGACTTCCACACTGAGTCTCAGCAGCCTCTATGGGTACCAGAGTGCTGCAACGGGGAGCCATTGACAGATCTGGGAGAGGAGGGTTTCTTTCCTCTGGAGCAGCCCCCCTGCTGCCGCAGGGCTGAGCCCACAGGCTGCAATTATCTCCTTTAGAACATTGTCATGTCTGTTTTAGCTGGGGAAACTGAGGCCCAGAGAAGCACAGGAGTCTCTGGCCATCAGCCTCTCGCACCTCTCTGGACCAGCACTGGCTCCCGGCAGGCAGGGTTTCACCGGGCTTGTGGAAGGTAGGGGTGGACACAATGTCATTTTTGTGTAGGGGTAGCCTGGAGGAAGCCCAGATTGGGCAGGGCTGGAGCCAGAGGAGCCTCGGATTTCCTGAGCAGGCGAGGGTGGCTGAGTTACCGCACTGGTGCCAGGCCTCATGCCCACCTCTGAGGGCCTGGGGCTCCAGCCTTGCACTCAGGCTTGTTCTCAAAGAAATCTCAGAGATGGTCCCCCAGCAAACAGTGGGGAACTGCCTGGGGAGGGGTCACAGCCCAGGCCAGCCTCCCTGACTCCTCCCCCAGGGAGATTCTTCTCAGCAGGACCCAGGGATCCTCTTGGGGGGACGCCAGGGATGGGGGTCCTGAGCTCAGAGCCAACCCCCCACAACCCTCAGAAGAGACTGGGCACAGGGACAATTTCCCCCTTGTCATCTTTACCAGGCTGGCGAGTCAGACCAGGCTG
>NW_012103932.1:1563038-1585165 GCF_000951045.1 Mandrillus leucophaeus
TCCTGGGCTCCAGCACACTTTGCAGGTTGGGACGGGCCCCTTAGGCAGACATTGTAGGGAACTGGGCCTGGTGGAGAGCCCTCTCAAGCCCATGGAAGCATCCTTGGAGGCCCTGCCAGCGGTGAGGCATCAGCAGCCTAACCATTCCTCCTTCCCCATGGGGTGCAGGGAAGTGCCACAATGATATCTCCACATGAGCCACCAGCAGGGCTACCAGGCCACCCTGGGCAGGATGCAGAAGTGACCCCTTGTGAACCCCCATAGGAGCCAGGTAGACCCATGGCTCCTGTCCTCCACCCTTGGCCTTGACTCCAAGACTCGACCCTGCAGCTCCAGTGACCCTGGAGAGGGTCCGAGAGCCTGTGCTTCCAGGAGGATGGGCCTGTGATGCCAAGGCCTTTTTGCTGTGGTGGCTGCAGTTGGGAATCCTGTAATGCTGCAATCAGGACTGACAAGCCCCGCCTATGCTGCAATCAGGACTGACAAGCCCCACCCATGCTGCAATCAGGACTGACAAGCCCCGCCCATGCTGCAATCAGGACTGACAAGCCCCGCCTATGCTGCAATCAGGATTGACAAGCCCTGCCCATCACGGGCAGTGCTGGTGCTACAGGGTCCCCATCCTGAGGGATTAAGCCAACAACGGGCCACTGAGCAGTCCACAGGATGGAGAGGGCACAGGATAACAGGGAACTGCAGACGGTGGTGACAGGGGGGTTCTGCCACCCCTGCTGGTGCCTGACACTGCAGACCTTGTCTGTCTTCCTGAGGGACCCTTGTCTTGGTGCCACTTGAGGATGTAAACAGCCGCGGGCCGCTGGCAGCGGTTTCCTGCCATGTGTCGAGGGGTGAGGCCTGCCCGAGGGGACCTGCCAAGATGGGGTGATGCCAGCCAGCTCTGGAGGACTCCCACCTACTCGAGAGGCCAGAGCTATGGAGGAGGGGCAGAGGGGGAGTGCAGAGCTTCCAGACGAGGGGCGATCGGGAGACCTGCAGGCTCCTTCCTGGGGGGTTCCGTGCCCACAGGCCCTCTCCTGCACTCTGGACTTGCTGGGTAGCAGGCAGGCACCTGCCAGAGAGCTGGGGTGGGCAGGGGCCCTTCTCTGCCCCAGGGAGAGGTGAGCCTGCGTGTCCAGGGAATGTGGGGGCCCCTTGCACAGCCCTGGGTTCGAGGCAAGCCTGGTGCCTCTCTTGTCTGCTCTCATCCTCAGCCTCAGCCCCGTGGCCTGTGCTGATGGCTGGGAAGCGGTGTCCCTCTTCTCAGGAAGTGCCGGGTCCTGCGGGCCACATCGCAGCTCCACAGGGAGGCTCAGCTCCACAGTGGGAACCAAGGAAACTGGGTTGGGGGCGCAGGGGCAGGACCAGCCCCAAGGCCCACAGCAGTGAGGGGACAGCCTGGGCTCAGTCTGCGGTCTCTTCCTATCTGAGGGGAGGACGCGGACTTGACGGTAGCAGAACGTGTTGGGGCTCCAAGGGTTGGAGGCTGGAGGAACCAGAGCAGGCTATGAGGCCCTGCAGGGCAGAGCCTTTGAGAGGTGGGTGGGGAGGTACCCAGAGATGGGATGAATGCCTGGAATCCAGTCACAACCGGGGACGTCCAGGGTACCTGGTGCTGTGCCCGGTGCACAGTTAGCGCTTGGCTCTGGAGCTCTAGGGTGTCATCCTGGCGTGGCTGCTGGGACTGCCGCCCTCTGGGCTGGCTCCCTCAGTGCCCCAAGACACCCCCCTATGCCTGCTCAACACTCAGGGGTCCCTCCAGGGCATCTTATCTCACCGCCTGCTCTTACGCACAGGGAAATTGAGGCCCAGAGAGGGAGGGAGGCCTGTCCAAAGTCACACAGCAAAGGGGGCATGCAGACCCTGGCCGGAACCATGCCTGGCTTGCAGCCTCCCAGTATCCTTCTGTTAAACTCAGCCTCGTGGACTGTGGGAAGGGGCACCCCCAGAACACTGCCTCATCATGGGCTCTGGCAGGGCTGTGGCCCTGGCCACGGCTGGCACATGGTGGTGAGACCCAGCGTGGGCTGGTGCTGCTGCGGGGACCCGTATGGAGGAAGCTGCAACCTTGAGCCCCATGGAGCCAAGGGAGGGTCCCTGCAGGGAATGGTGGGGGATGGTGGTGCTGGGCTCATTAGTGAGAAGGCAGAGGGAAAGTCCCAGGCTCCAAAGACCCAGTCGGGGAGGGATTGCTGGTGGAGGAGGTCTGGTCACAAGCCTCCCAGGCTCTCCCAGGATTCACACTGGCTCTGCCTAGCCTTGCCATGTGTCCAGGAGCCTGGGGTGAGGTCTGAGTGTGGCGTGTGGGTGGGGCTAGCTGAGTCTTAGCCTACAGAATGGGGCAGCAGGGCCTCAGGGGGAACACTGAGACCAGAGGACCTTGGAATCCTCTAAGTTGGCCCCACCTTTTATACATGAGGAGACCAAGGCCCGGAGAGGGGGTTCAGCTATCAAAACTCTGAGGCAGCTCAGCTCCATGCCAGTTTTCCTGCCACCTGGGCAGGGGGGCCCCTTCACGCCCTGGCCTCCTTGTGGCCGGCCAGCTTGCAGTTGGGAGGGGGTGCACTTCCCATGATCTGGGTCTCCAGGCCCACCCAGGGCCAGTCCAGGAGGTGCTGGGTGAGTGAGGTGCTGGGTAAGTGGCGGGTTCCCCCAGGGCAGAGACAGCAGGATGAGGATTGCCACCGTGGGGGGCACCGAGGATTGCCACCGTGGGAGGATTGCTTCCCGTGTGTCCTGTTCCACCTGGACTGCGCCTGGACTAGCACTTATCATCCCACCCACCTCCTGGTGAGGGTCCCCACAGGGAGCAAGGGGACTAAGTCCCTTCCCTCCCTTGGGCTCACACAGCTGGCCCCTGAAGAGTCAGGTGGGAACCTGGGAGCTCAGAGGCCAGGCCACTGGGCTCCCACTACCCCAGGGCCTTCCACTTGGGGTTTGAGGAGGTGGCTGAAACTCTGGGGTCTGACCCCCGTTGGGGCTGCTGGGGCAATAGACTCCCCAGGAGAGGGGCAATAGACTCCCCGGGGCCCTCTCAGGGGCCTGGCCCTGCTCCCTGCCTCCATGGCCTCCTCTGACACTTGGCCCAGCCAGGGAGGGCTCTAGTGGGATCAGCACAGGCGCCAGAGCAAGCACAGGTCCAGCGGGCTTGGTGGCTGGGGATGGTGGAGCAAGCACAGGTCCAGCGGGCTTGGTGGCTGGGGATGGTGGAGCAAGCACAGGTCCAGCGGGCTTGGTGGCTGGGGATGGTGGCCATGCGGGCCCTGCTTGGCACCTTTTATCCCAGGCACTGGAACACAAAACAGGGCCGAGTACGAGGCACCGCTGCGTGCAGCCCTGCTGGGATGTAATCCACAGGTTGAAACCACTGGCCTAGCGGGTCAGTCACTCAACAAGCGGTGCTCACCGAGACAAACCTGTAACAGCTGCCACTCACTGAGCGCTTCTGGCATGCCAGGCACAGGGGAAGCACTTCAGGTCGATTACTTCACCAAATAATCTTATAATGGGGCATCCTGTTCCCATCTTCAGAAGAGGAAAGGGAGGCTCAGAGAGGCAGTCACTTGTCCAAGGTCACGCAGTTAGGAGGGTGGAGCTGGGACCAGGCCTGGAGTCTCTCAGCCTTTACAAAGCCCCCAAATTGCCCCGCTGAGCCAGGCCTGCTTTCTCTCTGGAAGCTCCAGGAACCCATCCCCTGGGGAACTGTGACAAGGACCCCACAGTCTGGGAACCCCAGGGGAGAGAGTGTGGGGTCTAAGATCCCTTCTGGGCCCAGGCGCCTGCCCGGGGTGGCCCAGACCAGCCACCACAAACTGGCCGGGCTGGGCTGAGCTGCAACTCCCTCCAGAGTTGGCCCAGTCCACTCAGGTCAAGAACAGGCCACGTCCCCAGCAGGGCTCGGGACCTGCTTTCTATTTCAGCACTTCCCAGCCCCCGACGGCCCCTTGGGACGGGAATAGCTGTGTCTGTCTGTGTCTGTCTGCTCGGCAGGCCTCAGAGGAGCGGCCCTGGGTACCCGGGTTCTTCTGATCATGGCTTCCTCACTGGCCCAGGAGCTGGGAGCATGGATGTCCAGGGGTAGTGTCCATGCAGGGACGCTGCAGTGGTGGCTGCTGTTCTCTGCCCGACCCCTCCACCTTCCCTCATAGCAATGAGCTTTGGTCACTGTGAGTGGCCGAAACGACCTAGGCCAGCACATGCCAAAAGCTATTGGCTGGACATCTGGCACTGATGGGCAAGGGAACTGGTGACCTCTAAGGAGCGGGATGCGGGGACCCAGGTTCTGAACTCTCTGGCTCTGAGAGCAACTTTTAGGAAGTTGTTTGGGTTCAGGGTTTCCGGAACAAGTCCTCCCAGGCACTGGCCACCAGCGCAGGACCGAGAATGCGACCCCAAAGTCTCTCCTCACCATCTCTGCAGAAGCCTGAGAACCTTCCCACCTGCACAACTCTGCCCCACTGTTCTCGCCACCTAGAAGGCCTTTCCCACAGGTCCAAACCAGCCTCTAGCCACACGGCCACCTCTTTCAGGAAGCCTGCCCTGACTGGTTTGTCTTAGCCCTGAATTCTGAGGGCAGTCTGGGCCTGGATCATTTGCTGGGATTTTCCTGAGCCAAGTTTGTCTCCAGCCAAATGTTTGACTCCTCCGAGACAGGGCCAATGTTTCACTTGTTTCTTCTTCCTTTCTGTTGCTGAGCATGTGGGAAGGTATATAGTAGAAGCTCAATAAATGCGAATGCCTACTCATTTTAAAAATGGGTGGGAAGGGCAGGGCTCCAGGCTGGCATGGCCCCATTGCAAGCACTTGGGCCCCTTTTCTGTCTGTATAAACTTCCCCACAGAGCCTTCCGGGGTGGCACACACTGCTCTAACGAACAGGAAGTTCTTTCCCGTTTCTAACCTTAGTCCTTCCTGCTGCAGCTTCATCTCATTCTGTCTAGGTTTTGAGGCTCCTAAGAACTGGACCCGTTCACCCTGCCCTCTCCTCCTAGGGGCCAGGAGACCGTCTCTTAGTGAGTGAAAGGGATGCAGTGGTCTTGGGGGATGGTGGCAGTGGGATGGACTGCTGATATTACCTTCACCGTCATAAGCAAGGAAACTAAAGCTCCGAGGAACCACCCAGCTACTGGGAGGTAGAGCCAGGATTTGAACCATTCAGGTGAGCCCAGGGTCTCGGACTGGCCCCCCTGGCTGTGAGCCTCACATTTCTCTGTGCAGAGACCTTCCTGCAGTGGGTTCCTCCCCTACTCACCAGGGCTGACCCCTACCTCCCAGGGGAGCCCTGGGCAAGTCCCGGCCTGTCTCCTTCCCGACCTGGGTCTGTCCATCTGGGCAGTGGGGGTACAACCCCAGAGAGGCGGTGGAGGAGTCAGGGCCACTATTTATAGAGGCCTGCTGCCTCTGCCGACTGCCTGCCGCCCTGGAGGAGTGCTCAGGAATGGGAGGAGGGAAGCTGTTGTTGGCGGGGTAGGTTACTTTCCGGAAGGCTGATGCCAAGTCTCCTGGTTGGCAGGGAGGGGAGGGCACTGGGAACCAAGCAAAGGGGAGTGGATGGCACCCACCAATGGGCGGTCCCAACAGGGTAGGCGGAGCCCTGGTGAGGGCTGCAGACCAGATCTCATGTGTGCCTGCTGAAGCCCCAACCCAGGATCCCGAAATCCAAACTGCTCTGAGATAGGGAAGCATTTAGGTAGGTTTGACACAAGCTCACTCAGCTGCATAAACTGACTGAACCCAACCTGAGGGTATTCAGAATCCATCTGTCCCTCCCTGTGGGCATATCAATGAGGCTCGCGGCAGAAGTATCAGTGTGCGTGGTGGAGGTGCTTCCCAGACCCCATGGGGTGCACGTGAGTATGTGACATCCGCTAGGTGCATCTTACTGTCTTTCTAAAATCTGAACCAGATCCTGAAATGCACACAGCCTCAAAAGTTTCTACAAGCCACTGTGAACCTGATTGTCTCCTGCATTTTACAGACGAGAAACCTGAGGCTTAAAAAAGGGACCAGAGGGTGGCCAGGGCCTGCCCTGGGAGCTGGGACGAGGGCTCCTTGGGATCAGAATTCCAGCTCTTGCTGGTGGGGCCCAGTTTGAGGTTGTCCCAAGAGCTGTGGAGTCTCTCACTAAGGAAGTACCTTCCCTGTCTCTGCTACCCCCTAAAATCGGCCTGTTCTGTCCTGAGCGGTCTTCCTGGAGGCCTCCCAGGGGAGCTCAGCCCCCACTGGCAGCCCTGGCTCTGCCTAGCTCTGGACCCTTACCAGCCTTTGTTCACTGCCTGCCTGGGGCATAGACCCTCTCTGCCTTCAGCCCCGTGGGTGCTGATCCAGGAGGGGCTACCTCCTTCAACTCTGTCACTGCTCCTCCAGGGCACCAGCTGAGGCCAAGTCCTCAGGCGCTTCGGAGGTGGGAGCGAGAACCAGGCTCAAAGTCTGAGAACCAGGCTCAAAATCTAAGCCCCAGGCTCAGGTCCCAGCATGACAGCTGACCAAGGCCAGGGCTTCATGGCTCAGAGCCTCAGCTGGCTCACTTGGAGTCGAGAGCATTGACCTCTGTCCTGACCAACTCGTGAGGCCATATGGGGGGTCAAATGTGAGGCCTGGGTCAGGGTTCACTGTGTGACCAGGATCAGGGCTCAGGCTGTGACTAGAACCAAGGATCAGTGTGTGACCAGGGCCGGGCATCAGTGTGTGACCAGGATCAGGGCTCAGTGTGTGAGCAGGATCAGGGCTCATCCTCTGACTGGAGTCAGCCATCAAGACACTCAGTTCGATGCAGGTTACCCCCCATCTACCCTGGCCCCCTTAAGAAAGCCTCTCACAGACCCCAGGTGGCCCTATGTCGGGCATTTCTCATGACCTCTGTGCCCTGAACTGAGGTGGAGGTGAGGGTCCTCCTTCCAGTGAGGAATGGGGAGGTGCTCAAAGTTCCCTCCCAGGCACTCCCTGCATCCCCTCCCAGGCACTCCCCACATCTTTCTCGCAGTAGAGCTGCTGGGGTCTGGGATCCAGCAGGCCTGCCTGTGGAGGGCCCCAGACCACTTCCTGCTTATGAGGCGTGTCAGGAGGACAGAGAGCAGGCCCGGAAGCTGCTTAGCTGGTGGGAGCGACTGGGAGTGGCTGAAGCTCAGGGAAGAGGTGAAGGAGCCTGGGTGGGGCAGGCACATTCTCAGGCTGCAGGGTGGCTGCCCATGGCCAGGGGTGCTTTTGGAGGGCCAGCTCCCCGGTTCCTATCCTGCCTGGGCCTCTGCTTTTGAAGAGGGTCATGGTCTGGGTTCGGGGCCCTGCATTCCCTCTGACGAGCTGGACTCTGGGCTCCAGTCCCCACTCCCCCCGCTCCCCGCCCCACTCTCAGGAAATGAGCCTTGTGCCCATACTGGGTGCCCTCCCTGACCCTGTGACTCAGGCCCCTCTCTGTGGGGGTGTGAGAGCCTTGAGCCCGGCAGGAAACTAGGCAGCAGATCCACAAACACAAGGGGACAAATGGCCTTCCTGATAGCAATGGTGGTGATGGCAGTATCCTCACGACAGTGGCCCTGCACCAGGGCACAGAGCCACCTGTGCTGTTCCCCACAAGGGCCGGGCCATGGGGTGCAAGGGCTGCAAGTGAGAAACTCTGCAGACCCCAGCCAGACCCGGGGGAGCCCTGTCCCTGAAGGCCCTGCCTGGTGTGGCAGGTGGGATTAAGGTTGGCGGTCGGTGGAGGAGCAGGTGGGGCTTCCTGGAGGGGTGGGAGGAGAGAGACCCCAGTGGTGGGTGGTGGGAGGGGCAGCAGGTCTCAGGCTGCAGTCACGGCTGAGGGCCAGTTCTGGGTGGGGCCTCCTATGGCCGGGGGCAGGGGCAGGACTGCTGGGGGTGGACTACTGCGGGAGTGTGTGTAGAAGCAGATGCTTGCTGCGTCCTGCCTGTGGGTGTCTGGGGAGTGGGCAGGCAGACATGGCCATGGGTGGGGAAGGGGGTGTGGCCCTCTCAGACCCAGCAAAGACCCTGGGGTCCTAGCCACCAGTCCAGCCTCTGTCTCTACCAGGCACCTCCTGTGTGGGGGGCAGGTGGGCAGTCAGGTCATTTGAAAACATTCTCCAAGAGGAAGCTCTTAGACTCTTTCGTCTCTAGCTGGGGAAGTGCGGGCAACATCCTTTGATTCAGAGATCTGGATCTGGGGTCCTGGGAAGCTCCAATGGCTTCACGAACCCCCAGACCTTGTGTGTGTGCAGTTGCCCATGTTTGTGCCATGAGGGTTCGTCTGGGCTGTCAAGGGTCTAAAAACCCACGTGGGTTAGAACCACATGTGGTCCGGCCCCGTTCAGTGCCAGTGGGGCAGGCCGTCCCCAAAGCCACACTGAGAGTTGGAGGGTTAGAGCCAGGTCAGCTGTTGGGAAGGGCTTCTCTGCCCCCATGCCCCAGACCCTCCTCCAGGGGCAGATTTCTGTCAGAGAGACTGGGATGAGCCCCAGATGAGCCCCGTTAACATCCACAGAGAAATGGGCTGTGGAAGATCCGCCTCACTTGTCCAATCGACCACGCGTCTATCTGTCCTTCTCCGCGACCCTGGCAGAGAAGGCCACCGGGGGGGCCGGACACCGCTGTGTGGGGTTAGTTCCAGGCAGCAGCGTCCGGGAGGCTTTCGTCCTTCACCTTTGTACATCCTGGCCGTGTTTGACATCTTTACGGTGAGCTCGTGCCGTTCTATAAACACACGTCCTTTTCTTCCTTAAAGAACAGCGAAAAGCTGCCTGGAGCGACTGGAAGCGACGCTCGCAGGACGTTAGCAAGGATTCGTTCTGGGCAGCGGGAAAGCAGGGGACCGTTAATTTCTTCTTTCCACTGATTTGTATTTATTATTAATTTATACAAAATAAATTTTAGTACAGAAACTCCTCTGCTGTCTAACTGTTCAGTCACTTGCATGTCACCATCAGGCCTATACACCAGCAGAGGCAGAAATGTGTCGCTCAATGCCGACTTCCCTTCCCAGGTCGTGGGTGCAGCAGGCCTGGAGAGAAGCCCTGGTGCACGCCTGCCTCATCCCTGGCTGGTCCCAGGCAGTTATCACCAATCAATGAGGCTCTTGCTCCCCAGGAACCTGGATGGACACCCTCCCCCGGGCCCTCTGGGAAACCGGCCCACTGGACCAGCACAGCGGGCAGCATGGCCCTGAGTGGATTGAGTCCAGACTCCTTAATTTACCCATGAGGAACCCGAAGCCCAGAGGCATGGGAACTGCCAAAGTTCCACGAGTGTTCAGGGCCAGCCTGCCCCTGGCTCGGTGTTCTTCCTGCTGGGAGCTGGGCCATGGGCTCTGCACTTCCTCACTCAGCATTTGGGTCCATCTGGGTGGGACTGCCGGGCAGGGCGACGGAAGCCTCCCAGCACTGTCCACTGTCCGGGGGAATACTTAATGTGTCACGTCCTCTACCTGGGCAGGAGCAGGGCAGGGGTGAAGCACCTCCCTGCCCACCAGAGCTGCCTGCCCCAGAGCCCTAGACCCAGGAACCAACCCCCTCCCCACCCTGAGGCCTGCCAGGACCCAGCCCTTACCCAAGGGCCCAGGGGTCCCAACTCAGCTGGCAGGGGGCAGAGTCCGGACTCAGACCCAAGCCCAGCCATGCCAGCACACAGCTCCTTCCCCACAGGAGCCTGTGGAGCAAGTCAGGAGGGAGGGAGGACATGGTCCTGAGGACTGCAGGCCTGATGAGGACAGTATTTGCCCTGGGGACCCTGATCTGAGGGAGGAGGCAACAGAAAACTGACCCATCAATGGGGTGATGGGGACGTTTTGGGATGGCAGATTTAGATCTCAACCCAGGCCCCACTGCCTCCCACCAGAAGCAGTTACTTAGCTTCCCTGCGCCTCAGTTTCCCCATCCGCATAGTGAGGACAGCAATGTTTGGGGCTGTGTGAGGAGTAAATGAGGCAACAGTTGTGGTTTGGGTCTGGTCTGTGGCTGTGTGGGATCCAGTGAGCCCATGTGTGCCCATGCCTGCCTGTGCATCAGAACCACCGGGAGCTCCCATCAAACGCAGATGTCCGGGCCTGGCCCAGACAGGCTGATTTTAATGGTCTGGGCAGAGACCTGGTTATCACCATTTTTTTTTTTTTTTTTCCGAGACAGAGTTTCACTCTGTCGCCCAGGCTGGAGTGCAGTGGTGCGATCTCAGCTCACTGCAACCTCCACCTCCAGGGTTCAAGCAATTCTCCTGACTCAGCCTCCCAAGTAGCTGGGATTACAGGTGCCCGCTACCATGCCTGGCTAATTTTTGTATTTTTAGTAGAGATGGGGTTTCACCATGTTTGCTAGACTGGTCTCGAACTCCTGACCGCCCACCTCGGCCTCCCAAAGTGCTGGGATTACAGGTGTGAGCCACCACGCTGGGCCGGTCATCAGCATTTTAAAGACTCTGCCATGATTCTGATGTGCTGCCAGGGTGGCTTTGCCTGAGCTGGGCTTTGGCTCCTGCGCACACTGAGATGCCGGTTCGAGTGGATCCCGGGGGTCGGCCCGCTTGTTTCCCACGGCCAGCCTCCAGTCCGGCTCCCACGGAGTAACTGCCTGAGCCCAGTCTCAGGTAGAACCATCATCAGTTTCCACGTGTTCCTTCATTCACTCACGAACAAATGGGCTTTACTTTATCCGAGGACTTGTAGATAATTATTTTTTCCCTCTGTAAACCAAGTCCTATTTAAATCCCATCCAAATCCCTCCAGCCAGAGCCCCTGCTGCCTGCAAGCCTGCTCCCCATCTCCGGCTGAGCAGGTTTGTTTAAGGCCAGGCTGACACTTCTCCTCCTCCCGCCTTGGTGTGTTTACACTAGGGCCATCAGCGGAAACTCCAGGTGCGGGAGGGGGGCCGGAGACAGGGCAGGGACCACAGGGGTTTCGGGGCGTCCTTTCCACACAGTGTCTCAGGTCACCCTGTTCCCAGCCTCGTCCTCGTTCTCACAGGCGAGGCCTTGGAGGTCACTCAGGCCAGGGGAAGTGCTGAGGCGAGGCCTCAGGCTGCTAAGAGGAGCGAGCCCAGGAAAGCTTTTTGAGTGGGGGATCCCCGAATTGGTTTTCTGTGAAGACCAGGGAGCAAACCTGCCTGCCGCGGAGCGAACCTGCCTGCCGCGGGGCGAACCTGCCTGCCGCGGGGCGAACCTGCCTGCTGCGGGGCGAACCTGCCTGCCGTGGGGCGAACCTGCCTGCCATGGGGCGAACCTGCCTGCCGTGGAGTGAACAGCATGACCCGCAGAGAAAACCTCAGGCAGAAGCCAGAGGGCTTGAAATCCACGGCCGTCCATGGAGAGCGCTAGTCAGATGCCGGTGGCATGGGCAGGGGAGGCTCTGGGCCACTGTCTGGGTGTGAGTCCTGCCACCACCACCTGATGGCTGAGTGGCCTTGGGCACGTTACTTAACTTCCCCGTACCTCGGTTGCCTCATCTCTCAAGGGAGTAATCACATTAACTTCTCAGGATCATTGCAAGGGTGAAATCTTCTAAGGACACAGAGCCTGGAAAGGCACACTCAGGAGGCTGGGCTCTGCCCTATAGACAGTGGGGAGTTTTGGCAAGTGGCTGAGCAGTGCTGGAGCTGGCTTTCTGAGGGTCTGAGCTCTCAAAGCCTTTTCTGCATGGCTGGGTTGTGAGGGTTTTATATTGTCACTGCTGACAAATCACAGATTGGCTACCCTTCCTCCTGGCCAGTAATTGGTTTAGGGTGGGTTAGCCTAGCCGGCTTTGGGCCAGTGACAGGTGACCAGAGGCTTATTGTGGGTTCTGAGCTGTCTCCTGTCCCCGGATAGACAGGCAGCCTTTTTGTGAGCATGAGGGAAGCCTGCCTGAGAATGAGGGTGGGGAAAATCTTAGAGACGCACAGCTGGGTGTGGTCACCATGTCCTGGAGCCCACAGTCCCTCTGCACTTCCCATTATGTGAGTTCCTGAATTTCCTCACTGGGAAGCCTGGGATCCTGCCACCTGCTTCTCAAAGTACCCAGTGTCCACACGGCCCAGAGCATCCTCCTAGAGCCCACATCTGATTGCATCCCTCCCTGCTGAAAACCGCCAGGGCCTCCCACCCCTTGATGAGGGAGCATAGCGCTTCACCTGGGCCGCCGGGGCCCCACAGCCTGTGCCTCCCACTGCGGGCTCTGCCAGCCACTGACTGTCCTTGAACACACCAGGCACACGTCTGCTGTGGGGCCTTGGCACTGCTCCTCCCTCGGCCAGGCGCGCTCTTCCTTTAGGCCGGTCACTGCTCACCTCATTGAGGGCTGAGCTCAAATGTTGGCCCCTCAGGGCAGGTGAGTGGCCAGGACCATCTGGGTTTGCTGCAGCCACACACACCCCTGGTTCTTCCGTGGCCTTATTGATGGAGGTGTGGGTGTCACTCACACCACAAATTGCTGGTCAGCGCGGTAGGGGATGGGGCTCTTCCTCCTTGGTGGCCTGGGGACCCGAATGACAGAGGCTCCACCACTGCCTGCAGCTGGTGCTGTCTCAACACAAGGCCTCAGGTCCCCTGTGGTGGGGGAGAATGGAAGAACCGGGCACCAGTTCCTAAAAGCTTTGTCCCTGAAGTGCCCATCACATTCATCTCTTCTACTCACACTGGTGGCCATGCCTAACATGAGGGGGCGTGACCCCAAGCCTGGAAGGGGCCTGGCACACAGCAGTGGCTTCCTGGCCATCCAGTCCCCATGAGCGATCTCTGCCCTTCACAGCGGCGTCCTGTTCTTATTTGGGAAAAAATGCACATAACATAAAAGTCACCATGTTGAAGTGTGCACCCCGGCTTCGTTTAGTACATTCACAGGGTGGAGCCCCATCGTCTCTGCTTCCAAAACATTTCCATCGCCCGAAATAGGAACCCCCATTCTTCCCGCCCAGCCCTGGCAACCACCAACCTGTGCTCATCTCTATGATGTGCCTACTCTGGGTATTTTGTGTACGTGGAATCATGCAATATACAGTCTATCGTGTCTGGCTTCTTTCCCTCAGCCTCATTTTCTCAAGAATTGTCCACACCGCAGCCTGGGTCAGAGTGCCCTTCCTTTTCACGGCCGCCTGCCATTCCACTGCAGAGATGCGCCAGCTTTTCTTTGTCTGTTCATCTAGTCATGGTTGACGGACATTTGAGTGTTTCCCGGCTTTGGCCACTGTGAACAGCACTGCTACGCATGTTCAGCCACAAGTTCTTGTTTGAGTCCTGGCTTTTAATTCTTTTGGGCAGATACCTACGCCTCATCCCATTGAATTCCTTCCTCAATTGATCCCTCTCCGCATTCACGTGCTCCCTCCGTGCCTCTGTTTCCCTCTCTGTGAACAGGGGATGTTGCTGATCTCCAGTTACGAGCAGCCTCTATCTTAGGTGGTGCGTTCTGCAGGGAGGGGAACCAGCCGCTGCCCCTGCACGCGCCTGGCCACGCTCACAGCATCTTCCTGTCATTCCTTAGCTTGTTCACTAACCCCTCCCTGATGTGTCCGGAGGACGGGGCCTGGTATCACCTTGTCCTGTGCAGGCCTGACATGCAGGAGGTGTTTGGCTGATGCTTGCTAGTATAGGAATAAGCTAGTTCTCTAACTTGGAGTTTCTCCTTGTAAGGTTTTGTTTGCAAGAAGAAATCTGCTGCTTAGCCAGCCGTGGAGGCACATGCCACAGTCCTAGCAACTCCGGAGGCTGAGGCAGGAGGAGCGTTTGAGCCCAGTTGTTCAAGGCTGCAGTGAGCCATGATTGCACCACTGCACTCCAGCCTGGGCAACAGAGCGAGACCCTGTCTCTTAAACAAACAAAAACCCGGCTGCTAAAACACGTAGAAAGTGTGATGGACGCCACACTGGTGGTTTTGCTTCCTCAGCCAGCACTGCCCAAATGCTCCCAGGGTCAGAGGTCAGGGATCAGGCCGGCTCCTGGTAGGGGCCTCTGTGTGCCCTGGCAAGTCGCCCCACCCTGGGCCAGGAGCAGGGGGTGAGGATGCCCACAGCAACAGGCTGTGTTTGGACACAAGCGGTATGGGGCTGCACCACACTGGGCTCTTCCTGTGCCTCATAAATCAGCTCCAAAGAAAATTCCCCAAAAGGAGTTTCAGCTGCTGCCGAGCCCGGGACAGCAGGCTGGTCTCCCCTCTGGGGAGAAATCTCCTCTCCCATCTACCATCCCAAGAGTCCCCAGAGAGGTTCGGTTACCTTCCAAGCGGGGGATACTCACTGCCTCGCCGAGACTGGAATCCACTTTTGACTGTTCTCTAAGCCCTGCTAGAGATGTGGAGTGCCCCCGCCCCACAGCCTGTTCTGAA
This sequence comes from Mandrillus leucophaeus, assembly GCF_000951045.1. Taxonomy (NCBI): domain Eukaryota; kingdom Metazoa; phylum Chordata; class Mammalia; order Primates; family Cercopithecidae; genus Mandrillus; species Mandrillus leucophaeus. The sequence continues at coordinate 1,577,304 of NW_012103932.1, forward strand.
CTCACTTGGGCCATCGCCCAGCTCCAGCCTCTCTCCCAGTGTGAACCCCGAGAGCATCTTCCGCACCCAGGTGGATGGGTGGCTAAGAGCGTGGGCATCAGGGGCTCCTGGGTTTGCTTCCCCGCCTGCATTTCCTTGCTGTTTGGTTTTGGATGATTTGCAGGACAGAGGACTACCACTGCCACCGCACGTGCCTGGCCTCTCCACTGCTACCTTCCTGTTGTTCCTTCCCTTGTTCGCCAATTCCTCCCTGATGTAGCCGGAGGACAGGGTCTGGTGTCGCCTTGTCCTGGCACAGGCCTGGCAGGCAGGAGGTGTTTGATGCTTGCTGGATAGAGGAATAAACTAGAGCTAGAACTTGGGGTTCCCTGTGGGGTTTTGTTTGCAAGACGAAATCCCCTTCTCCGCAGCTCCCTGGGGCCCTGTCATTGCAGAGGGGGACTGGGATGATTGGAGAGGCATGTGCCCCGCTGAAGGCGGCCACTTCCCCAGCCCAGCCCAGCAGGCTGTAATCCGATGTCCACGGGGACTCTCCTGGTAACTGGTGGTGCATGGCCCCCATGCTGAGAGGGCTGCAGTGTGCACCCCCCGTTTAGAGCATCGTACAGGTTCAGCATGTGTCCGCGGATGGGTGCTTGAGGAGCACCCGTCAGATGGGTACCTGTCAGGTCATATTTTTGGCAGTGGTAGCTTCCCGGGAATGAGGGATTTTTCCTGGGAAAAAGGCCCCCGTGGAGGGCAGTCAGCAGCTCTGAGGACATGGTATGAGACCCACAGCCTTCCTTGACTCCAGAGTGGCCAGGAAGCTGGGACTCCAGCAAGCCGTGCTGCTCCCACCAGTGCCTGTGTTCCCCGCCTCGCATATGCAGCCTCACTCAACTCCTGTCCCTGAGTGCCCACTGGTGGGGACGAGGGAGATGGCAACCGCGGATGGATCCCAAGCCATGGAAGACAGATCCACACACCAGGAGGACGAGGTGTTGTCAGGTTCAGGGGGCCTGGAGGCTGCCTCCTGCAGGCCCTGTCCCATGGTGAGAGGGTCGGGACCTCAGGGTTCCTCAGCCTGGACCTGCTGTGTCTTGGGCAGCATCCAGTGTTTGGGGCCCACGACCTCCAGGGAGGGTCACTCGTTCTGTGGCTGCCCTCTGTCTCCCACCGGGCTCCCCATGAGGGGCTCGGCATGCAGCCTCAGCACACATGAGGCCTGGAGGCCCTGGCCCCACGTTCCTTGCTGCTGGGCACTGCACAGCCCACCGGAGCCTGGGTCCCTGGGTGGGGCCAGCTGCCCCCGCCCTCTTCTGGGCCTGGTGGGGACATTTGGATCCTCTGCATTGTTGCATCTCTAGATTCAGCCCTGCTCTGCTCCCTGTGGGGACACCAATCTCCCTTCCTCAGCCTCCCCAACAGGCCTCATCTGCTGAGGAGTGGGAGGCACGGGGCCCAGGCACCAGGCCCATCTCTCATCCCTTCCCCGAACATCTTCTGCCTCCTCCCCTTCTTATGTTCCCCGTCACCGCCTCCCTCCTTCCTCCCTCCCTCCCTCTCTTTCCCTTCCCCGTCCTCCCCTTCTTCCTTCTGTTCCTTGCTTTCCTCCCCCTGTCCCCTCTCTGCCTTCCTCATCTCTCCTCTCTTCTCCTCAGCTCAGGGACATTCATTGAATCTGGAAAGAACAGGAGAAACAGCCTTATCACAAATTCTCCGAACTGTTCTTGGATTGAGGGTTGGGAACTTCAGTGCCAGAAACAGTGTTGTTTTCCTGGTTTGACAGTAGTCTCTGAGCCCTGCGGGCCCCTCCAGGGTCTAAGAGGTTCCCAGAAAATGAGGTGGGATGAAAGCCCCCTGTCAATACGCTTGCCCAGAGGTACACGAGAGGGCTTTAGGACAGGAGGCAGGAACCCCACTCCTGGGGCCCCTGTGGGCCAGGGGTGCAGGGGAGAGGGGCGTTCTGAACCTGGGTGGGTGGGTAAGTTGGGCAGACCCCGGCGGAAATCCACTCCCCACTCTCCCTGGAGACCTCCCGTGAGGTCTGCCCCTCTGAAGACACAGATTTTCCTAAGTCACACTGAGGGGTGGGCTTGCTGAGGCCCAGCTGGGGGTCTTCCTGCAGACCAGCCTGTCCCTCCCCACTTGCCAGTGGTCTGGGCTATACCTGGGGAGGGCTTCTGCTCTGGGTCTCAGGACCTGGTGGGGGCAACTCATGGAGCGGGCTCTCCTTACCTTGGTGGGGGTGAAAAGACAGGCCCACCCAGGCTGATCTCTGGGGGAGGGTCCTGACCCCCGGGAGCCCTGGGTGCTGAGGAGGCCTCTCCCAGGGCCATAGTCTCCATGGATGGAAGTAGGGGGTGGTGGCTGGGCCAGCCCCCTGACACCCACCAGCTGCCTGGCCTGCTCCGAGAGTCCCTGAGCCCTCCACCATCCTTGGGGCCACACCCAGCTGCGGTATCCCAAAGCCCCGCTACTCTCCCCACCAGCAGCTCCAGGCCGGCTCTGCTGGACCCTGCAGGGCAGAGAGGACGGAGCTGGACCCCACCTTGATGGGCCACAGGATGGGGGCACATCAGACACATGAGAGGTCTCCCTTCGGCCGTGCCGTGTGTGCGGGAGCGTCAGTCAGACTGTGAACATGCTCAGCCTCAAAGGACTGAGCGGGGGGCTCTGCGCTTGCAGATCGCATCCTCCTTCACCGGGACTGTGGGGTGAGGAGCAGACCCCGGCTGCAGCTCTGCCTCTCGCCCTGAATGGGGTGCTGCAGGGCTGGCATGTGCACGCTTTTTGCTGGCGTCTCCCCTAAATCCCAGCAGATAAGGAGGCCAGGTGGGGCTGCAGGCAGGACCTGACACGCAATTTTAGGGACCCAGGGCCAAATGGAAATGCAGGCCTCTCATTCAAAAATGTTCAACATCGCCCTACAGCAACAGCAGAGCATTCGACCTGGCTGAGGGCAGCGCCCGTGACCTGCGCCCAGCTCGCACCCAGTGCAGCAGCCCTGCCCACAGGCCCCACGAGGGGGCGCCCGTGTGGCGTGCCTGAGGCCCACTCCCCGCAGGCCCGCCCGCCCCGACCCTCCCGGGCATCCTCAACGCTGCAGCGTGGGTGTCCCGGCCTCCTCACTGGCGGGAGCATCTATGGACGGTGGTCCTCCGGGAGCTGGGGGTCACAAGGGCAATGGCAGGTGCCAGATGGGGCTGAGGCCAGCAGGGCTGTGTATGGTGGGACACCTGGCCACGGTCACCCCCAGGGAGGCCCCGTCATCCCCAGGAGACACCCCAGCTCTTGCCTGGGACCCTAGCACCAGGCCACAGGGTCCCTGCTGACTCCCCCATCCTCCCTCCACCAAGGCGCCCCTCCTGCCTGCTGAGCGCCAGCCCCTTTCCTCCAGGAAGAATGCTTGGCCGGCAGGTCCCTGCTCAGATGCGGTGCCTGGGACGTGCCTCCTGGGTGCCCCCAGTATGGTAGCTGGGGCACTGTCTAAGGGGACTCCCACTGCAGGTCCCAGTGCGGCCTGGCACAGGTCCTCAATGAAAGTTTGCCAAACACAGGAGCCGTGGGAGCCAGGAGCCCTTTCAGCTGTCAATGGGCCACACAGCTAGAGCATACAGGCTTAGGGGAGCCCCACCAGTGCAGTGGTCCCAGCTCAGTGTCCCACTAAGCTCCCATACCCTACCTCATTGGTGGTCTCAGAAGTCCAGGTCAGACACTGCCCTACGCCCACCCCAGCCCCCAGGGGGCCGGAGCTCAGCCTGCAGTGGTCTTCCCTCATCCTTGCAGGCGGCACCGGCTGCAGGCTCAGGAAGTCGCCCCACCCTGCCCATGCCAAGTCAGGGCAGGCCTGGGTGCCCCACAGAACACAGTAAGGTGGTGCTGGGTGGCTTATGAGGCCAGATCACACGTGTCTTGCTCTCCTGGGTCACTCCATATGGGGGAGGCCAGCCCCAGTGCTGGGAGGACACCCAAGCATCCCTACAGAGGGGCGTCTTGAGGAAGACTCTGAAGCAGCAGCTAATAACCTGCGTGGCCTGGCCAGCTGGGACAGTGAGAGGGCTCCAAAGGGGATCCCCCAGCCGCAGTCAGGCCCTTGCACGTCTGGAACCCTGGCCATCTGACTGCATCTCATGAGACCCCCGACAGAACCGCCCAGCCCAGTCACTCAGAACTCTGACCACAGATGCACAAAGACAGCAGGTTTCATAGGCACCACTAATACACAAACAAAAATTGCATCATCATAGTAGCATGGTTGCATTAATGAAACTCGGGGAAGGCGGGACATGAAAATGACCTTCACAGCTCCTGCATGCCAACCCCCTGAGTCCTGGCCTCCCTCAAGCCCTACTTCCTCTTCACATCAGGGGCATGGCTGCTTACGCTGGTTCCCTCGATAGCAGAGCCTGAGATGGGGACATGGGCACAGGTGGTTTATTTGTGATGACCAGGTGAGGGAGCCAACACAGGTGTGTAATCGAGGCCTCAGCTGGTTTCAGGACCTCCTGGGAAGTGTGCCCGACACCTGAGGAAGGTCCTTCTGCAGATGGGAGGCAGGTGTATCCGCCACAGCCCGGCCAGACTGCGGAGGGCTGGCCCTCCTCTGCCCTTCGGGGCTTGGTACACAACGAAGGCAGGCACTGAGGAGGAGGGTCCAAGCTCGCTCAGAATGGGCCACTGCCACTGAAATCAGGGCACAGGGGGGATGTGAGGTGGCCCAGAGAGCATTGTTCCCCACACTTACTCTCTTCTTAGATGTATACTCCTGCACCCTGCTTCTGTTTACCTAACTTACCACTAAACAACAAGCTCTTTTTAATCTTGTTTGACCCTCAGGGCTGGAGGAGGATTCAAAAGACAGTCATAAAGACATCTACTGAGCACCTGCTCTGCGCAGGCAGAAGCAACGCAGCACTTGACAGGCACCATCTTGTGGGGTCTTCCCAAGAGCCCTGTGAGGTTGGAGCTGTTACCATGACATTTATAGATGGGGAAACTGAGGCCAGGAGAGGTGAAAGTGTGCAGCGCAGTGATGGGGGCTCAAGAGCTGCTGCTGGTGCCATTAGCCCACCCATGCCTTCCGTGGCTAGATCTAGGTCCCCTAGCCTGGGCCCCTCCTGTAGGGCCCTGCTGGGCTGGAGGAGGCTTTCCAGAAATCCACTTAGCGCTGACCTCGTCTTTGTTCTCCTTGGAGCTAATCTGCTAATCCCGCCAGACCCAGAGGGCCTCACCACCGTCTAGACCGTCCTGCACGGTCGGCGCCCCCTCCAGCAATCCCCTGCCTGCTGGGGGCCTCCTCCTGGCCATGCCTCCAGGGCAGGGCAGGTCCAGTGACTGGGGTAGGTGGAGCTGGGATTCTTTCTGTGGAACATACCTCAATCCTGGGGGAGATTCTGGAGTCTGGAATTCAGAAGACTGGGCCTGGTTTCTAACCCCACCTTTTCAAGGCTCAGCCATTATCTCTGAGGCCCCATTTTCTCCTCTGTCAAACACGATCACTTTGAGCTCTCTTCCGGCTATGAAATCCCAGGATTCTCCCCAAGCCTCTTCATGCCCGGCCCTTCCACTCACAGCAGTTGGACGGCTCTGGCTTCACCAGGACTGGGTTTGAATCTTGACTCTGTTTTCACTTAGCTTCTGCTTCCTAATCTGCAAAACGGGGGTGTCAGGGATTCCTCTGCAGGGCTCAGTGTGGACTTGGTGGGTGGGTGTAAGTCCCTGGCGTGTGGTCAGCACTCGGTGAATGTCTGAGAACCGAAAAGAATCCGGCAAGGAGGAGTCTCCTCCTTTGCTCCCAATTCCCTGCAGGATGACAAGAGTGTGGGGAGGAAGGAGACTCCAGCCTCTTGGGAGCCCACTCACCCCAGCAAATTTGGGTGGCTGGGACAGAACCTCTCTGGGATTTTGGGCAGGAGAGGAGGAAAATAGCATGAAACGGGCAGGGGGAGTTGGTTCTGCTCAGGCTAGATGAAGCCAAACATTTATTTATTCATGCTTTTTTCTGAGACAGGCTCTTGCTCTTTCACTTAGGCTGGGGTGCGGTGGTGCAATCAGGGCTGACTCTAGCCTTGACCTCTTAGGCTCAGGTGATCCTCCCCCCTTAGCCTCCCGAAAAGCTGGGACTATAGGAGCATGACACCATGTCTGGCTCATTTTTTATTTTTTGTAGAGATAGGGTCCCACTGTGTTACCTAGACTGGTCTTGAATTCCTGGGCTCAAGTGATCCTCCCGCCTCAGCCTCCCAAAGTGCAGGGATTATAGTGTGAGTCACTGTGCCTGGCCTGAAGCTAAACATTTAAAACATAAGAATTAAAATGCAGCCACAATGAAATGGGAAGGGGCTGCTTTTACAGGTGCTGAACTTCCCGGCAATAGAAGCATTTAACGGGAGGTTCCCTTTTTCCTAGGACCTCAAAGCTGGAGCACCAGGGATGTTGCCTTGACCTTCCCATGTGTGGATCTCTTTTTGAACACACCAAGTACAGGACACCCTATTTAGCAGTTAAACGTGGGAATTGTACCAGCTTTACTCCCAACTTGCTGGGCAATCTTTGGGAGTTGCTGACATTCTCTGTGCCTCATCAGCAAAACAGGGAGAATACTAGCCCTCCCAGTATGGGCTGTGTGAGGACTAAATGAGCTGATAAGCCCAGATTTGTACCCGGGTCTGCAAGGTTATGTCCTCTGAGACATCCCCACCCCTACCCTTAAGGACCAGGGGCCTCTGGACACCATCAGCTCGCCCACCTGCCCAGGATTTGCACGCACCAGCTCTGTGCCAGATGCTGGGCACGGGGACAAGCCAGATGAGGTGTGGACCGTGACCTGTGTTGTCACTGATTGGGGGACTTTCTGGCAGAGTGGAGAGTGTAGTGGGCTGAGAGACAGGAGGGCCAGCGGAGGCTGAGCTCTCAGAGGTGGTGGCAGCTGATGGGGACCACGCAATGGGAAGGACAGAAGCCCTGGAATAGTCTGGGGTGAACTTCCAGGCAAAAGGAGCAGCAGGTGCAAACGCCCTTAGCTGGGAAAGAAACTTTGGGTTGGAGGAAGAGCTTGGCGCTGAGAGAGGTGGCAGCCAGGTGGCGGGGAGGCAGCCCAGTCAGGTGGTCTTGGGACAGTTTAGGGTCTCTGGCCTTCACCAGTGGGGCGGTGCCTGGAGGCTTTTGCAGAGGAAGGCGGCTCTCACTCCCATCTTCCCGGGGTTCCTCTGGCTGCTGAGGGTGGATGGGTGGAAGAGCATCTTTCGGGGAAGTGGAGGCAGGACTGGAGCAGTTGAACATCTGACTGGGCCAAGGGCCCAGGGATTGGCATGGAAAAGGGCTGGGTGGGTAAGGCCCCCTGGGAGACCCCAGCTTGCCTCTGTTTCCCCCTGTCCTGGGGCCTCCTGCATGAACCAGCACTGGTTTTTCCAGTAACCCGAACCACAAGCTTCCCTAGGAAGGGTTGACCTAGAAGAGGATGTCCTCAAGGTCCCCAAGGGCTGGAGGCTGAGATGCCGCCCTCACCTGGGCTGGCCTTGCAGCCTGGAGGCACGGGGTGGTGCAGCTCAGGCAGGCCCCGTCCACAGGCCTTCCCGCTCTTCTGAGCACCACGTGTCCCGTGGGTGCCCTACCCGTCCGTCCTGATAACACGGGGGTCCGGGGGCCTCGAAGCCGGTCTGACCGCAAGTACCTGGGCCGGGTGGCTGCTGTCTTGTCGCCCCAGCCCATCCCCTCAGTCAGCCCGCGTGGCGGCAGGGGACCCAGCCCCAGTCGACTTGGGGGAAACTGAGAACTCCAGAAGTTTCGTCAACTCCATGGCCTCGTCCACATCCCGCCCTCTGCCTCCTCACTCGGGCTTCAAAACTGCCCCTCCGACGCCCGCCCGCCCCAGCCCGACC
>NW_012103932.1:1585730-1603201 GCF_000951045.1 Mandrillus leucophaeus
TCCGGCGGGAACGTGGGCCTGGAGGCTACCACGTGCCGGGGCCGAGCCCCGGGAGGCTGCTGTTTCCCCAGGCGAGCCACAGGACACCCCTGCCTGGAAGGGGTGACCCGCTCCCGTTTCTGGGTGCGCGGGAGACCTCCTACCCTGAGTTCATCCTGGCCAGGGTCCCGCCCAGGATCTGGCTCTACCCCCGTTAAGCGCTCAGTTTCCTCAGCTGCACAGTTCGGAGGGCTGGAACCCCACAGCCTTCCGTGCCTCCAGGGCGGGTCGTGGATGTCAATGGAGGTCACGGGGAAGCCGAGCGTCAGGTCTCAGGCCGGGTGGAGTCCGGCTCAGACCATACCAGTGTTGGGACTCGGGCGGCGCCTCAGCCCTTCAAGCAGCACCCCGGTAGAATCAGGTCAGCAGCCTTGATCCACGTGCCTCAGGATTAAACGGGTGACGCTTGACACGCCCCTGGGCAGCTGGTGGCCGCCGGGGTGGGGTGGTGGCATGCTTAGCTCCAAGTGGGCAGAGCAGTTTCACCCTGGCCTGTCGCTTCCCAAAGGGAAGCCCTTTATGAGGGAGGCTTCCCTGGCCCTCTCTGATAGCGGCTCCAAGGGCAGCGTGGGGTCCAGGCTAGCTGGTCACAGTGTGTGCCCGGGCACCCTCAGCCAAGGCAGAAAGGCACGTGCTGCACCTCCTCTCTCTGCCTGCGAGCTCTGGGGTGTGCCCTGCTCATGATGGTGAGTGCTGGGCGTCCCCCTAGTCTGCGGACCCTGGGGGCCCTGTTCCCAGGCTGGAGCAGTGTCCTCGGCTGCAGACCAGAGGAGGTCACTGAACACAGGGTGCCTGTGGCCTTACACAGACGGAAGCCCCCTGGCAGCCCTGTGCAGAGCGGTGCTTCGCAGAGTTCCTGCAATCCTCCGAAGAAGTTCATTAACCCCATTTCTCAGATGAGGAGATGCAGGCCCAGAAAGGTGGAGTTGGTGCAACCCCTAGCCTGTAGGGCTAAGCAGAGCCTTGGTGTTCCCATCTGTGAAGGGGGCGTTGGAGCGGCTGTCAATGGGTGGCTCCGAGCCTGTCACCTGAGTGGAATTAGCCACTGGGGGTCTCCCAATCACCACGCTGGCCCCCCTCACTGTGGTTACTAAGGAGGAGAAGCTGCCCTGTGTAGGAATTCCTGGACTGTTTCCAAATAGCTCCGCTAGGGAACTGGTCACCCCTCAACACCCCCAACATGTTCGCCAAGCACTTACTCTGTGCCAGGCCCAGTGCTGCACCTGGAGCTGGGGCATGGCTGGCTGGCTGAGCGGGGCAGGTTGTGGACAGGCCCCCACAGGCAGTCAGCATGAGGAGTGCTGGACCTGGAGGCGGGGCATGGCTGGCTGGCTGAGTGGGGCAGGTTGTGGACAGGCCCCCACAGCAGGAGGGAGAAAATGCAGGCGGGGATGAGATGCAGCCTCCAGGTCGTTTCCTCAGCTACCTGCTCCTCTCTGCCTTTGCCCTCCTCCCGGAAGCCTGCCCTGAGTAAGGCTGGGGGCCTCAGTTGGTCCTCTCTCTGTCCTCAGTACCAGCCCAGGACATGGTGAGGGTGGCTGGCTGATGCAGTCAGGCACTGGACGTGGGAGACAGGAGGAAGGCCGAGTGGGTGGGCTTCTTTCTCAGACAAGTGGGCAGTTTGGATGGTGAGGAGGTCTTGGAGTCACCATGGGTGGCTGGGCTCAAAAATGACATGAGGGTACGCTTAACAAATGCTTAACTAAATCCTGAATTGGCACTGGCCAATTTCTGTGGTGTAACTACACCCAAGCTACACAGACGTGACTTTACTGGCTGAGGACTCGGGCAGAGGTGCACACAGCCTGAGAGGGGCACATAAGCTGGTGTGAGCCCTCGCGCTCACCGCCAGGGTGGGCAGAGTGTCCGCTGGTGCCCAGTGCCTATGCACGTGACCTCCTTAGGGAGTTACATCCAGATGGCGGTGATACAGCTTGGGGAGGCCTCTCCCTGGTTGGCAGGTCCTGGCGAAAGGGAGAGTTGAGTGGAAAGGGTACCAGGTTGGTGCCCAGGTGGCATTTGGCCAGAGGGGCTGAGCGGCGAGCTTCTGGGCCTGGGGCTGACAGACAGCAGTGATTTTTTGCCCCCCAAGACCTTGGGCTTGCCTTGTTCCATGAAGGTCCCAAACCTGACCAAAGGCTGTAACCAGATGGTCACTGTCCCAGACCACCCCAGGGCACCTTCTCACCTCAAGAGCACCGCTTCTCCCTACCTCCACCTTGGCCATCCTTGCTGTCACCTACTCCGTCTGATCCCTGGCACCCCTCCCTGCCCTCAGTGGCGTTTCCTAGCAAGTGCAGCAGGCCAAGGCTGGGCTAGAGGCAGGAGGGCCTGGCTTCCCAGTGTCTTACTGGATGCTTGACTTCTTGCCCCTCTGTTTCCACACCTGTAAAATGGGAGCAATGATGGGTCTTCCTGGCAGGAAGTGGTGAGGCTCGGTCACACGGGTGAACACGTGTGAGGTAAAAAAGACTTCCTACCCCTCCTTCTGACCTGGACCTGCTCGCAGGACCCATAGGCAGGAACCCGGGCAAGGTCTGAGGGACAATGAGCCCCGCCCTCTCTGCACAGTTCAGAGTTGGGTGGGAATGGCTGTGGGCCGCAGGTGGAGGTTCGGAGTTGGGTGGGAGTGGCTGTGGGCCGCAGGAGGAGGTACTGCATTTCGCACAGGTACGTGGTCGGGGTGGCATCGCCACTGCCTGATTTCGGTGTGCTGCGAGTGGGGTGGGTGCGGTTGGGGGCAGCCCGGGGTGTGCCCCACGCCTGCCAATTGGGTAGGCTGGCCTTCCTGGGGGTCAGGTGGGGTGGGGCCTCCCGGAGGTGGGACGGGGACAGAGACAGGTGTTTCCTTCCACCCAGGAGCCCGAGCAGAGAGTGGAGGGTCCTGGCAGCCACCTACGGCAGCTGAGAGCTGCGCTCTTTAGCCGAGTGGGATCAGGGCTACGTGGACACAGCCGGTGCCAGTGTGGGTGGGGCAAGAGCTGTGGGTTCCGATGGCCCAGTAGTTCACCTGGCAGAGAGGGTGCACGTGTCTCCCCTCCTTGGGGCGCCTCAGGTCAGGATCCTGAGAACCTCACTTATCTTTTGAGCTGCGCCAAGGCTGTTGTACAAAAGATAGTTTAGAAAAGGACAGGCTCTTCCTCCCAACCAAGGGTGTGGCCCTAAGGACCTGTCTCCAGGTCATCAGGTGGCATGGAATCTGGCCCCGGGCAGCCCGTCCTGCATTCCTCTCTCACCGAGCCCCCAACCCTGGAGCACCTACTGTGTGTGCCTGCTCTGGCCCATTGGGAACAGGACAGTCCCAAGCCCTGCCCCGAGGAGCTGGCACCAAGTGGAGCAGCTGTGCCACAGGCACATGGGGGACAAAGGGCACCTGCTGATGATTGGGCCTGGAAGAGATGAGGTGGGGATGGGGGCTACAGAGTGGGGGGAGGTGGCCTCGGGAAAGGCTAACTTGGCCACGCCAGCTTGGCTATGTCACCTTCTGAGCCTCAGTGTACCCTTCTCTCGTGGGACGAGACCACGCATAACCTGATGGACTGTGTGTGCGGAGCAGACAAGCTGACGTGCGGGCCCTGAGTGCACTGAGCCTGCTGGGGTTCCAGGCACAGTGGACGAAGGATCCAGGGAACGAAACAACCTGGGCTGCGCTCTCTGGGACCTGCCCTTGAGCCAGGTGCTGGGAGGGTGGCCGGGCTGGCTGGGGGCTTGGATCCCGCAGCCTCTCCTCCCTTGCTGTTTTGCTGGCCAGGGAGAAAGCCAGGCTGGAAGGCCCCAGAGGGCTCAGAGGGATGAACGCAGGTTGATCTGTGTTGAATGTGGCTTCAGCCGCCTCCTCATGGCCAGAGTGGCTCCTGGAGCAGGAGTGAGAGCTGTGTTACAGGCAGGGAAGCAGAGCTTGGGGAAGGTAGTTGCCAGGGTGTGCAGGGCTGTGCCGACCCCATTCTGGTAGGTCCCTGTGACAACAGGGCAGGCTGTCCGCCCATTGTACAGTGAGAGGCTGAGGCTCTGTCACTTCATGAGGTCACACAGGCTCTAGGCAATGGGGGCTCTCTGAAGGAGGTCCCAGTGACCCTGATGGAGCCCCCTGGGTGGGCTGGGACATTTTCCTGTAAGGCCTGTCCTGGGTTGGGGTTGGGTGGGAGAGGACAGGAGTCCTGCTGGGAAGGGACTCTGCCATGCCCAGCTCCTACCACAAGTACAGAACAATGACAGCTCTGCCACCTGGCTGCCCCACGCTGGGCACATGCTCCCCACTGGCCTCAGTAGGGAGTCCAGTGAGTCAGAAGGTGAAGGTGGGGTGCACGTCCCCTGCAAACCCTCACAAGGCAGGTTGGGGGGGCGGATACTGGGCATGAGAACCCTGCCTCGGGGCCTGAGTGCCTCAGTGGCTGTGGAGCCTGGTTTTGACCTCTTTGGGACCAGTGTTCTTGTCTATAAAAGGCAGTGATTTTTCTGGATAGTTCAGTGAGGTTCTGTTATCCTTGCCCATCGGAGCTGGAAGGGAGTTGAACAAAATGTTTTGCAGAAATTAGACCTGAGTTGGGCATTGCTCCTCCTGCTGCCCCTGGTTCTGAGGCTTTGGCACCACTAGCCCGTTCTCTGTCCAGGGTCGGCCTGGCTCCTGCCTTTATCATGTGTGAGCCTGGCTGTGTGTGGCTGAGTCCTGGACGGGCCGAGACCGGGACGTGGGACTCTGGACAGTCAGCGCAGGCAGAGCAGGGAGGGAGGCGTCTGCTTGAGGCCTGCCTGGAGGTGCCCAGGCTGGAGCCCTTGGCCCTGGAAGATGTGGTCAGGGTCCAGTGGTGTTGGGATGGCCGAGAAGAGGGCCTCTGTGCCCTCTGCCCGGGGCTTGGCCTGGCCAGTGCTCAGGGTTTGTCTGCTGGATGAGAGGTGGAGTGGGCCAGTGGGGCCCAGGTCTCCTGCTAGGTGACCCTCAGAGGTGGGCATAACATCCCTTGGCGTCTCTGCTCTGCACTTGCAAATAAGGGGCTGGACCAGATGAGTGGTTGTAAGGTGGGGAAGCACCCCCGGATTGCTTGGTTCTGTTTGAGGCACAGCCCCCAACTCCCGGAGATTCCACTACCCCTGCAGGAGCCACCATTACTGATGTGGGCAGATGGGAGTCTGGGAACCCCCTAGACTGCGGCATGCTAGGGTTCAAGTCCCTGACTCCCATCCTGGGGCATGGAGTGGCAGAGCCAGGGAATGTTCTAGAGCAAGGCTGTGAGGTGGGGCAGGGCCTGGGGGGATCAGAGTTCCCTGGGGTGGGGTCTGACTCCCATCCTGGGGCATGGAGTGGCAGAGCCAGGGAATGTTCTAGAGCAAGGCTGTGAGGTGGGGCAGGGCCTGGGGGGATCAGAGTTCCCTGGGGTGGGTCCTGGAAATGGGGCATTAGGAGGGAGGCGCTAACCCTGGGAGTTGGAGGGTCTCGGGTCCGTGGCTGAGGGTGGATGTGCTAGACCCGGACTCTGGAAGCTGAACACCCCCGGATGAGGGTGCTCAGGGCCTGGCTGGGGAGACGCTTGCCTTGGTCTCCCCAGTGTCCGGGCCTGGGCTGCCCAGGCGATGCTTCAGTTGATGACGTCATTGTCCAGGAGGCTCTTCTCTTGGACCTCAGTTTCCCCTTCTGCAGGATGGGCTGGACCCAGTCTCTCTAGCTTTACCACCCCCCCGTCCCTCCGGAGAGCTGCAGGAGCCTGTTCCCACGGCCTCGTCCTCACCCGCCACGGAGACCTCGAAGCCAGGCCTGGCCCAGCTAGAGGAGGTGACGGGTGGCCCTGCCCTGTCCCTGTCCCCATCTCAGTCCCCTTCCCACGGGACCGGTGCTCCCGGCTGCTCTCCTGGCCCTGGGGCCCTCCTGTGACTCAGGCTTCCTGGAAGAGGCTTGGGAGGGCTTGGAGGATTCCCCGCCACCCCACCCAGGGTTTCTTCCCGCCTGCCTCAGGTCCCCGTCACCACCCCTGCTGCGGCACACAGTGTGCTTTACCTGCTCATCCACTCTGCCCCTGCCCCTAGAGCGGGTACCTCTTACTCCTGCCACCCCCACTCTGGCATCTTCTACTGATGCCTGGAACGCTGGCCCCCTCCTCTGGCTCGCCTGGTCCTGGGGCCCCTGCCAAGGCAAACATCTTCTCCTTTAATCTCCCCGTCCTGGGTCAGCCGCAGAGGCCCTTCCTCCCGGGCTTTGCTTCCCTCTGGCCAGCTGCCCAGAGGCCCATCTGCTGGGAATTGCCGTGTGGAGCTCAGGGGGTCCCTGGGGGTGCCCGGGGCTCCCGGCTGCCCCTCCCCTCGGTGGCCTCCCTGTCCCCTCTGCATGGCCCTAGGGAGCTACAAGGCCTGGCCCTGGCTCTGCCAGCTCTCCCTGCTCCTGCCCTTTCTGGGCCTCAGTGTTTGTGTTTGGAGAATGGGGAGACCCCAGCCCCCACAGCAGATGGGTGAGCCCCAGCCAGCTGAGCCAAGCTGCTTGCTTCTGGGCCGGTGACTGCCGTGGATGGACCGGGTCGTGGTGGCGCGTCTCTTACTCTCTTCCAGGCCTGTGACCTGGCAGAGGGCTGCCCACGGTGCCTCAGTTTCCCCACCTGCCAGGCTGTGTTCTTGGGGCAGGCTGGGGACCTGCAATGGCAGCACTACGGGACCCACGAGGAGCTCACATAGGGGAGAGGTGACATTTGAACAACACTTCAAACATGTAGTTATTGTTTTCTCTTTTTTGAGATGGAGTCTCACTCTGTTGTCCAGGCTGGAGTGCAATGGCACGATCTCAGCTCACTGCAACCTCTGCCTCCCAGGCACAAGCGATTCTCCCGACTTAGCCTCCTGAGTAGCTGGGACCACAGGCAGGTACCACTATGCCCAGCTGTTTTTTGTAGAGATGGCATTTCACCATGTTGGCTGGGCTGGTCTCCTGGGCTCAAGGGATCCTCCTGCCTCGGCCTCCCAAAGTGCCGGGATTACAGTGTGAGCCACTGCGCCTGGCCCACTCTGTGCCCGGCCCGCCTCTGCGCCTGGCCTGCCGCTGCGCCCGGCCCGCCTCTGTGCCCAGCCCAAATGTGGTTATTGTTTTAGTCACACATTTGGTCATGTTCATTATAAAAATTCAAACAGCCCGGTGAATACGTGGCTGCAGTCGCTCTGGGCTTCTGCTTCATTTCACAAGAACCAGGCCGGCCTCGGGTGCTGTTCTGCGGTGTCACTTGAAATTTCCCTGGGTGTTGACTGGGGTCCTCTCCCGATGGCACCCTTGGACCCTGGTCTCTGGGTCTGGCCAGATGCTTATTAACCAGCCATCCCCCCACCCCCATGATGGGCTCTCCTAAGTGAGGCCGTGGACAGCCAGGATGTGCATCTCGGCACCGGGGTGAGTCTTTCTTGGCCCACTGGCAGAACCCTGGCTCAGACGGGAGGGTAGTTGGTGCCCGGCTGTGTGTCCTGCCACCCGCTTCGTCCCTATCCTGGCTGCTGTGTAGTTCCCGCCTCCCCATACCTCCTGGGGGGCTGCCCGGGCCCACACTGGCCCTGTGGGGATGACAGTAGGCAGAGAGGGGCGGTCGTGACCCCAAAGAGATCCCATGGATGAGTAGGACTTATAGACCTAGAGACGGCAGTTCCCTAGAGATTGATAGACTTGGAGATGGCAGTTCCCTTCCTGGAGCGTGTGTCCCCAAGACTTAGAAGTCATGGTGGGGCAGGAAGCAGTTAGTCAGGGTGGGCTTTTGGGAGGAGATGGCATCACGGTGCAGAGGGAGTCGTGCACGAGGCACCAGGAAGGGGCAAGCCGGGTGAAGACAGGCTCCTCCTGGGCACCCAGGACCTGATGGAACAGCATCACTCTGAATGGCACCGTTGCGAGCCTCTTCTGGGCCGGCAGCCGGAGCTCACCCAGGGCACATCCTTAAACCTCAGTGTCCCCTGGTGGCAGCTGCCATGGCTGCCCTGTTTCCCAGGGAGGGAAGCTGGTGTCTGAGGCTGGCACTCTGCTAGGTGACACAGTTGGGGAGTGGCAGTGCTGGGACGGAAGACAGACGAGCTGGCACCTGCACGCCTGCACGTCGTGGTGGTGTGGCCTCCAGCCAGCCAGCTCGTCTGCTCCTTTGCAGATGAGGCCAGAGACAGGAGCCTCTGGTGTGGAGGGGAGGGCACTGGGTTTGATGGGCTCAGGGGTCTCGCGGCTGGCCTTGGGGTAACTTGCCTGCCTGTGCTTCAGTGTCCCCCTCTGTAAACAGGGTGTCACATCCCCCCCGGCCATGTCGGAGGCTCCAAGAGGGCAGCGGGTCCATGTCAGCAGATGCTCTGCTGATGGATACTGCTGGCCGGCCCCTGCTCCCACCCTCCCCTCCTTTGGTGGCGTCCCTGGGCCGGGCTGTTCCCACGGCTGCCCAGCCACAGGAAGCCATCTGGAGGCCTTGTTTACCCCTCCCCCAGCCTCCCTGGCAGGAAGTCACCGGAAGGGCCGTCCCGAGGGGCCCCGGGCCTGTGAGGACAGCCATCGGCTCAGAGGTCTGTGCCGTGGAGTCCCAGGAAAGCATGCGGGGGCAGGGAGCTCAGAGAACAGCAGGTGGAGTGGGGCGCTGGGGCACGTGGGCCGGAGCGTGGACCAAACCATTCACCGAGCGCATCCATCTGTCCATCCACACAGTCACCTACCCATTCCCCACTGTGGCCACAGCAGGGCCCAGTCCCATGAAGTTCACAGTCTCGGGGCACAGACAAGGCCACTCCAGCTTCAGCCCAGGGTGGCCTGCGTGATGTCAGGGCCATTCCTCCAGCTCCCGGGATCCCACACCTCTCCTGATATCACACAAGCCACCCTGGGTTGGGGCTAGAGGAGGAGACCTGGGCAGCAGCTGAGGTGTCCAGGAGAAGGGAGTTGGGGAGAGGGGTGCCGGCAGAGGGTGCAGCCTCTGGGAACATTGGAGGCCGCCCTGGGTGACGGGTCTGAGGCTGCAAGGTGTGGGTGAGGCGGGTGAAGGGAGAGGTGGGCAGGTGCAGCTGGCGGGAGCTGAGGGCATGAATGGGACCAGTCGGGGTGCTTGTGGCCCTGCAGAACCCCTCTCTCCACCACCTCCTTCCGTCCTCTGGTGCCCTGCTCAGGGCTCCCCCAGGTCACCCTGTAGGTCTGGACCCTCCTGGAGCGGGCTCAGGGGCCTGGGCTTCCACTCCACAGGATGGGTCCAGCTGCCCTGGCATTTGTGGCAACCCCAGTGCCCACTGACAGGCCTGAATGTAGCAGGCTGGGTCCAGGGCCTTTCCCATAGACACTGCCAGCAGGGCCCGCCTGGCCACAGGGGGATCTGTGACCTCTGTGGGGCCTTGCGCCCTGTGTTCTTGGCGGCCTCGCGCCTGTCCTGGCCTCCTGCCTTCAGGAGTCGGGTGGGGTGGGGTGGGCAGCCCTGCCCCCGCCCACATGGGGAGGCTGGGGAATGGCCCTTCCGCCTCTGGCTACCCCTCTTCCCCTCCCCCATACCTTCTGCTCCCCTCTTTCCTCACTTTCCCTCCACCCCTCCCCGCTTCTGCTTCCCCTTTCCCATCCCTTTAGAAGGTGTCTACACAGGATCTTCTAGGGTGAGCCCTCCCTGAGAGTGTGTTGGGGTTTTGGGCCTGGCGGGCGTCCCCAGCCTCCCCTGAAGAGGAAGTGAGCGTGAGAACCTGGGCTTTGGCGGATCCAGGTGCCTGCAGGCAGCCCCGGGGCTTGTTTGCTGGGGGCCTGGCCAGCGGGCCGGTCCAGAGTAGGAATAGATGTCTCAGGAGGGTCCCTGGCTGGTCCCAAGCACCTCCTGTGTGCACCAGGGCCACTGTTCTTCCATCCAGCCTCCCAGCAGCCCTGGGCTGTGGTGCCCCTGATTCGGAGGGAGTGATAGGACTTAGGGTTAGCCATCTCCCCAGGTCAGACAGGCAGAGCCGGGCCAACCCCAGGATGAGCCCCGTCAGCCTCTCCATCCTGACTCGTTACGAGACAGTAAGTGAAAGAGGGCATGCAACCAGCACGCAGCCCCAGAGGAAAGGCTGCAGTGGCCTCGCGCAGGGCCGAGGAGGCTGGGCACCGTGTGTGCAGTGGCACTGCCCTCCCTGGTGTTGCCGATGCTGCTGAGAAGGGAGAATGTTGTGGGATGTTGGGGGAAGCTCTGGTCTGAGAGTTCCGGGCCTTGCTGGGCCCAGGCTGGCCACAGGGCACCCCAGACTTTTTTCCTGGGTACGGTGTACAGTGAGTCCTCATGTCACGTCATCCATAAGTTCTTGGAAGCTGCGACTTTAAGCAAAGTGATGCCAGTTGTAAGTGAAAATTGGTTTAAGGAAACTAGTATTACCGTAAGTTGATAGATATAGGTAAGAGTTAAGTTCCTGCCAGGTACTTCTGGTTACAAAAACATCACCAAGCTTCAAATGAAGACCCCAAACACTGAAGTAAATGTGAGCTACACATAATGTAAGAAAAGTGAATTAAACAGGGAAGAGAATTGCTTCCCCAGCTTTCCGTGGGTCAGTGAGTGACAGCGGAACACACGTCTGCACGGTGACCGTAGTCGGGAGTGCCTCCTGCCACCACGCACTTCAAAATCAAACAATCACAAACGTGGTGGCTTCCTGTATTGCCATGCATTCGTCTGACTGTGTCTATTTGATGAATTTTTATTTTGCAATAATTTTTATTCATTTATTCATTCATTTTTCCAACCCACTTTCCAGTTCAGGGTCATGAGTGGCCGAGCCTGTCTCAGCAGCTCTGGGCACGAGGTGGGACCCGACCCTGCTCAGAACACCGTCCCCTTGCGGGGAACACTCACATGCACAGCCACACCCACTCAGCCAGGGCCATGGCGACACGCCTGTTCACCTGATGTGCGCCGCGTTGGGGTATGGGGGAGCTGGAGGACAGGGAGAAAACCCACACAGACCTGGGGAGCTCGTGCACATGCCACGCAATGGCCCTGAATGGGAAGCGATTTTTTTTCTCATCATCATTATCACGAAACCACGTTGAAAGCAACAGTGTTATTTGAGGAGCTGCTGTACTTGATGGATGGTGCAGGACAAGGTGGGCCATCTTCGGGGCCTCTGTGCCTCTCCCCCTTTCAGGGGTTCGGGTAGAAACTGGGTCAAGGATAGGGGATTCTCATGGGGTTGGAGGGTCCACTGGGGCAGGGCCCCCCAGCAGCTGAGGGCCTCTCTCCCCCTGTCCTGGGGTCCTGGGGTCTCTGGCCGCCATGAGTCCAGCTCCTGATTGCTCTGCCAAGTTTGCTGTCATGCCAGGAACTGAACCTTTCTCCTCGTGAGCTCCCTTGGACCCACAGTATAGCCACGGTATTCAGTAGGTGCCCAGTAAGTGTGGGCTGGTGAATGGGCCTCCAGGGAGGTGGGATTTGGATGGACAGAATGGACAGGTCCTCGGGAGGTGATACCGAGTCAGCAGAGGCTTGGAGGCAGAGCATCTCTGCAGAGGCAGGGGCTCCATCCTCAAGGATCCCCTGAGGGCCTCCAAGAGGAGGCAGCCATGGGGCGAGCGCAGAAGTAGGGCATGGAGCAGCGCCTGGCACTCAGGAAGTACCACCAACTGGCAGCACTCATTGGGCACTGACTGTCTACATTGCCAGGAGTGTTCAAGAAGTAATTTAAACTGCCAGAAATCCTCATCCCACAGTGTTAACCGGCACCTGCTTTGGGCCTGACCCTGTGTCTGATCCTGGGGACCTGGCATGGGTCAGTCAACACTCCCGGTCTGCTGCCCACAGTTCATGACAGGGACAGACAAGTCACGAACAGGGCTGCAGGGGCTGCCCCAGGAATAAGCAGGACCTCTCTGGCACTGTTTAGGGCCCTGGCCCCCTGGTGAGGGAGCAGCGAGGCAATGGGGACCCAGGTCCCTTGGGCCTTGCATGCCTGGCTCCTTGTCCTGTGGGCCCCATGTAGAAGTGGCCCCCAGTTCTTTCTGGGTGCTTGGCATGTCCTGTCTTCCTTGGGGCTCCCCAAGCAATTTTGGCTAGACACCCAGCAGACGATCCTTCCTCCAGGCCCTCCAACCTCCGGGTCCCTGAGGTCGGAGTTAGTTTTCCCCAAGACCACCCTAACAGTGACTTTGGGTCCATCCACAGATGCCCTGGTCACTGTGTTGCTGGGAGCGCTTGGGTGAGAAGGAATGGCTGCTGGCGGGTGTTCCTTTCTCCATCCTCAGCATCCTCATCCCTCACTGGGGATGCTTGTCTCTGCCTTCCTCCCACTCACAGGACAGTCGAATGTGTTCACACACCCACTGAGCCAGCACCTGCTGTGTACGGGGCTCACAGAACCAGGGAGCCGAGGTTGGGGCTGTGGCCGGGCTGTTGTCCTGTGCGGGGAGAGAGGCGGACGAGTTTGCCAGTAGGGGGACAGATGACCCCTACCGTGGGTGGGGGACGGAGGACAGGTCTCGGTGGCTAGCAGGAGGAACAGGAGGATGCTGAACCTGAGATCCGAGTGATAAGAAGGGGCTAGCACCGGACAACGTGGGGACAAGAGCATGCTCCTGGCCACCGGCACAGCCAGTGCAAGGGGTCGGAGGCAGGACTGTGCTTGGCAAGTTGCAGGAACAGCTGGGAGGCAGGTGAGGCTGCAGCAGATGAGGAGGGGGCAGTGGTAGGAGGTCAGAGGGCAGGGAGCAGGTCGTGTGGGGCCTTTCGGGCGATAAGGACTTTTGGCTTTCCTGAGTGATGTGGGTGCCACTGGAGGCTTTGAGCAGAGGGGGCTATGATCTGACTTAGGTCAAGGACAGTGGTGGGGGCAGCAGTGGGGATACTCAGGATGCCAGTGGGTATCCCAGATTCTTGGTGACCCTCGGTGGCCCCTCTGGGCGGTGGCTTTAGGTATCTGGGCTCAGGTGTCACCGTTTCACTTGTCAGCCACCCATGGCTGCTTTCCTGCCCCGTCTGGGGATTCTGGGGACTTTCCACTTCTTCACCTTGCACTTGGTTCCGTGACGTGCCTGGACTGGGGATTGTGGAGGCCTGTCCATGCCCTGAAGCACTTCTGAGAAGCCGGGGAACAGTTCCCTGGGGTGTCCCCTGGGAAGTCCTGCCCTCCTCTCTCGCTGCCACCCAGAGCCCACCCTTTCCGGAGAGCAGTTCCCTGGGGTGTACCCCTGGGAAGTTCTGCCCTCCTCTCTCCGCTGCCTGCCCTCCTGCCTCTGGCCCTTGCTCAAGCCGCACCCCCATCTGGATGCGGCTTCTTCCACTCTGCTCTGTTGGATCAATTAGGCCAACTCTGGAGATGTGTGTCCCCAGTGTTTGTGATCAAATGGGGCCCAGACTCATTGACATCCTGCGTGAACTACAGTTTTGGTAGAGGTGCAAGTGGATTCTTTGTGGCAGAGAGGATGGCGAGTGGTGACGGCTGTGTTGCCTGCACGCCACCGACAGCCCACCTCTTCTTTCCATCTTAATCCATCTTGCCAGCTCTCAAGGGCTGTAGGCACTTCGCCCTGAATCCTCCTCTGAGCCGGCTTTGCCTCCTGCCGTTCCCACTGAGCGAATTAAATAAGCCTTTGCCCTGTGCCCTGCGTGCAAGGTCATGCAGGTTATGCTTTGAACTTGCAAAAATGTGCTCAGAAATCTCTCTTGTCCTCTAAGGCCCATCTCTGATGCCACCTTCACCTTCTGGGTGGACCTTGGGGGGTACCCTTTGCCCTCTCTGTCGGGGGTCCTGGAGGGTCCCTCCCCAACTCCCCTGGCCACTGGGACCTCCCTCCCACCCTGACCTGCCCAGCATCCTCCCTCAGCAGCCTGGCACAGCCCGGACAGACCCTGGAAGGTGTGGATTCTGCCTACCTGCCTTGTGTCCCCACAGTCTACATGCTGGCCTGGACTCCCAGGCCTCCCCACCCCCAGTCCCTCTCCTGCCCCCTCCATTCCTTCACACATGCAGACACAAAGCTGGGACTCCCACAAGGGTGCATCTGGTAGGACCTCAACCTCCTGTACGTGATGGGGTCTTGGGAGAACAGAAGTTGTGGGGTGACGGTTAAGGTGTAGCTCTCCCTTCAACCTTGCACAGTCCCCTGGCTCGGTCCCTGAGAATAAAATTCAGACAGACCTGGAAATGACCCAAATGTCTGTCAGCTGAGGAACGGACAAACGAAATGTGGCAGGCCCACATGGTAGAACAAGCTTGTCCAGCCCGCAGCGTGGCCCAGGACGGCTTTGAATGCAGCCCGACACACATTTGTAAACTTTTTTTTTTTTTTTGAGATGGAGTCTCCCTCTGTTGCCCAGGATGGAGTGCAGTGGTGGGATCTTGGCTCACTGCAACCTCCGCCTCCTGGGTTTAAGTGATTCTCCTGCCTCAGCCTCCCGAGTAGATGGGATTACAGGTGCCCACCACCATGCCCTGCTAATTTTTGTATTTTTAGTAGACATGGGGTTTTGCCATGTTGGCCAGGCTGGTTTCAAACTCCTGACCGCAAGTGATCCACCTGCCTCAGCCTCCCAAAGTGCTAAGATTACAGGCATGAGCCACTGTGCCCGGCCAAATTCATAAACTTACTTAAAACATTATGAGGGTTTTTTTTTTTTTTGGTGATCAGCCATCATTAGTGTTAGTGTATTTTATGTGTGGTCCTAGACAGTTCTCCCAGTGTGGCCCAGGCCCAGGGAAGCCAAAAGATTGCACACTCCTGCAGTAGAATATAAGCAGCCAACAAGTGGAGCGGGCACAGACCCAGGCTGCGCTGTGGCCGAGCCTTTAGAACGCCAGGAGAAGCAAAAGGAACGAGGCACAGAAGGCCACGTGGTGAGGCCATTCATAAAAAATGTCCCAAACAGGCAAGTCCACAGAGACAGAAAGCAGACTGGTGGTTGCCAGGGGCTGGGGGAGGAGGGGCGGAGTGACTGCTGGTGGGAGGGGGTGATGGAAATGTTCTGGAATTAGGGGTGTTGATTACACAGCACTGTGAATATATTAAAAACACTGAAGGGTACACTTTAAGATGGTTAAAATGGCTGGGCCTGGTGGCTCACGCCTGTAATCCCAGCACTTTGGGAGCCCAAGGCGGGTGGATCACCTGAGGTCAGGAGTTTGGTACCAGCCTGGCCAACATAGCAAAACCCCATCTCTACTGAAAATACAAAAATTAGCTGGGTGTGATGGTAGGCGTCTGTAATCCCTGCTACTTGGGAGCCTGAGGTAGGAGAGTTGCTTGAACCCGGGGGCGGAGGTTGCAGTGAGCCGAGATCGTACCACAGCACTCCCGCCTGGGTAACAGAGTGAGACTCCGTCTAAAAATAACTAAAAAAAAAAAAAAAAAAAAAAAAGACTAAAATGGTGGATTTCATGCGTTATGAATTTTATCTCAAAAAATAAATTAGGATAGCACCCCCGCCTACACAGGCTCTGTCCTGAGCAGCTCTCAGAAGTCTGTAAAACAGGGTTAAAGTGTCCTTGCCCTGCCCCCGGGTTCCCAGTGCTATGGGGACGTCACCGGCTACTGGAGAACAGAGGGATGCTGGCACCCATCCAGGGCTCAGGGCAGGGCAGGAGCTTGGTGGGTGCTACAGACTAGACTGAGAAGGCCCTTCCCCGGCCTTCACAGAGTGCCTTGCCACTGGGGAATTGAGTGAAGGCACAGACAAGGTTGTGAGGTACCCACGCTGCTGTGTAACGTCACCACGCCCCGATGTGGATAACCTGTTTTCTTTGCTCATCTGGGTGGACTGGTGGGGCATTTGGTTCTGGAGGGTAGGGTTCCAGTCTGCATGGTTCCTTGGGGATTCCCGGCCCCAACATGAAGGCAGTGTGACCTGAGCGTCTCCCAGTCCCCAAGGTGCTGACCCACTGCTGCCTTCCCAAGTCCTCCCTGGGCCCTGCTGGGGGAGGCCTGGGAGCTGCCAGCATCTAGCAGGCCCATGTGAATGGCCTGGCTGCAGCACTGCCAGACAGGGCAAAGTTCCTGGCCCGGGGCTGTCTCTGAGTCCTGGAGCTGGCGGGGTAGGGACCAGCTCCTGTGAGCTCCCTCCACCCCCAGATCCACCCTTCAGGTCCAGGGCTATTTGGTGGCAGCTCCTGGTGGGGCAGGGGGATGGGAGGGATGGAAGCCTCCATCCGTGGACCCGGTGCCTAGTCTGCCTGCAGGTCTGGTGATTGTGGCCTGACCTCCTGCCCACCCCTTCTGGGCACCACGGCAATGCCCAGAGCCCCCAAGGGGCTGTGCAGGAGGGCATAAGATGGCACAGGGCTCTGCGTAGCCACTAGGCTGGCAGGATGCATTCTGAGCTGAGGTCCTTTGGAAAGCGCCTGTAGGTTCCTGGCTTCTCCCTGGGGTGCTCCCCACCTGCCTGCTGAGTCTTCAGATGCCTGGGAGAGCAGGTCTCCCTTAGGTCTGCTGGTTCTGATGGTTCCCCTCCTTCTCTCCTGGGAGCTGGGCAGGTGCTCAAAGCGGGCAGTGTAGGCTGCTCAGCGTGCCCAGCTCCCAGGTTGCACCATGTGACCCAGGCCCCCTCCTGCCCTGCCTGGGCTGGTGAGGGGCCGTGGCTGGGTGCCCAGCGGTGCCTGCTAATGGGGAGCCCCCTCCCTGGGGCAGTGCCTGCCTGCCACCCACCTGGGCTGGGCATCCAGTCTGGCCTTGGCTGTTGTCATGGCAGCCAATGCCTGCAGCCGGGAGCTAAACTTCCTACCCTCAAGCCACCGTCACCACAGCTGTGATGAACATGGGGACATACAGGCTGGGTCGGGGAGGTGACCAGGCCTGGTTCTGCCCAGGCCCTGCTGCGGATGGTCACCATGGTCACAGCCCACATGGCCCGCCTGCCATCCCCTCATGCCATGGCCTGGGTTGTCTGAAGTTCCATGTCACGGATGAGGCCTTAGGATCACAGAACTGCCCAGAGCCACACAGATGGGCAGGAGTCGGGAGGCCCCGGCCCTCAGGCTCCCAGCCTGACTAGGGGAATGGGGCTGGCCCAATCTGGTGTTGCCAAGGTGGGGTTCTGTGAGGTGCCATTGTTGCTAGTGCCTGGTTTCAAAAACATTCCAGAAATGCCCTGCTGGCCACCCGCCTGGCTCTGAGGTCCCCATATCTATGGAGAAACAGGGGCTTTAAGAAGCCCTGCGGGGAAGAAGCCCCATCTGCCCAGGTTCCCCTGAGGGTTGTCAGGTGCCTGCTGGGAACCGTCCTCCAAGTGGTGGTCGTCTTGGGGCGCTTGGTGTCCTCACAGCCCCTGTGGGTAGCTGGCACAGTGCCAGTGTTCCAGGGACTCAGGCGAGGCCTCTTGGAAAGGGTAATGTCCCTCTGATCCCAGGAGAACACCAAGGGCAGGTCCACGAAGGACAGCCTTCCAGTGAACCCATCCCACAGATGAGCACACTGAGGCACACAGGACAGCCTTCCAGTGAACCCATCCCACAGATGAGCACACTGAGGCACAGAGGACAGCCTTCCAGTGAACCCATCCCACAGATGAGCACACTGA
>NW_012103932.1:1603271-1608153 GCF_000951045.1 Mandrillus leucophaeus
AGGACAGCCTTCCAGTGAACCCATCCCACAGATGAGCACACTGAGGCACACAGGACAGCCTTCCAGTGAACCCATCCCACAGATGAGCACACAGCAGAGTGAGGTTGAGGGATGAGCCCATCACACAGCTCACAATGGGGAGCCAGGAGGGGAACCAGGTCACACTCCTAAGCTGGCAGCCCTGTATGAGGACAGTGGCCACGGACTGAGCAATGGCCAGGCCTCCGGGATTGAAAGGAGCTGACCCCTTCCCTGGACCCCAGAGAACCTACCTGCCTTGGCTTTGAGCTGAGGCTCTACCTGGGGGGTCACCGGCTGAGTCTCGCACCCTCTCTGAGCCTCAGGTTCCCCATTTGTCACATGGGGAAGGCCAACACCCAGGGTAGATGGAGCCCGGGCCAGTGCTGGCAGCACTGGTGGTGTGGGTTTGCCAGGCGTGGGGCGCCTCTGCGTGCACGGGGTGGACCTGTGTGTGCCCTGTGGCCTCCCTGCCACAAATCACCCTCCTTCTGTATGCCAGGGTCACGGAAGCTGAAGACAGTGGCCAAGCCTTGCTTTTTGTGCCCCCCCCTTGATTGTTTCAGGCACCGGGTCTGGTTTGGTTCTTTGTCTACCCAAGTGCCCAGCACAGGGCTTGGCATGTGGTGGTGGCCTCTAAAAGCCAGTGTGTGACTATGAAACTAATCCACTCATAGCACTGCACATGCCTTTTGGGAGGGAGATGGCTCAGAGAGGAAAGGCCATCGCACCCGTTCCCCCAGCAGGATCTAGGAACCATGGGAGCCTGCAGGCCCCTCCAGCCCCTCCACCGTGTGTCCTGGGGGTAGCCCCATCCCGCTGGGCCTCGGTGGCGCCGTGTGCACTGGCTCTGGGGGTGCCAGGCTGCATCTCACCATCGGGCCAGCCCAGAAATAGCTGTGACCTTCCACAGCCAGCTTGGCAGTGCTGGGGGCCGAGAGGCCTACGTGCGCGCCGGCTGAGTCCCCTCACCGTGCGGGGCTGGCTATTTTGGACGTGGCCTCCCGAGGCCAGGTCAGAGCTCTTTCCCGCGGCTCCTCAGGCCCCTCTGACGTGCGTCCACTAGAGCCTTGGCCAGTGGCCCTGGCCAGCTCCATGATCTCAAACCCCCCTCCTGCCCCCCTGACCCCACAGGCCCTGGGTGGCACAGAGGAGGGAATCCCAGGGACTGAGCACAGGGTGACCGCGCCTGCTGGGATGGTGACATGGAGTGTAGGGCTTGGCTGTTTTAAGAAAATGCAAAGAAAGTGCCCACCTTGGGTGGGCCCTGAATCCCGTCTCAGCCTCTCAAGAGCTCTTGCTGACTGCACAGCCTGAGCCTCAGTTTACTCATCCATAAAAGGGGGTGATGGGCGCCTTCCAGGACTGATCTGAGGACAGACGTGGACATTGCCTGTGCTGAGGGCACCGTCCAAGGCCACTACACAGAGGGGTTGTTGGGCTTTCTCTGCTTTCACGGGACTGGACACTGGGTTCAGGGAGGGGCGTTGTGGGGTGTATGGGGGTGGTGCGCTGGGCAGTGGCTGAGGCTGGGCTCTTCCTCTTCTGTGGTACAGCAGAGGTGTACATGACTGCTGCCCTGCCCAGGGCATCTGGGTATGGTGGAAATGGTCCCAAGGTCCAGTCACCCTCTGGGACCACCAGCTTCCTGGACACCCTGCTGACAGGGTCCCACTGTGGAGGAACAGGTCGGCCCAGTTCCCCACTTCCCAAGTGAGCACGGGTGGCTGGGTGGGCATGGGGGATGGGCTCCCCTGCTGGAGGGCAGAACTCCCCTTCCCGTGAAGGTGCTGGGTGGGGTGTGATCCTGCTCCTGGGTTTGGGGACAGGCATGCCAGGAACAGCAGGCAGGGGCTGCCTGCCTGCCTAGTGCTGATTGCATGCTCATGGCCCTCAGGGCCCTGTCCCCTGGATGGTCCAGGGGTCCCAAGGGGGAGCCGTGGCCTCTTCTCCATGGAGACAGCCCGTGGGCCCAAGGCCTGGCTCCATCCAGGCAGGCACATGGAATTCAGTCAAACTCTGGATCCTTTCTGCAGAGCAGGCTTAGCTCGAACCCTCCCACAGCAAGCGCACCCGCTGCCCACCCTGCCCTCTTGGCCTCTGGGACAACTCTGTGGGCACTGCCAGGGGCAGTTCCTGTGTGTTCTCACCTGGTGATGGGTTCATGATTCCCATGTTGTGCGGGTGACTAACAAGGTCTGGGAGCTTGGGAGAGGGGCCCAGGGGCACACAGCATGCAAGGGAGGGTTGTGGAGTTCCCAGGGGGCACTTGGGTGGAGGCTCAGCCAGGCCCAGTGGGCTCAGGGCTGGCCTCATGCCCTTCCCCCACTGCGGACCACTTTGGGGCCTCTGGCTGATGCTGGTGGGTGAGGACCTTCCTGGGCAGCCTCCCCCGGCCAGCAGAAGGGACCATCAGGCCATGCGGACCCTTGGAGAGCTTGGGGGTCAGTTCCTGTCCTGGAGTCAGCTGTGTCTGCTGAGGGTCCACTGGTGTGTGGCACAGGAGGGGTAGGGGTTGTGCCCTGGTGTGCCAGGGAGGCCCTGAGCTCTCCGGGAGGCCAGATCAGGGGCCTCCTCTGGGCCTGCTGGGGGCCTCTGCATTCTTGGCAGGGGCTCAGGGACTGGGGCGGGGAGAGGCTCCCTCTCTGAGGCCATGAGCTCCAAATGAAACTCCATGCCCTCTGGGACACCAAGCCCACTTCTGGGTACTGGCCTTTAGGGGCCTTGGATGTGGGTGGCACAGCACGGGCTAAATGGTGCCCAGGAGGAAGGCAGCAGGACCGTGGGCATGCAGGCCTAATGCCAGGGCCAGGGTGGGCTTCATGCCTGCTTCCTCCCGTCTAGAATCCTGGAGCCGCACAATTTCCGACCCAACACCCTGTACTCCAGTGACTGACTCTCAACAGAAGCTGCTGCCGGCCGGTGTGTTATAACAGAGCTCTGGGGTGGGAGGCTGGGGGCAGGGAGGGTTAGGGCCGACAACACAGCTCCCACCTGCCCAGGGCCAGGTGCGGCCGCGTGTGCACGTGTGTGTGTGAGTGGGGCACCTGAGCTGGGTGTGGCCTGGAAACCTGCATGTTACGGAGGCCATGGTTTTGGAAACACTCAGGAGTCCAGCTGCGTCTGTTCCAAGATGGGTCAGGGTTGCTGCAGGGAGGGCAGTGACTGGTCCACAGCTGGTGTGGCTGTGCCATCTTCCTTCCTGTGCCATGCTCCTTCTGGCCTGGACAGAGGCCTTCCAGGCAGGATGAAAGATGGGGTGTGGACAGGAGGACATGGAGGATTCAGGGCTCATGGTGTCCCTGGAGGCTCTGGTGGGCACCGTAGGGCTGGACTGCTGCAGGGCAATGGGGTCCCCATCTTCCCAGCACAGGCATCTGATCTGGTCATCTGCTTCTGTGGCACGTGTGTGTGTGCGTGTGAGCACACATCTCTGTGTATGCAGGTGTGTGTGCTTGCCAGAGCTCCCCACGGGGCAGTTTCTACACTGGGTTCTCAGGCATCCTGGGAGGTGAGGCATGAGCACTGAACTGGGAGTCCTGTCTGAGCCACTGACTTGGCCTGCCGTTGTGAAGCTGTCCTGTCCAGTCGCTGGACAGTAGGCCACTTGTGTACAATGATCCCTGAGGTTTGTATCCTACCCTGGGGAGATCAAAAGGGGCCGAGTGTCACCCTGGGGTCTGGGGGCCCAGCCTGGTGGGTGACTCCAGGTAGACCTGGCTTCTGGGACTGTAGTGGGGGATGGTGGCTGCGGCAGGGGAGGTTCACTCACCGGCAGGCTGGCAGAGGTGGCTTGGTAGGGAGAGAGAAGGGCAGCCAGACAGAGGGCGCGTGGGAGCAGCAGCCTGGTGGCAGGTGTGAGTCTCCGCACTCTGTCTTGAGGAGCAGGAGAGGTTTGGGTGGGCGGCTGAGGACAGTGCGGGCACAGAGCTTGGGAAGAGCCCTAGGCTGGGGCGTAGTGACTGTTGGGCAGTCCCAGACTGGCACAGGTGGATGGGGTGCCTAGGCAGGGGTGGTGAGTTATGGGGCAGCTGTCTGGGTGGCTGGGGGGAGCAGGGATAAGTGTGGACTTCTTAGTGGCCGTTCTCTGCCCCAGGAGGTAGAGTCCTGGAGGCTGGGCTGGGCTGAGAGACGCCCCCTCATCCTTTCCAGGGTGAGGTGGGAGGGCTCCACCCCCTCCTGATCTCACCAGGCCTGGGGCAGCATCCTGATGGGGGAGGGGCAGGTGACCCTGGCCCTGGACTGCAGGAACAGCCCCTCCTCCCCTAGTGAAGTTCCCACTTCCTGCGGAAGGAACTATGTTAGAACTTGTGTGTGGGTGGTGGGGGGCCTGGGTGGGGAGCACTAAGTCGCCTCCCCTGTCTGCCTGCACTTCCTCCTGGAGGAAATGGGGACAACAGGATGAAGTGAGGGCCTGCTGAGCCCAGGCCTGCCACCTGGGAGGGAAGAGGCCCAGGGGGCTGAGCAGCCGAGGCGGGCTGCAGGGTCCGGGCCCTTCTGTGTGGGCAGGTGGGCGTGCTGGGGATGCAGTGAGGCTCCCTTCAGCGCAGCAAGGAGCAGGCCCTGGGACCCTCTTCCCAGCCTACTGCAGGAAGTGAGGAGACAGGCCGGAGCCACGGGCAGCCCCCAGTCTTTCCCCACCCCAGTTGCAGGGCCTGGGTCTCCGTGCGCCATCCTCCTCCCGCCCCCTCCCGCTGTTACAGGGCCCTAGGGACCGCCCTGTGCCCCGTGGGCCCCAGAGCCCAGGCCAGCGCTGGAGGGGCCCTGCTGCCCTCTGGAAGGACCACGGTACCCGCCTCAGCCCTGGGACCCTGCGGCCCCGGTCCCAATTCGAGGCCCCAGCCGAAGCGTTCCGGGGTCCTTC
>NW_012103932.1:1608608-1616095 GCF_000951045.1 Mandrillus leucophaeus
CTGGCTGTGTCACACCCCCAGGCAGGGAAGATGCTCTACCTGCTCTGCCGCCACGTGGGCTTCTAGGTTGGCAGAAGGGGTACCTGGAGGGTTTGGGGGCCCTGCCTTCCGCGCACGCGCGCCGCTGGGCTTGAGCGTGCAGTCGGTCGGGTGGGCGAGGGCGCCGCCCTGGTGGCGAAAGCGCCTCCTCCAGAGCCCCCCTGAATGGCGCCCGGACCCCGCTCTCCCCAGACCACACGTGGCGATGTGCGGAGGCCGGCTCTTTGAGCTGTGTCCCTAGATCGCTGACCTCTGGCCTCGACTCCCAGCTGCACCATCCAGAGGCAGGGGTGGGGTTCCAGCGGGTGGGGGTCAACCTGATTCTTCTGCGGAGGAGAAAGCTCCCGATCCCCTCTGCTCGTGGCCTGTCTTAATAGCTGAGGGTCATCACTCTGTGGCCGCATGGTTTGTCCCTTATCACTCTGTCACTAAAGGAGGTCCTGTGAGCGGTCACTCCAGGACGGCAGGGTGGACCAGGGCTGCCTGGGTCACCCCAGTCACACAGGTGCCCTTGGAGGTGCCGTGGGACCGGAACCAGGCTGGCCACGCGGCCCCGTGGTCGGCATGGCCATTAGAGCAGATGCGACTCTCGCCCGCACCAGAGTGTGGGCCAACTTCACCTCTTCATCCTCACAGCAGCCGGCGAGGCTGCTCCACCCCGCTGTGCAGTGCGCGGTCAGCGGGGATTCAGAGCCGCAGACGCTCCCCATCTAATAAGCAGAGAAGACTCAAGACCTTCTGACCCTGACAGTCATCAGGCTCTGTCAAAAATCAGGTTCCCACCATGTGGCAAACGTCACGATTATTGTTAACAAATGGCAGCTGAGGTGGTCATCGGCTCTTATCTTGGGTTTTAATCATCCCTGTGAGGTCTAAAGTCTCAGTGGCTTTCTGGGTTGGTTGGCCAGTCCCTGGCTGAGTTGGGGATCTGAGAAGCTGGCCTGGGGTGCAGTGGCTGAGTCCAGGCGTGAGTCTCCTGCCATCTGCTCGGCTGCTCTGCAGGCTGCTCGTGCGTCGTCAGCCTCCCCTGGGCTCTGAACAGATGAGGCTCTCAGGATTTGCTGGGGTGGAAGAGAAGGAGCCCTGGGCTTAGCAGGGGCAAACCTGGTTTCCGGAGGCTCTGCCCCGTCTGGCCGGCCTCTGTGTCAAATGGGGCTCATAAGGCTTGGGTCACTGGTGGGGCTGACATCACGCATGGGGGTGGGGATGATGGAACATGGGGCATGAAAGGGCTCTGAGATGCCAGTGGGAACAGACTTGATGTGTGCTGGCTCGTGAGGCTCAGTGGAGTCTGATACATTCCCCACCTTGGGAGCCCATACCACCCTCTGGGAGAATCTCACCCTGCCTGAAGGCCACCTCTTCAGAGAGGCCTCCGTGATTGCCCCGCCTCCGCCAGCAATCACAGGAGGGACGGGACTCAATGGTTCTGTGGGTCGAATGCCACTTCCCGTTGCCATGATCCTTTGCCTGGTTAGTGTGTGTCCCCCCGCCCCCACTGACCACCCAACCAGTGCCCTCTGAGGGTAGGTGATGGGGTTTGCTCACTCCTGACCCCCACCCAGCACCTACCATGGGGCCTGGAGCCCAGAGCGTGTTTGGCAGGTACCTGTATGAATGGAAACGTGGTAGGGGAGACCCAGGCACTGAGGGTACCTGCAGGCTTCCTGGAGGAGGAGGGACTCTGTTCTGGTCTTGAGCATGAGGAGGTGTGTCCAGGGACATTCTGGGGAGAGAGAAGAGGGTACCTGGAGGTGTGACTCCTACAATCCCTCCCCCTCCTCACCTGTGAGGGAGGCAAGGGCAGAGGGGCCAGTGGGCCAGGCTGAGAAGCCGGAACTTGGTTTTGTAGGCCATAGGGCGCCATGGAAAGTATGTGAGAAGCAGCAGGGTGGAGACCACCATTGTGTCTCCAATCCTGTGCCAGGCCTCGCTGTAGGGGGGTGGCTTGCCAGGTGGGTGGGCAGATGACGTGGGCTCTTGACCTGAAGTCTAGTCTGGGCTGGAGGTGGGCTGCACACTTACCAAACCTGAATCAAGCTGCCTTCAAGAGACAAGGATGAGTGTACCTCCCTTGATACCTGCCCTGGTGAGGAGGCTGGGCTGGCTGATTGGGTGGGGGTGGGGGATGGGAGGGGTGGTAGACTAGAGACCCCAACCAGGTGGGGAGACCAGTGGGCCCCTGGTGCCTCAATGGTAGAAGCAGGGCTGGCCCAGTGGTGGCCCTCTGGGGGCAGATCTGTGCTCTCCCATTTGGTTCTCTGGTTGGGGTCCTGAGCTGCCTGGGGGTGTCAGGGACATTGACAAGGAGAAGGCATAATGACATGGGTGAGAGGCCCTGAGACCTGGGCCCACAGCGAGGTGGGGGTCAGGGAGGCAGCGGCCAGGGGCTCACTGTGGCCTCGGAGGACACCCAGGCCTGAGTGTCCCATTCTTGCCTGGACCCAGACCAAGACCAGAGGAGAAGGGGTGGCATCCTCTCTGGGGTTCGGGGATACAGGGGCCACACAGGCAGCACCAGGCACTGTTCTGAACACTTTTCATGCCCCCATCCATTTATTTCCGATAACTCTGTGAGGGAGGGACGGTTGCTGTCCCTCTTGACAGGAGGAAGCCGAGGTGCAGGGAGTGGCTGTTACTAGGTAGTGAAGGTTCCCCTGAGGAGGTGGTGTTCCCAGCAGAGCATGACCCAGGCCAGGAGGTGGGGAGGGAGCTTGTGGGGGTGGGCTGGGAGGTGAGGTGGGCAGCCCTGTGGAGGCAGCTTGTGGAGGCCTCTGCTAGGCCGATGGCTGGGGACAATAGGGGGAGTGGAGGCCTGACGGCCCTGGGACCTGATCTGCCTGCCATGGCAGTGTCTCCGCTATGAGCCAGGCATCCTATTTTCTAACCCTGTTTGTGACAGCCTGGGAACCTGAGGCACAGGTTGGCATGGGGTCTCTTTGAGGAACCAAGTGACTTGGCTCCAGGGAGGAAGTGACCCCCCAACTCAGTAGAGATGCCACCATCTCAGACCCCTCCCTGGAAACCCACGATACTGTCATTACCTGGCCCACTCGCCCGGGGAGTCTGGGAGGCAGCTTGGCAGGGCAGGGGTGGAGGGGTGACTGGGCAACCCCACCTGGGAGGGCAGGAGAAGGTGGGTGGGCTGCGTGCTGGTTCTGTCCATTTCTTTCCTGAATCTTCCAAGCTTAGCCCAGCACCTGGCCCTTGAAGGTGCTCAGTACATATTTGTCAAATTGGATGAATGAACGGATGAATGAGTGGATGAATGCCTGGTCTCCAGTCCTCGTTGGTGGGAGTCCTGTGGTCCAGGGTAGGGGTAGGGAAGGCTCAGAGGCACTGCTGAGCTTCAGGAGGGTGCAGAGCAGTGTAGAGAGCAGGACGCCCCTGCAGGGATGGGGAGGTGGGTGGTGGGCCTTGTGCAGGGCAGGTAGCCCAGGATGCAGGCCTTATGTGCCGGAGTGTGGCACCGTGTGGTGTCAACAGGTGGCCTGGCTGGCAGTGGCTGCTGGGATGCTTTCCAAGCACTGACACCCCCATCCTTGCCCCCAGGAAGGGCAGGCGGGGGGCCGGGGTGCTGGGGGAATGACAAGGGCAGGGTGAGGGGAGCTGGGAGGGGGCCTGGCTGTGTCACACCCCCAGGCAGGGAAGATGCTCTACCTGCTCTGCCGCCACGTGGGCTTCTAGGTTGGCAGAAGGGGTACCTGGAGGGTTTGCAAGGCCACATTTGGGGTCACAATTCCCCTGGCCGTGCCTCAGTTTCCTCATCTGAGCGGCTGCCAGGGGCCTCGTCTTCCAGCTGTCAGTGTCCACTGTCTCCTTGTCCCCTCAAGACCCCGGTGAGCCAGGGCTTGCTATACCTTTTACAGGTGGGGAACCAGGGCTCAGAGGGGAGAAACAGTCACAGACAGCACCGACCTTGACCCCAGGCCCTGTGAGCCCAGAGCCCAGTCCTGACCGCCGTGGTTTGGTGCCACTTTGTGAGTGGGGTCAGAACTCCTCCCTGTGACTGTCCCCCTCCTCTACGTCCTCCCCCTGCCACCTCTGCTCCCTTGCTCCTTTCCTCTGGCATCCCTGGTTCCATTAGGGGACGGTCCAGGCCCACAGGGGTGAGGCTGGCTGAGCTGAGTCCAGGTGTGGGGGGCTGGGGCTTGGCGCTGGGCTATGGGGGTAGGGTCTGAGTCCTGGGTTGGGATTGGTCATTGCAGCAGGCCACAGGGTGGTACTAAGCACCTCCTGGGGTCAGGTTTCTACCCATCACTGGGTGGTTCTCCTGGTGCCATTGGAGCTTGGGAGGCTCCAGGTGGGCCTGGCAGGGCCTGAGTGGCCACAGATTTGGGAGGCTCCTGGGGCCTGGCGGGCATCACCTGCTGCCTGCCTGATGCTGGGTGCCTGCGGCCCAGTGGCAGCCTGAGTGGAGCCCCATGGCCTCGCCCATGCTCTCGCCAGGTGCCCACCTACCTGCCTGCCTGTGGAAGCAGTGGTTACAGCCCCCAGGTCTGTGGTGGAGCTTTGGCCTGCCTGGGCACTGCTGGTGGCTGGCGGCATGTGAGCAGCTTCAGGAGGAGCAGGGCAGGCGTCTTGGGTTGGCGAGTTACCGCCATGCCCCAGAAGGCACTGTTAAAGCTGTGTGCGGCCCAGAGGAGCAGTGGCTGAGCACAGGGGTGTGTCCTTGGAGCCCACACTCATCTGTAGATGCCCAGTGGGTAGAACCCGAGCCGGTGCCCAACAGCTCTGCTTCCAGGCGGCAGCCAGGCACCCCATGACTGGCTTGGAGCTGACACCATCTCGGAAGGTGGCTTTCCTCTCTGGCAGTGTCTCTATTTGTAAAGGTGGCCATGGGCCCCAGAGGGCTAGCACTGGCCCAGGGTTACACAGGGATCGGGGTAGTAGCCTGATGTGACTCCAGGCATCGGGAGCATGCCTGCCTCCCTCCTGGCCAGTTCTTCCAGGAATCCCCCCCTGACCTCCCACCCTCCAGATCACCTGCCACCCTGGGGCTGCTTCTGCTCAGGGGCTTTCCTCCTGCTGGTCCCGTCACTGCAATGATTGCTCAGAAGCACCAGAGAGGGGGCCTGGGACGGACAGCTTGAGAGGCTGCCTGAAGGTGGAGGGCACAAGGGATGCTAAGGAGTAGTGAGGTCCCCATCACCAGAGGTGTGCAAGCTGGGGCTTAGGTGTGGCGTAGGTGACCTTTGAGGTTCCTCTAGACCTCAGGGGTCGAGATTCTGTGATGGGTTCTGGATGTTTCCCAGATCTGGACCTCTGCCCAGAACGTTGGGTCATTTGTTCCTTCCACAAACAAGTGGGAGCCCTCTTGGTGCCAGGGCCTGTGTGGGACGTGGGGTGAAACTGAGGACCTCTCAACTCTCCTTCAATTGGGATGCCTTCCCTGGGGCCTGGGACACTCTGCTCTAAAGGACACATAGCAAGGGGAGAGGGGATGGGATGGGGTGGGGGGAGGGGATAGGATGGCATGGGGGCAGTGGCAGTGAGGGAGCTGGGCTCTTGGAGCTGCCGGGTGCAGGGGCCTGGAAGTGAGGGAGCTGGGCTCTTGGAGCTGCCGGGTGCAGGGGCCTGGAGGACTCTGGGAAGGCATCCTAGCGTATCAGGCATGGGCTTGGCCTGCTCGGGTCTACCCTTCTGGCCCCCCTAGCAATGGGCGGACTTGGGCTCGCTCTGGGAGGATTCCAGGAACGGCTCCTGCCCGGATATAAATAGACTTCTCCGAAAGGCCTGGGGCTGTGCCAGCTGCAGCAGGTGCCCCCCAGGCCTGGCCAGAGGGCCCCAGGCAAGGAGGTGGAGCCCGGGTGGGGGTGATAAGGATGCGGGGGTCCACCTTTGTAGCCCCAGAGGCATGATGGGCTCTGTCTGGTTGTAGCATCACAGAGCTTGATGGGAACTTTCACTCTGAGACCCTTTTATGGATAAGAAAACTGAGGCTGGGGTGGCAGGAACAGCTTACCCCAGAGGTCCTCTCTCCTAGAGGGCTAGAGTTGGGATAAGCAGGGTCTCTGGGGGGCAGCAAGACCCAGCTCCAACTGTGGTTCCTCTGCCTTCTGGCTGTGTGACTCAG
Source organism: Mandrillus leucophaeus (assembly GCF_000951045.1). Lineage (NCBI taxonomy): Eukaryota > Metazoa > Chordata > Mammalia > Primates > Cercopithecidae > Mandrillus > Mandrillus leucophaeus. Next base: position 1,614,724 of record NW_012103932.1, read on the forward strand.
GAGGGTTGCTCAGCTTCTCTGAGCTGTTGTGGTTCGCCAGTGCAGTGTGGCAGGTGTTGGTGCCTTGCTCGGGGAATGCAGTGTCTAGCCTGGTATCCTTAGAAAGTGGCTGAGGTTGGAGACTGGTGGGGCAGAGTCCCTGAAGCTGACCCATTCCTGCCTTGGACCTTCACAGAGATGCTGCTGGAAGTGGTGAGCTGAGAGCACTGGGCAGGAGTCAGAGCCTAGTGTCTCCCTGTGGTGCTGGGTGCACCCATGTGGGTGGGTGTCCTTGCCAGGGAGCTCACACCCTTGGGGGTCTATGAGCTGGCAGGCAGGGCTACCTGGCTTGGTGCGCCCTTGGGTGGGGGCTCCCATGGGTCCCTTCAGACTGGGCACAGTCCTCCTGTCCTCGGCCCCTGGCCTGCTTGCCCACCTGGGGGTGGGAGGAGACAAGGGTTGCCAGCACAGCTGGGCCAGGCTGATGGTGATGCTGTCTGGAAGTGTGGGTGGGGAGAGCCTGGCAGGGGGAGAGTGGGTCATGCTCTCAGCAGGGTCCCTTGATGACCTCAGATTGCAGGGACCAGGTTGTTTGAGAGCTGCAAGCAAGGCCAGGCCTCCAGGGACCCTGTGCTGGGGGTGCCACCCATGCCCCTCCACCCTGCTCTGGGTGGCCAGGGCAGGCACAGAGTGGATCGTGATGCCAGCTGCACCCTTGGGGCTCATAGTCTGGGGAGCACATGCGTTCCCGGCACAATGCTCCCAGGAGGCAGAGCCAGGAGTCCCAGGGAGGCTTTTGCTTGAGAGGATCTGGGAGGGCTTCCTGGAAGAGGGGACGCCTCTTCGGAAGTGCCCAGCCTCAGAGTTTGTGGAGCCCTCTCCCTGGCTGAATCCTGCCTGCCGGTGTTACCTGAGTGTGTTCCTCGTTTCAGTGCCTCAGTTTCCTCACCAGTACGCTAGGGGAGACCAGCGTAGCAGCCACAGCTGGGTCGTGAGGATTAAGTGAGGGGACAGTAGTGTCTGGCACACGGTAGGTGCTGAGTTAAACACATGGAGAAGTGCCGGGGCTGTGGGCTGGTGAGTTGGGCAGGGGGTCTGAACAGGAGGGACTCGGGCGCCCTCCTCCTCAGGGTGCAGGACAGCACCTGCACAGCGGGGCCGCATTTACATTTCCAAAGCTGGGCGTGCTCCCTCCAGGCCTCCCCACCAGGAGCGCAGCCCAGCGGCTCCTGCCCTCAGGACCCCCAGCCCACAGCCCCGTGAGGGGGCCAGGGGGAGCTCCGAGGTTCTAGGGAGGGCAGGCACCGGGAGAGGGTGGGAGGAAGGAGGGGTCCCGGGCTGCATCGCCCCCGGCCCTCGCCGCGCCCCGCACTTCCCTTTCCTGGCCGGGCTT
>NW_012103932.1:1616490-1631496 GCF_000951045.1 Mandrillus leucophaeus
CGTCCAGGGAGGGGGCCGCGCCCCTTACCACGACCCCACCCGCGACTGGTCCCCCGGGACTCCCCGGAGCGCCCACCTCAGCCCTGACCGCAGCACAGCCTTACTTCTGAGACCCACTGAGCCCCGGGCCTCCAGACTCCTTCCCCAGTATCACAGGGGGGCCCTCTGTGAAGGGGGCTGGATTCAAACTTCTTAACCCGCTGTGCCATCGGGAAGGAGGGTGGTAGCCTCCCTGAACCTCGATTTCCTCTTCTGTACAGGGGGCTCCGTGTTGTTCCTGCCTCCTAGACTTGAGGCAGAGAGAACATACTTAACTGGACGCCTGGTGTGGCGTCCTCCCCTCTCCCTGGCTTGTTTCCTCGTCTGGCCAACAGGGACAAGGATGGACTCTTCCTTTAAGGGTCTTGAGAAATCGCTGAGGGCTCTGGGCCTGCTGGCGCGAGGAGGCTGAGCCGGATCTCAGGAAGGGTGCTGCAGGGCTTGGTAGCAGGAGGGAAGGAGGGGCCGTGGCTGCCAGTGGGTCCCTGTGCTGTGGGCCACGAGCTTGGTGGGGGTGGTAGCGACTCACAACACACGGAGGCAGGGGCAACCTGTCCCCATTTCGCAGATGGGAAGCCTGAGGCTTTGGCTTCAGGGAGTTCTCAGTGCCCATCCCTGGGGATCCTTAACCCTTGCTCTCAGGGCCCTACCTGGTGACCTCAGTGGGGGCGTGCAGTTAGGGAGGGGTGTTCTCCCTTGGGGGACAGCCACCAGGCAGGGCAGAGCCACATAGTGGTGCCAGGGCGTCATTGCTTTGCTCTCACCTGGGGCAGGGGTAGGGGCTCCAGGGTGCAGAGACAAGTGGGGTATGTGGCAAGACCCCAGCCCAGCCTTGTCTAGCCTCTCCCTGGACCCCTGACCCTGTTCTAGCCTGGGTTGTGACCCCTGAGGTGGTTCAGAGCCTCCTCCCTCGCAGCAGCCTGCAGCCCTGAGGACCTGTCCAGGGCCTCCACTAGGCAGCAGGGCCAGGCCACGTGCTGTTGCCTGTGGGGTCTTCCTAGGTCCTTGGCAGCTGTGGGCGTGAGGGGTTGGTCAGCCCCTCAGGGAGAGGCCCAATGCTGTGGCTTCTCCAGCGCTTTTCCTCCTTCCTTTCTGTAAACATGAACTCGGCTCCCCCGCACAGGGACATCCTGCCGTCCCAGGAGGGACCCAGGTGTTTGTGTGCTGTTAGCACGCGGTGGCTTCCCTCACCCACACTCAGAGCCTGTGCTCCCTCCAGCTGGGCAGGGTGGGGGCTGGCGGGACCAGGGGCAGGATCCTTGTCTCCACCTTTACCTCCTGCTGGAGGTCCCACCCCACCATCCGTTCTTTTTTTTTTTTTTTTTTGAGGCGGGGTTTTGCTCTTGTTGCCCAGGCTAGAGGGCATCTCGGCTCACTGCAACCTCTGCCTCCTGGGTTCAAGCGATTCTCCTGCCTCAGCCTCCTGAGTAGCTGGGATTACAGGCATGCACCACCACGCCTGGCTAATTTTTTTTATTTTTGTTTTTAGTAGAGATGGGGTTTCTCCACGTTGGTCAGGCTGGTCTCGAACTCCCGACCTCAGGTCGTCTGCCTGCCTCAGCCTCCCAAAGTGCTGGGATTACAGGCATGAGCCACTGCACCCACCATCTGTTTTAACCTTCCCAGAACCACACAGTGGACAGATCCTGAGGTGTGGCGCTTGCTCGGAGCCCGTGAGCACTGGCTGCCACCCAGGGTGTGGAGGGCAAGCAAGGAGGAGCCCACGGTCCCATGCAGCCACCCTCCGAGTCCAGGGGCCCAGGCCTCAAGCCCTCCCTGCGCCTGGGCTGAGACTCCAAGGGCCTAGCCTGCCTGGTGGGCAGCAGGGAAGGGGGTGCTGGGGCTGGGGCAGGGGCACAGGTGAGAGGGGGTGGGTTGGGGAATGGAGAGCTCTGCTGGACAAGGGACCCTGAAGTGCCTTTCCTTGGGTGGTAGACAGTAGTGACAGGGCTGGGCTTGGGTTGAGTCTAGGGGGCTGGAGGGTCTGCTAACAGCTGGGTCACAGCCGGAGGGAGCTTGGGTCACTTGTGTGGCCCCTTGTGCTAATGGGGTAACAAAGAGGCTGGCACCTTGTACAAGGTCTGCCAGCCTTTCCGTAGAGAGGGAAGGAGGCTGCGTGCTCCTGGAACCCCCTTGCCTGGGAGCTTTGGGGTTGTGAGACCCAGAGAGGGAGAGAGGCAGGCGTGGAGGTGCTTCAGGTTACTGTGGCCCACCTGCACCCTCCCTCTTCAGGGCCCTGTTACGGTGTGAAGCCACTCCTGGCCACCTGTGCTGTCACCACCTTGGCATGTGTGCCTGATGGCTGGCCTGTTGGTGTGGTCTGTCCCCGCCTCCGCGAGCTCCTGGAGGGGCAGAGCTGGCCTGTTTATCCCCTGAGCCTGGCTGAGCCCTGTGTGAGCAGCGGAGACACAGTGGCGGGGGGACACTGGTGGGCAGGGGGCTACTGACAGGCAGGAGACTCTGCAGAAAGCAAGAGGCAATTAGGGTGGCCCACGGCTGCGTGTGGGCCAGGCCCCTCACCTCCCTGTACTGGCAGCTTGAGTGCCTGGGCCCCGTGCCCTGAGGATGGGCCACCCAGAGAGACCTGGGCTCAGATGTTCGCAGTAGCCAAGAATCGGAAGAGGAGAGGGCAGCTGTCCTGGCGTGGGGTTTCCACAGATCACGGCAGGTGGGCAGGGGCCAGGCTCAGGCTTCTTAGGGGAACTCGGCCTGTGTCCCCACAGAGGGACCCATTGTCTGTGTGCTGGGTTCATCATGTCCTCGGGGGTGTGTGTGTCCCTGAAATCCCTGTCCCCCTCTGTCCTCCGTCATGCCCTGCTGGCTGTGTGGTGGCTGCCCTATGGCCTTCAGGCGCTGGGTCAGTCCTGGCAGGAGCCGTGCTTCCTCGTGCTCCCACATAAGGAAACAGACCTAAGAGGGTCATTCACTCAGCATGGTCAGGAGGAGCGCTCTGGGAGAGGTGTCGCCTGTGACTGCGGGCTCAGGGCAGGCATGAACCCCTCGTGGGAGGTACGGCCCCCTGTGACCCCTTTCTATTCATTTTCTTCATCTTCCCCCCAGATGCTGTGTGCTGCGGACCCGCCTGGGGTTCATGGAGTGGGCCACGGGGCCCAGCCCTGAGCACTGCTGTACCGAGGCTCGCCGTGCCTGCTGCTGAGGAGTCCCCACGCTGCTGGCTCTCACCATTGCCCTCGCCTGCCGATGGCCTCTGCTGCCCAGCCTGGGGCCAGCTCTACCGCCTGAGCCCCCTGCCCCCCTCCAGGACTCACCGTACCCCGATGGGGTAACGTGACAGAGGCCCCGCACGTCAGAGGCCGCTGTCCCCACGGCCGCTGCCCGTGACCCCTGGCCCAAGGCTGCTGGAGTTGGTTCAGTTGAAGTTCATTCTTCCTTTGGCCCTTGGGGGCTTGGGGCCCACCTCTGAGTGAAGGGGGCTGTCTGCCCAGCCACCGATGTGGAGAGGGCGCCCCCAGCGTGGGGTCCAGCTCTGGACACTGCTTGGCGGCCGGATTCTCTTTGGGCTTTTAAGTTTTCTTTGCTGAGCTTTTTTTGGTTGTTCTTTTTATTTTTTGCCTCTTTATGACTATCCAGCTGTGAGAGACAGGAGTTTGGCGTTGCCCGCTTTACTTTGGGCGGGGAGGGGGCTGTTTTTTCTCTTTTCTTTTTTAAGACTTGGGTTTTCTTTTTTAATTATCCAAACACTGGGCAGCTTCCTCCCCCACACCTAAGTATTTGCACAATATTTGTGCGGGGTATGGGGGTGGGTTTTTAAATCTCGCTTTTCTTGGACAAGCACAGGGATCTTGTTCTCCTCATTTTTGGGGGGTACGTGGGGACTTCTCAGGACGTGTCCCCAGCCTTCTGTGCAGCCCCTTCTGCCCTGCCGGGCCTGTTGGGAGGCGCCATGGCTCGGATGAACCGCCCGGCCCCGGTGGAGGTGAGCTACAAACACATGCGCTTCCTCATCACCCACAACCCCACCAACGCCACGCTCAGCACCTTCATCGAGGTGAGTGGAGACGGAGGTGTGGTAGGCAGGGGGCCCAGGTATCTGGTAAGCCCGGCTGAGCTGCCTGAGGCCTCCCGAGAGGGGTCCCCAGCCCCCGCTGGCCAGACAGGGCTCACAGCCTTGAAGCAAAGCCCAGTCCCCGTTGCAGGATCCTGGAGGAGAGACATGGGGGTATCCTGGGGGTCAGGGGTGAGGGTGTCGGGGGATCAACTGGGTCCCCTGGGAGGCCTGCAGGGGGCTGGCATGTGATAGGAGGGACTCCATGCCATGTGGATAGAGGCAGGGGGTGAGGCGGGGGGATACATGGGCCAGGCTCTACGTGCTCAGCCGTGGCCTGGGCTGAGGCCCTCCCCAGCCCTTTGCTGTCCTTTTGACCTCTGTGCTTAGGCTGAGCGGGCAGGAGGTGCCCTGGTATGAGAAGTGGCTGCTTAATGGGGAAACAGGCAGACGGGGGACAAGTATGCAGGGCGGCTCCATGGCTAGCCCAGGCTTCCACACGCTGCTGGGCTCTGGGTGAGACCTCAGGTTAGACGAGGCTGGACAGGGGGCTTCAGGGCCCAGATCTCTATGTGAGGAGGGACTGAGCAAAGGTCAGCACTGGCCACAGGAGGGAGGGACCGCTGTGCCCTGGAGAGCCAGCAGAGATGCCTGCCACTGGCAACCCTGGCAGATGGGACCAGATGCATTTACAGAAGCTATTTGGGAGTGGAGTCTGGAGAGACCTGCGTGGCCTCCTAGAGGAGCCTGGTCTCTGCAGAGCGCCCTGCTGTTTGCAGGCCTGGGGCCATTTGCAGAGTCTGCAGCGGTGTATGGGGCCGTTGACAGCCTCTGACTGTGCCAGCTGTGTCAGAGGCTGCAGCTGTGTGCAGGGTCATTTATGACTGAGTCCTTTCCCCTGTGACATGAGATAAGCCATCATGGTCTTGTCATAATGAAACAGGGATTTGGGCATGAGAGGGTATTGAGAACTGTAGAGCAGCAGGACGCATTGGGCACCCTGCCATCAGGGAGCCTGGACCCTGGACACTGAGCCAGGTGCCCTACAGAAGATGGCTGTCCCTCTCACAGCTGAGACCCTTGAGATAACAGCAGGATGTATAAGAAAGATTGGCGAGAACATCATGATGAGTGGCCAGGGTCAGTCCTCAGAATATGACTGGGATCAGGGTTAAGCCTGTAACCAAGGTCAGGTCTCAGTGTGTGACCAAGGTTGGGATTCTGTGTGTGTCCAGGATCAGCACTCAGTATGTGACCAAGGTTGGGGCTTAGTGTTTGACCAGGATCAGTGCTCATGTGTGACCAGGGTCAGGGTTTGGTGTGTGTCTGGGATCAGGGCTCAGTATGTGACCAGGATCGAGGCTCAGTGCGTGTCCGGGATCAGGGCTCAGTGTGTGACCAGGATTAGAGCTTAGTAGGTCAGCAGGGTTAGGGAGGGCTCAGCCTGTGACCAGGGTTAAGGCTTAGTCCAGGATCAGGGCTCAGTGTGCGACCAAGATCAAGGCTCAGTATGTGACCAGGATCAGGGCTCAGTATGTCACCAGGGTTGGGGCTCAGCATGTGACCAGGATGAAGGCTCACAGGTGTGTGACTGTCAAGGCTCAGGATGTGACCAGGATCAGGGCTCAGTGTGTGACCAGGATCAGGAAGGGCTCAACCTGTGACCAGGGCCAGGGCTGAGTCCTAGGCTGGGTGGCCATTCCCTCTGCTGAGGGTGCAGAGGGCCTCTGAGGTACCCCACGGCCAGAGAGCCCAGCACCCCGCCTGCTCCCTGCATTCTCAGATAGTTGGGTATTGGCCTCTCTGTGTTCTAGGTACCCGTCCTGTGACCAGCAAGACCCAGCAGCTGATTCCTCACCCCTCCCAAAATAGCTGTGAGAGCAGGTGGGGTGGGAACAGCCCTCACACGTGACCCCCGTGAAGTGGATCCCCTGCAGTGGGGGTATAAATATCGGCCTGGCTGTGAACTCCCACGACCTTTTCCCTGGTCGTGTGGGGCTTCCCTGGTGGCGTGCAGGGCCCAGCTTCCTCCTGGCCGCCATCTGAGTGGTGCCCACCCTCCCTGCTCTGAGGTGCCCCAGTTGACGCCCGCCCCTCTTAGACCCCAAAGTCCCCCTGGACTGGACCCATCCCTGCGGCTCAGCTGGGGTCGCTGCTTAGATGCAGGGGCTCACATGTGGACTGGGGGGTCCAGTTCCTGCTGCGGGGACCCAGTAGCTTTTCTGGAAGAAATGTCCTTGCTGGTAGATGTGGGGTCCTGAGCACCCCAGAGGAGGGAGTGGTGTGCTGGGGAGCTGTGGTCCCAGCTGCCGGTGACCATGAATGTAGGTGGGGACACCTTTGCCTTTGCTGGGTGGCCCAAGGGACCTGGGACAGGCTCTTTCACACCCAGACACCACCTTGACCAGTCGCGGAGCCCAAAGTCCACTCTTGGTGGGCCTCACTGCATCAGGGTCTGCCTGGCTGGAGGGTGACATGCCCTTCCCTGGGGGCTTCAGGGACCATGCCTCTGCCCCAGGGGACTGAGGGGACAGGATTCCACCCCGAGAGGTCTGAGGGGCCAGGGCTCCACCCCGAAGGGTCTGAAGGGACATGTCCAAGTCCTGGGTGACGGTGGGGGACACAGCTGTGCCCTGGGAGCCCTGGTGAGTGGGTCCTGCTCCCTGAGCACTACAGCCCCAGCCCAGCCTTGCCTCCTCCGTCCTCCCCCCTCAGGACCTGAAGAAGTACGGGGCCACCACCGTGGTGCGCGTGTGTGAAGTGACCTATGACAAAACGCCGCTGGAGAAGGACGGCATCACAGTTGTGGTGAGGCGCGCGCCACGGGGACCCTGGCCACGGGGACCCTCGTCGCTGCTGCCACCGGGGGAGGGTGGGGCGGGGGGCTCTGGGCCTGCACAGAGGGTTTGGTGCCCCTCCTGTGGCAGCCCTGGACATATTTGTGCCTGGGCCACGTGTGTGTCTGGGTACATCAAGGGAAGGCCAGGATGTTGGGCCTTGTGACCTCAAGAAATTCACCCTTGTGTACCCCATCTTTCTGTCTCTAGATCGGGCCAGCCTGGCTCGCCAGGCAGGGGTGGCTGGCACATGCTTGGTGCATGGGCCAAGGTGGGGGTTGGGCTCCTCCGCCTGTCTCAGACCCTCCTTCTGTCCTGTCTTGGGTCCATCTCAGTCTCTGCCCGGGTGGCTGCGGCCCTGTTGCCAGGCAGCAGGTTCCTGGGGAGGACCCTTGGGCAGTTTCCTTGGCTCCTTTGGCCCTGGGGACCCAGGTCTGGGCGGGGTGTGGGGCGGTTCTGCTGCCGTATCCTTGGGGGGTGGGCCACAGCAGCGGCAGGCCCAGAGCCGGCCCCAGGGCAGGGGGGTCCACCCCCGGCCTGGTAGACGACTGCCCCTGGTGCAGGCCCGCCCAGCTGCATCCGGGCCTGTCTCCTCAGTGCGGAGCTTGAGTGACCCCTCAGTCACTGCTTTTCATCCCAGGACTCTGCTTTTGGCTGTGGTTGCTGTTTCATAACCTCAGCTTGGCGGTTTGGAGTGGTGGCAGTGCTGGCGCTTTGGGGTCAGATAGGCCTTGGGCTGCGTCCCGCCTCTGCCCTCCCCAGCCTTGTGACACTGCAGGTCACTCCGAGCCTTGGGTTCCTCAGCTCAAAGCGGGGCTGCTTGGAAGAATGGGAGGTGAAGGCGTGTCCCCGCTTCTCGCGTGGGGTGCACCCACACCCTCCTTCCTCTTCCACAGCAGCGGGAGGGATTGGGGTCAGACGTAAGTAGCCGTGCAGACCACTTGTCTCTAGGAGTTGCCCTGCCTGGAGGCTGGGGAGGGGTGAGATGCCCCCAAAGGCTGTGTGTCTGCTCAGTGGGCCCAGCGGGCTCTCCCTGGCACCAGACAGCCCCAGGCCTGGCACAGTCCCGCGGCCCTGCACGAACTCTCTTTCCCAAGACTGAAACGTGTCCATTCCCACCACAGCGCTCTGGCCCGGGCCCTCCCCTGGGAAGACTCACTTGCCCACCGATCCAGGGCGCTGGGGAACGGGGCAGTGGGAAGCACAGGTCATCTTCTAAGACCAAATTAACCCCCAGGAACAATGGGCCGGGGTCCCAGTGGAACCGCCTGTTTCGAGTGCCCTTGGAAACATGGGCCCTGTCTCGCCCCATAACCCTGTCTTCAGTCCTTCCTGGCACCTGGGCTGTGTGTGGCACGTGCCAGCCGTCTTTGCATGCCACCACAGGGGACTAGACCTCTTGCACCAGCCGACCCAAAACCTGTCAGGCTGCCGCCGGCACACAGGCGTGAGGGATTGTGACCCCAGAACCGGAGCTCGGGCTGACAGGTGTGGGGATTGGATTTGTGTGACTCTGGACGAGGCTCCAGTCAGAAAGGGGTGGGGTGGTCTAGGAAGGCTTCCTGGAGGAGGGGACAGCTGCAGTGTACAGGGAATGATGAGGAGTCTAAAGCACCCACCATGGGGTGCCCATGGCCAAACTGTACACCTCCTGTGTGCCCTCTGGATCTGCTGCCCCCACCCTAGCGGGCTCCTGGGACCCTCTGCCTCTCAGAGCTCCCTGTTCTCACCTGAGCCCCAGGGCCACCTCTCCACTCTCCCGCAGCTGGGGGTCCTCACGTCGCTTCCCTCCGCAGGACTGGCCGTTTGATGACGGGGCGCCCCCGCCCGGCAAGGTAGTGGAAGACTGGCTGAGCCTGGTGAAGGCCAAGTTCTGTGAGGCCCCCGGCAGCTGCGTGGCTGTGCACTGCGTGGCGGGCCTGGGCCGGTGAGTGTTGGGGCAGGGTGGAGCTCGCCGTGTCAGGTGGTTGGGCATCTCGTGGTCTGATAGCCTCGCTTTTGGATGTGGGTCTTGAACACACGTCCATGCGACCTTCCCAGGAGGCCCGTGCCCCAAGTACTGGGGCTCCCAGACTGGTCCTCTCCCGGCATCACAGAGAGGAAGTGCTTCCCAAAGTCTAACCCAACTTCTTCCTGCTGTGGTTGTAACCATCCCGACATCTTGTTCGGGAAAGGGCTGTCGTCCCCCTCTCCAGACACAAAGATCCAGCCCCACACAGCTGGGGCCTCAGACCCCTGCTGGGAGAACGGGAGGAAGAATGGCAGCTGGGATCAGACGAAATGACCAGTGGGACAACCCCATCCGCAGAGGGAAGCCTAGGCGAGCAGGGTTGATAGCAGGCACGGATCCAGCTCTTAGCACTTCACCCGGGAGCCCTTATTTAACCCTCCCCCAGCAGATCGCAGAGAGGTTGCCTAGGAGGAAGCCAGGATTTGGACCCAGTGCTCAGGCTGGGCTCTGAGGCTGTGGCCTCCATGGGGGAGCTTCAGGCAGCAGGGAGTCTGGACCCCTAGGGCCCCCGTGCCCTGCGTCTTCAGCAGGTGCCCTGCCAAGGGGACAGGGGTGCGCAGGCTCCGAAGACCCCGGCCCTTCTGTTTGCCCCCAGGGCTCCAGTCCTTGTGGCGCTGGCCCTCATCGAGAGTGGGATGAAGTACGAGGACGCCATCCAGTTCATCCGCCAGTGAGTGGCCGAGGTGGCGGGTGGGCTGTGAGCGCTGGGGGAGGGGAGATCTGGCTGCCCACGAAGGGTGTTGGTGTTGACTGTGTGGTTCTGTTGCCCTGAGGCTGCGTCGCTCAGCACAAGCTGGGACTTGCTGCAGAAACGGGGAAACCCGAGGTGTTTCTAATGGGTGGGGACAGCGGCCCCTGAGGGACCATGTAGCCACGCAGGGACACAGCGAGGCCACTCGCCATGCCGTCCTGCCCGCCCTCCACAGACGGAGCTCCTTCCTTCCCAACCATCCTGACGGGGGTGGAAGGACCCTCAGCCAGCCGGTTCAGTCCCTCCGTGAAAAACAAGAGCCTGAAACCCCATACCACACCGTGTCCACCCCTAGGGACGCTCACACTGGGCTAGTGTCTCAGAGCTGCTCTGAGTCCAGCTGCTCACCACCCCTTCCCCTCAACCCTGAGCTCTCCAGCTCAGCCCCTCCCCGCCCTCCTTGGAGGCTTCCAGTCCAGCTGGCCTGCCCCATCCCTGTCACTTGGTGGCCTCCCTGGGGAAGGCTGCCATCTGCCCACTGCCCAGGGGGTCCTGGGGGAGTCTGGCCGGGACAGCAGGGCCAACTCTGGAGGAACGGATGCGGCACCTGAAGCCTGCCCCTGCCCAGCCCACCATGTGCGTGCCCATGAGTGCCACACACCCGTGCTACTTGGACAGGCTTGGCTAGCGAGGCCATCTCTTCCTCCCAGAGGTAGGCTTGTTCCCGGCCATACTGGCTGGCCAGCCCTGCGGGTCCGTGCAAGAGCGTGGCCTGCCTTGTGGGTCTGTGTGGGAGCGTGGCCTGCCCTGTGGGTCTGTGTGGGAGCGTGGCCTGCCCTGTAGGTCTGTGTGGGAGCATGGCCTGCAGGTGCTCAGGTCTCCTTGGGGGCCCTGGCATGTGCACGCTCACACACAGACACGCATGGGGGTCATGCAGGCACACACATAAGTACACGTGTGCACACACAGATCCAGACATACGCAGGCACACACGTACAGGCAGGTGTGTGAACACAGGCACATACAGACAAGTGGGTGCACACGTAGACACACATGGATGCACTCAGGCACGTACACACGTGTGCACTCATACATGACATGCATTTTCACACATGCGGGTGCACACAGGTGAGCACGTTCCCTGGGGCCTCTCCTGACCCCACGTCTCACCGAGCCAGGGCTTGTCTCTCCCTTGTGGTTTTTGCTGTGTGGCTCCCTGCACCTGAAGCTGCGCTGGTCAGGACAGGTTGGGCGGTGCTGCAGAAATGGCCAGGCCCAGAACAGCATGGGTGTTTCTTGCCCCTGTTGCGTGTCTGTGGGTGGGGGCCCTACGCGGAGGCCTGGCTGAGGGCTGCGCCTTCCCCAGCCTGCCGGTGGCTGGGCAGAGGAAGCGAGCATGTTGGAGCCACACGGGGTGCCTGCAGCCTTGCTGGGCAGAGACTCCTTGCGCTACTTCCGCTCCCACTTCCTTGGCCAGGGCCAGCCCGTGGGCACGCCTGAGGCCATGGCGGGTGAGGATGGATGAGTCTCCAGAGGCGCTGGGTGGGCAGCCCCAGGCCCCGGACGCCTGTCACCTCAGGGTCTCTCAGGTGTGGCTGCAGCATCCTCTCCTCCAGGAAGTCTTCCTGTCCACCCCAGCCCAGGTACCTGTGGTCAAGGACCAGGTGGCAGGGACAGGGTGAGCACATAGCCCAGGTCCCCGCTGTAAGGACCAGGTGGCAGGGACAGGGTGCGCACACAGCCCAGGTCCCCGCTATAAGGACCAGGTGGCAGGGATGGTGGGGACAGGGTGAGCACGCAACCGAGGTCCCTGCTGTAAGTGAAGGTCGTGTAGCTGGGCTGGAATTCTGGGCTCAGCCCCTCCCTTACTCACAGGCCCCCCCTTCCTGGATGGTAGAGGTGCCCAGACACCACCCTTGTTGCCTGCTCATGGCCTTGGGGTGGGTCCTACCCATCTGGGGAAGCCTGGGGGCCGTAGGGAGCCCAGAGTCAGCCTGGAGGAGGTGGCGCTTTGGTGAGTTTGGAAGGCAAGCAGGGGTAAGCTGCAGGAGGCCAGGAAAGGGTGACTGTGACTCTGGGAGCAGCCGTGGCAAGGCCCTGGGATGGGAGGGGCTTGGCCAGCCACAAGGCCTTACTCCAGCTCACTGCACTCTCAGCTTCCAGCTCCCTGGGACAGGTGAGGTGGCCGAGCCAGGGCCTTGGATGAACCCTGTCCCTGTCCCCCTCTTCCCAGGAAGCGCCGTGGAGCCATCAACAGCAAGCAGCTCACCTATCTGGAGAAATACCGGCCCAAACAGAGGCTGCGGTTCAAAGACCCACACACGCACAAGACCCGCTGCTGTGTCATGTAGCTCAGGACGTTGACCGGGCCTGGTGGCCCTGCCCAGCCCTGCTCTGCCCTGCTCTGCCCAGCCCAGCAGGGGCTCCAGGCCTTGGCTGGCCCCACATCGCCTTTTCCTCCCCGACGCCTCCGCGCACTTGTGTCCGAGGAGGCCCCTGGCCTGTGTGGCCTCTGGGCCTTCTCCTGTCTCTACCGCTCCCTCTGGCAGCGCTGGCCGTGGCTCTGTCTTTCCGAGGTGGGTCAGGCGCCCTCTTCCCTGGACCCCCGCCCGCCCCCTCCCACACCAGCCCAGGCCGGTCTCCTCTGGCCTGTTTGTTGCAGGGCGGGGGTACATTTTGTAACCACTGGGCCCCCCCAGCCCGTCTTCTGCGACCCTTGCCCTGACCTGTTCTCGGCACCTTAAATTATTAGACCCCAGGGCAGTCAGGTGTTCTGGACACTCGAAGGCAATAAATCAGGAGCCGTGGCGTGGCCGTGTGTGTGTGGAGTGGGCTGAGGCGTCAGGCGGGGCGGGCCGGTGGCCTGGGGGCCCTCGGAGGGCTCCGGAGGCCACTGTCGGGATGCTGGGCCGCTGCCCAGAATGGGGCTCCCGCGTGCTCCTACGCTGCCCTCTGGTGGCCGCTCTGGGTCCCTGCACCCCGACCCAGGGGCCGGCCTGCCTTGTCTTGAAACCCAGGCGGGAGCCCTGCTTTGGGCGGGGTGGCCGTGTTGACGGTTCTCGGGACTGTGACATTAGAAGGTGAGGTGGGTCACCAGCATTGTCCTCTGCAGGATGGGCTGGGATTCATTTGGCAGTTTCTCAGGGCCTGTGTCCGGCGGGTTGGTCCCTGTCTTGCCCCAACCAGGTGTCCACATTTCAGGCTCCGAGGCGCAGAGAAGGGTGCAGGTGGTGGCTCAGGTGGAGGAAGGCTCCATCCGTCAGCCCGGGGAGGGAGGGTTCCTCCTGGGCACCTGGGGCTGGATGTGAGAGGCCTGGACCGGGGCCTGCTGGAGGGCGTGGACTGGATGCTCGTGTGTTCCTGGGTGCTGTGTCTGTGTTGGTGGCTGGCCCCACCCTAGGCCAGGGTGCACGGCGGGCATGGTCCCCGCTGGGAGGAAGGTGGGCCTGGGGCTGGCCCCACCCTAGGCCAGGGTGCACGGCGGGCATGGTCCCCGCTGGGAGGAAGGTGGGCCTGGGGCTGGCCCCAGGGTTTGGAGAGCCTAGGAGTGGTCTCTGTCCTGGGGCCCCAGGAGGTTCCAGCAAGAAGCAATTGGGGCAGGTCTGGAGGAGGTCAGTGGATAAGATGGGGAGATGTGGAAACCCCAAAAGCCCTTTCTCAAGCAGCCCTGCCTCCAAGACTGACACACGGCTAAGGGGGCCACAGACCTGGCTCCCCCAACTCCTGTGTGGAGAAAGGGCAACAGCTGTCCCGGATGGTTACTCTCTCCTTTCCTCAAACACATTTGGAACTCAAGTAAATCCGATGCGTGTTGGGTGAAGTTTGCTGTATTTTTTCAATCCACCAGCCAAGTTTTGGGGTCACCTCTGCTGGCCCTGTGTAGCCCTGTCCCTGCCCCAGGAGGCTCACAGTCTAGGAGAGTTGCGGGGAAGACAGGCTGGTAAGCCTCCCAGTTACAGCTAGGGGTGTTCCACCTCGGGGGGTGGCGGGGAGCGGGGGCATGGAGGCGGGGCCTTGGGATACTCCACCTTGGGGGCCTGGGAGACAGGATGCATGGAGGTGGGGCCTTGGGGTGCTCCACCTTGGTGGGGGGCAGGGTTACAGGGGGTGTGGAGGAGGGGCCTGGGGGGCACAGTGCAGAGTACCAGGCTGGGAGGTGGGGGAGATGCTCCATGTGGAAGGACCGCCTGAGCTGAGTGTGGAGTGGGGTCAGCACTGGCCAGGAGGGGAAAGGGGGTGCAGTCTGGATCATCCCATGGGTGGGATGGTGGCTGGCCTGGCAGAATCCCCAGACAGAGGCAGCGTGGGATGAGAGCCCAGGCAGAGCCCTGCAGGGAGGGGCTCTCCAGGAGCTGTGTGGACCCCAGGCCAGGTGGAAACCCAGGCCAGGTGGAAACCCAGGCCGAGGTGGAAGGTTGGGCAGGTAGGTTTCCTGGTGGCTCTCTGGGAGTCCAGGTACCTGCCTCTGGACTCATCCCTCCAAGGGTCTTGGGAGAAAGGTCTTACTGCCCATTTTACAGATGGAACAGCTGAGGCTCAGAGAGCCAAGACTCCTGCCTCAGGCCACAGTGTGTCCAGGGTGGGCCTGGCTGGTTCTGCTGCTAACCCTGAATGGACTGAGAAGGATGTTGATGGGGGTGGAGGGAGACATTGGGGTCCCGACTGAGGGAACTCCGTCCCACCATCAGCCCCCAGCCACTGTGGCGCATCAAGCTGGAGACAGACTGAAGATTGAGCAGCTACCCTGGGTGGAAGCTGCCCTCGATTCGAGGGCCTGCCCAGCCCCCAGGACCCTGGGACCCCGGCAGGCTGTGGCTTGGGCTCAGGCCCCAATCAAGGGGACCCTGCCTCCAGGAGTGGACGGGCGTCTACCTGCAGGGCGCTTCACGGACTTCACAGCTTGTCTCTGTCCCCGGGACCTGACCCTGAGTTTGTCCCCAAGTCCTGCCAGTGTCTCCTGGGGCTTGGCTTGGTCACAGCAGAAGGGCCCCTGGTGGGCAGGGAGCTGACACGCATCAAGCTGCTTTGTTGAATCTAGATCTTTCTTTCAAATGGAAAAACGTTATGCAACCAAGCTCTATTGGGGGGCAGATGGGGCAGGGCTGACCAGGTGGGCACAGCCGGGGGAAGGCCGTTGGGGAGGATGGCCGGAGGTCACTGCTTGGGTCTGGCCGACACCTTCTGGAGGAAGGAGAGCTGGCTGGTGGCAAATTCCCGGATGCTGGGCTCGGGGTCGCTTTTGAGATGTTCAAAAGCTCCAGAAGAGGAGGAGCAGGTCAGAGGTGACCCCAGCCCGGGAGCAGGTCATTGGTGACCCCAGCCCGGAGCAGCCCCTTTACCCCAGCCCGGGAGCAGGTCAGAGGTGACCCCAGCCGGGAGCAGCCCCTTTACCCCAGCCCGGGTGGGGTGGGGTGGGGAGGGG
>NW_012103932.1:1631546-1685503 GCF_000951045.1 Mandrillus leucophaeus
GACCCCAGCCGGGAGCAGCCCCTTTACCCCAGCCCGGGTGGGGTGGGGTGGGGTGTGGGGGGTGGGTGGGGCCGGCTCAGACCCCACCTCCTGTGACTCCAGGCCTGGGTTGCTTCCCTCCACTACTCACCCACCACCCCCATTCCCCGGCCCCTTGTTCTATTGGTGCCATGAGGCAGCTGTGGAGTGGGTGTGAGCCTCAGGCCCCAAGTGCCCTGATGGGGGCCTGGGGAGGGGAAGGGTCAACCTCAGCCTCAAGACATGAAGGTGGGATGGGGGCTGGGCACTGCTCAGGAGGCCTGTGTCTTTGTCCTGATGCTGGGTATGGGGGCGGGGGTTCCCCTCTGGGGCCTCAGTCTTGCTGTCGGTGCCATGGGTCTGAAGAGCGCTGGGCAGGGGTGGGAGGGTGTGGGCTGCGGGGGCTCTGGAGGGAGGACTGCTTACTGCACAATAGCAGGTTGATGTCCCCGGCATTCAGCATCTGGAACACGGCCTGGGGATGGCAGCAGATGGTGTGGCCTGTGCGACAGACGGGCAGCTGGCGGCTCGGGCTCCCTGTCTCCTGGGGGGCTCCAGCCCATCCCTCCACCCCTGCCCCTCTTCAGCCCCAAGCCCCTCCTCATCCACCCCCTTTCCTCTCTTGTGGGCGGTGGGTCAGGGAGGGTCAAGGGTGTTTGGGTGGGGCAGGCCTGGGGGTCTCCAAGCCCGGCCCTGCCCCCCGCACCTATGAAGAGCACCGCCCAGGTCTTGATGTGGCAGGAGTGGCTGTGCAGGTAGCTGAGGGCCTGTGACAAGTGGATGCTGAATTCCTCCTGGCTGCGGGTCATCTGGCCGGAGGAGAGCACACCTGGCTGGGGCGGGTTGGGGGGCCCTGGGGATACCAGGGTCTTCCGGCCCCAGCTTGCCTTGCCCAGCCCCTGGAGCTGCCATAGCAGCTGTGTGTGAGACGGGAGTGAATGGGGAGCCGCAAGCCTGATCCCCACTCCCTGGCCCTGTTCCTCCCCACCGATCCCAGGCCCCTCACCAGGCAGGTCCAGAGGAAGTGGCGGGCGCTGAGGCCCCTCTCCCAGGCCAGCGTGCAGAAGAGGGTGTGCCGCAGCCGCCAGCGGAGAAGCACAGCACAGCGGTAGAAGGTGAACTTAGCCCGCTGCAGGGACAGGCATGGAGGGTCACCCTCCGTGTCTGAGCCCTTTCCCCTAGAGACCACAGGCCTCCGTGGGCACTGGAGGCAGCCTGCTGTGGGGGTGTTCCCTGGCTCTGTCCTGCTTGTGCCCCTTGGCAAGCCTCCGGGACCCTGGCAACAGCACCTGGCCCCCCGGAGCCCAGGCTGGCCTGCCCGCCGCCCTGCCCCTGCCTCTGCCCCTTCCACTGTTGCCGCGTATCTTTTTCCCCATGGCAGGGAGACCTGCAAGGCCAAGTTGTGACTTCATGGGCTGTGCACACGGCGTGTGCTGAAACAGCAGGCAGGGTGCAGTCCATTTTCACACAACCTCTGTGAACTGCTGCACCCCCCGCCCCGTGACAGGCACTGGGGGCACAGCAGTGAGCAGAAAAGACCAGGTCGTGCCGCATTGACGGCAAGCCTCGCTTGCATGCGTGGGTGCATCGGGGAGCGGGCAGGCCAACTGTGGCCAGAGAAACCAGTGCAGGTGGCCAGACCCTCTGCCCACCACTTGCTGCCCCGTGGGAGCTCCCCCAACTCTTAGGCAGCCCTGCTGCCATCCATCTGCCCTGTCCCCTGGCCGCCTGTGGGCCCCAGCCCTGGCCAAGGTGAAGGCCTACCACCTGCCTTTCCTGGGGTGGGCACTGACCGTGGTGACAGCTGGGCATTGATCCTTCAGGTGGAGGAGCAGGGGCACCATGCTCTGGTGCACCTGGGTCCGCAGGCCACTCAGCTCCCTGTCTGCCATGGCCGCCACCAGGTCCCCGAACAGTGCCATGGCTGCTGCCCGAATCCTGTCCCGCTCCTGCAAGGAGGAGGCTCAGAGGCACGGCCAGACCTGTCTAGGGGCCCCAGCTTTTGTCCAAGTTGGGATCCCACACCTCATTGTAGGGGTGTAACTCAGTTCCTTCGGCAGGATTCCTTCACCCAGGCTCTTGGCTCCCGGGGAAGGGCTGGGGCTCCCCGCTCACACAGGGCTCTCTGGCGTCCCTGAGGACGTAAGAATCACATCTCCCTTCTACTCACAACTCCATCCTGGCAGCCCAGGCCTCATGAATGCATTTGAGGGGCGCCTGTCCCCCTGATTTCCCAGTGAAGGAAAAACAGCCACACTAACCGTGCTGACATGTCAGAAAGTTACATCTGGGTAAGCCTGTTGTGGGGCCGGAGACCAGTGCACTTGGAGACTGAATGTAAGAACTAGTTCAGCCCTGTGGTGAAGGGGCAAGCGCCAGGGACCCACCGAGCCCACCTGCACAGTGCCTACCTCAACTGAGGGCCACAAGCGGGCAGCTCCCCTGGGCCTGGGCCTCCCTGCCTGCAGCTTGGGGTCCCCCCTTTGGCAGAGGAAGGGAGCTGGGTTGGGAGGAGGGTCCTGAAGGGCGTGAGCAGGAGGTAGCCCCGCCCTGCCCCAGTGCTCACATCATTAAAGAAGGAGCGTGCACTGATGGCAACACTGAGGCTCTGGCTCCCTGTGCTCTGCGCGCCCAGTCGGTGCAGCATGTCTGACACGGTGTCCATGATGCACACAATCACCTGCTCGCTGCTCTGGAAGAAGCCGTTGAGGAAGGGCCGCAGCTGTCCCCGGAGCAGGCTTCCCTGGGGGTGGTGGCAGCTGGTGGGCAGAGAGCACCAGGACCCGCTGGCCCCATGCCCCACCTCACCCTCCCAGTTGCTCCCCTCACCCCATCTGCACTGTGGGCCGGGGGGTGGTGATTCAGAGCTGTGGGTTCCGGCCTGGCCCTGCCCGCCACGGGGAGCTGTGCCCCTACCTGGGCTTTGTCCACCAGGAGCTGTGTGGCCTGGACAGGGTGGCCTCTTTTCTGAGACAGGGTCTCACTCTGTCACCCAGGCTGGAGTACAGTGGTGTGGTCATAGCTTACTGCAGCCTTGACCTCCCAGGCTCAAGCAATCCTACATAGCGTCCTGAGTATCTGGGACTACAGGTGCATGCCACCTGACTTTTTGTTTTTGCTTTTGTTTTTGGTAGAGATGGGGTCTCACTATGTTGCCTAGGCTGGTCTCAAACTCCTGGGGTTGAGCAATCCACCAGCCTTGGCCTCCTAAAGTGTTGGGATTACAGGTGTGAGCCAACACATTCGACTTGTCTTTTTTTTTTTTTTAAATTAATTTTCAGCCAGTTCTGTCTGCTCCACTTGACTGCGTGTTTGCAGTGAGTTCCTGAGTTACCGGGATGAATGGTCAGAAAGCGGTGTGCCCACCAATGGATGTTTCCTGCCATTGGGCCCCTTAGCAGTGACTTGTGTGCAAACCAGGGTGATTTTTACAACTTTTAAACAAGTTTATAGCAACTTTGTTGGCTTTCAAAGCTGTTTGCTTTGAAAATATTAAATTCATTTTCAGCAAGTGAGTCATTCAACAGACACACTTTGTGAACATCTGTGTGTGCAGTCCGTGCTTGAAGACCAGGGTTCTGGCCAGGTCAGAACAGGACAACAGAATGAAATTGTAATGGAAATGGCGAGAAAAGAAAATAAAAATGCATAGCTTGGCCTAGTTCCGCTCAGTGAGAGTGCAGCGGGGTGGCCTGCCCCAGCCACACCTGGTTCAGCCTGCACATCTCCAAGCCGGCAGGCCTCTTTGGCTGGCAGTGCTCTCAGGACCTGTCTCCTCTGGCCTGCTGTGGCTGCTCGCCCACATCCCACGTGATGCCAGGTGGGGAACCACTCCCTCTTCTCTGGACCTGGTCCTCCTGATCTAGCAGGGCCCTTCTTTGCCTTTCTGTATTGCCTGTATTCAGTGCAGGGTACAGGGGAGGCACATGGAAACTTCCCACTGATCATCTCTCTGCCTGGGAGAACATTTGGTGCAGATATAACCAAACACTGAATGAATGAATGAATGAATGAGGGAGCAAACATGTAAATAACTGATTGAGTGAATGAGTAGACATATAAAGAATGAACAAAATAAATATTGCAAGAATGACTCATAGATGAAGGACCCGAAGAACAAGTGGGTGGGTGGAGGGATATGTGGGTGGATGGGGGGATGAATGGATGGATGAATGGAGGGATGGATGAATGGGTAGATGGATGGAGGCATGGATAGAGAGATGAATGGGTGGGTCGATGGTTGGATGGATGGAGGGATGACTGGAGAAATGAATGGATGGGTGGGTGGATGGAGGCATAGGTGGAGGGATGAATGGGTGAGTGGATGGATAGGTAGGTGAATAGTTGGATGGTGGTTGGATGGATGGTGGCATGGATGGAGAGAGGAATGGATGGGTAGGTGAATAGCTGGATGAATGTGTGGGTGGATGGTTGGATGGATTGATGAGTGGAGGGATGAATGGGTAGGTAGATGGGTGGGTGGATGGATGGATGGGAAGATGATTGGGTGGGTGGATGGATGGAGGCGTGGATGGAGAGATGAAGAGATGGGTAGGTGAATAGCTGGATGAATGGGTGGGTAGGTGGATGGATGAAGGATGGAGGGATGAACAGATCAATGAGGAAGTGCTATCTAGTCTCCATCTTCCATTAAGCACCTACGATGCATCATGCACAATGCAAAGGGCTTTGCCAACTGTGACCCTAATGGAGGTCAGTCTTCTTAACCATGTGGGGACCTGTGATTGGAGGAGAGTCAGAGTGAACTAGTCTGCTAGGCAAATGACTTTGGGATCTCTTTGGAAACGGCCCCTTCCGCTGCCTTCCCATGATCACACTTTTCTCCCACAAGCCCTGAAAATATTTATGTTCATAACATCCTTCTCCAGCAACAACAGAAATAGGGGCTGGGCATGTCGCCTTCCCTCTGGGGTCCTAATGCAGCCCTGGGGTGGATGAGGGGAGGCTAAGGCTCCACACTTCCTGATCAGGTGAGAAAATCTCTGCCTCGAACTCAGTGTTTTCATGGTGCAGAGTCAGCCAGGTAGGAAGTTTGCTGCTGCCAGCCAGTGCCTCTAGGGCTGACCACGTGCCAGGAACTGGTCTCCGCATGGCACTCATGACCTGCCTACCACAAGAGGCAGGCACTATTACTGCTCCCATTTTACAGATGTGGTCACTGAGGCCTGGAGAGCTGACAAAGCCTGCCAGCTAGAAGGTGCTGGAGTGGGGATAGGTCCAGGGCCTGGACTCTTAACCACTGCATGGTGCCCTCGTGCTGTGGGGGCTGTAGCTGGGGTAAGGCCAGATCCCCCAAAGGTGGCATTGCAGGCCTTCCCTCCCACAGCTGTCCATGATGGGATACGCGTTATTATGGTGAAGAGGTAGAATTGGTTGGGACTGGAGAAGTCAGCAATGGGTTGGAGAGGCCCATTCATCAGATTCTCAGAGGGCGTTCTCCTCTCTGGGTGAGCTTTGGGATGCCACCTGGCGGGCTTCACGGTGGCCACCTGGAGACCTGCAACAAGGCCCCTCTCTCTCTCAGGTGTGGAGGAGACTGTCCCCGGGGAATAGATACTTTGACCCCTCCCACAACCTGCCCCATTCTACATATGAGGAAACAGGCCCAGAGAGGTGGAGTCAGCTGTCCCAAGCCACACCACCCAAAGTGACAGAGCTGGGATTCCAACCCTGTGGCCCTTGCCTACACCCGGTGCACTGGCTGTTCCGTGGGGTCGGATGTGCGCCAGAAGCCGTGTCCGACAGCCCTTACCTTATCTGGGTGGAAGAGGATGTTGCTTAGGCCCTGCAGACTCAACACACGGACCTCAGGGCTGGGGTCCTGGAGGCCTTGTGTCAGCACGGTCAAGGCGGCTTGTTTGGGAAGCACCTCCGGCAGGGCAGGGCTGTAGAGGAACTGGGGTGGCCCCCGGAGGGCAGGCAGGTCACTCTTTTTTGAGGCGCCTGCGTCTGTTGAGGGGTGGGCCTTTAGGACCGGGGTCCAGTGGGAGTTTCAGGGAGGGAGGTTGACCAGTGCCCTCTGGGTATCTTGGTTAACAAGTATTTGAAACCTACCTGGTGCAACCCCTCAATGTACAGCTGGGGAAACTGAGCCCCAGAAAGGGAAAGGGCCTTGCCTAAGGTTACACAGCGAGGTAAGGCCTCACTTGTTATCAAGAGCCAGGCTTGTGGGGCACCTGGGGATAGAGCTCCCATGGAGGGCGACCCAGGCAGCTGGTGGTTGGGAACTGACATGAGGCTTTCGCTTGGGTTCCCCTACTAGTGTCAGTTACGGAAACAGCACCCTCCTCGCCCCAGTCCCACCCCTGCCTGAGCTCACAGCTGCAAAGTGTGCCATGCCCAGCGGCATCTGCTTCTACCCATTCCCCTTTGGCTTCACCCTGAGTCCCACAGGCAGGACAGGGCTGATGTTGGAGCCTGGACCTACCTGAGTCTGCTCCCAGTGCCCCTTCAGCTCTGCAGGGATTGTGCCAGGGAGGGCCGAGTGGGGAGACAGGTCCCCAAAAGCTGCGGACCCCCTCCAAGGGCTGGGAGTGGGAAGGCAGGGGTACGAGGGGGTCTGTCTGGGTAGCCTCCTTGCTCAGGGTGAGCTCTGGCATGGGTTTTGCTGGGGTGTGAAGGAGGCTGGAGAAGGAGGCTCAGGCATCTGAGGTGCTCCCTGCCGGCCTGCACCCCTACCTCGGTGAGGATGAGGATGGCCACCTTCCTCTCACGCTCCTCTGGGCTCTGCAGGCTGGGCAGCAGCTGACGCAGCACCGCTCTGATCTGCCTACAGTGATTCTGCACCATGGCCCTGCAGGGGTGGGCCTGGGCTAGTGGTCACTGCCCAGAGCCCACCCTCCTGCCCCCACCCATCTCATCAGGGCCAGCATCCCGGAGTGCCCCGACGTGGCGGGCACGTTCCCACTCGCTTTGCACTCACTGACTGCCCACTGTGTGCCAGGCTTGGGCTGGACATGTGGGAGACAGAGAAGCAGGCATAGCCCTTGTTCCCTAGGAGGTCACAGGCCAGGGTGAGGCCTGGGGGAAGATGCTGCATCAGCGGGCTCTGAGTGTGTGCCTGTGACCGGGGGCAGGGGGCCGTGGCCTGTTGCTGCAGTCCAGATAGCCCCCTGGATGGGCGTGGCCTGAAGCAGGCTGCCTTGACCTGCCCTGGCCCCACCGTACCTGGCAAGGAGGCCCACGCCCTTCGGGTAGGTGTGGATGGTGGTGAAGAGCTCCCAGGATCCCTGCAGCTCCAGGTGGGCAAAGTCACGCCAGTGCCCCGTGGTGGACAGCAGGCTCTTCAGTGCCTCCAGTGACGTGCTGCAGCTGAGCAGAGGGGGCTCAGGGCTTGCCTCAGGCCACAAGCGGCCCCCTGGGCCACCCCCTGCCCTGGGAAGGGTGCCCGGCTGACCCAGATAGAAAGGCACATTCTGGTTCCTGTGCCTGGCATCACTGAGGCCTCCTGGGGCTGCTCTCTCCTGCCCTGTTTTACGTGGAAATGCTGGGGCCTAGGATTGGCGGAGCTGGGCCGGGCACGGGGAGGCAGCGTGTGCCCAGTCAGACCCTGGGTCTTGCTTGGGCAGAGATCAGGGGGTGCCCTTCTAGGGAGGGGCACCCTGCTGAAGGGCACCTGCCCTTCAGCTCGAGGATGGCAGCATTTAAATATGGGCGAAGAGTACGGAGGGTAGCAGCGGGCGAGGGCGCGGGAGAGCCAGGGCGTGTGGCATAGTGGAGCCCAGAGAAGTGTCCATTCTCCACTCCCGAGATTCCTCTGCCCTCGGAGGACATGGAGAAATGCGGCAGCACTGGCCCTCACTTGTGAGTGACGGAAAAAGATGCCGTGCATGGCTTGTGGTGTCACCATGTGCTTGGTACTTGCCAGGTACCATGGGCAGTGCCTCACCTGCCCAGCTGAGGTGGCCCTCTACTGTCACTGTCCATCAGCAGACAAGGGAGCAGTCCTGTCACACAGCCTGGCCAAGGGCACAGAGGTGGGGTCAAGCTGGGCCCTGGCTCCAAACCTGCCAGTGATGTCACTGTCACAGGATGTCACTGTCACTGAACGCAGTCCCTGGGGCACAGGTAGACAGCCCCAGAATGCCGGCCAGTGAAACATGAGATGGCCCTGGCTTGCTGGCTTGTCTCACTGTTCCAGCCACACACCCCCACCCCTGCCCCCCGCACTTGGTCAGTGTGAGTGCATCACCCTGGATGTGTGAGCATGCCCGGACGAGGCTGTCAGCTTGGACCAGGCACGTTTCTGAGCAGATTTGCAAAACCGAGTGTCAAATGATGAAATGCCATCCGTGGAAGCTCTGACAGTGCCAATCCAAATGCCAGCTGGCTTGTCCTCTCTCCCCGAGCTGTGTCATAAAAAGAGGCAGCATTTTCCAGGTCACTGGTCTCAGCCACAATGTGACAATCGTTTTCAGAAGAAGGGGACTTGGTAGGGGGAGTGGCATTTTGTTTGCTCTGGGAGGACTCCAGAAGCTTCTGGTCCTGTGACTTCTTGGGCACTGTGATGGCTTGTTCTTCGAGATTGCCTTGTCCCTGCAGTCCCCGCAGGGCTTCCAGAAAGATGGGCTGATTCAGCATTCTCGGGAGTCCACGCCCAACTCCCCTGCAGGTCCGTAGAACTCACCTCCAGCCCAGGACCCCACGCAATGCTCAGGGACATGTGTCTCCTGAAATCCATACATAGCCCCAAGACCGATGAAGGCGGAGCCCCTTGAGTCCCTGCCTGCCCATGGACTCAAGGAACCACCCTCTGTTCCTGCTGGTCCCAATGTCACTGCTTGCCTTCAACCTCTTTGGACACTTGGCATCCCAGTGATGCCTGCCCCATACTCGACCAACCCTCCTTTCCCCACTCTGGCCCCGGAGAGGGTAAAGGCGCTTGAGAAAGAGGAGGCAAAGCCCCTCTGCTCTCCACACTCCTCCGCAGCGTGAGGGTCCATGAGACCCCCTTCCCTCTCCCACTACCTCCTGCTCTTCTGGTTTTATTTTTATTTTTAATTGTGGTAAAATAACACGTCTCATAAAATTTATCATTTTAAGTATACAGGTCAGTGGCATTGAGCACATTCATAATACTATGCAACCATCACCACCACCCATCTCCAGAACATTCTCCTCTTCCCACACTGAAACTCTGTCCCCATTAAACATTAACTCCCCATTCTCCCTCCATCGAGTCCCTGGCACCCAGCATTCTACTTTCTGTCTCTTTAGATTTGGCTACTCATGGACCTTAAGTAAGTGGACTCACACAGTATTTGACTGGCTTGTTTCACTCAGCAGAATGTGCTCAAGGTTCATCCATGTTGTAGCATCAGAATTTCCTTCCTTTTCAAGGCTAAGTAGTATTCTGTTGTATGGATGGACCACGCTGCTTATTCTAATTCACCCATTGATGAACACTTGTGTTGCTTCTACCTTTTGGTTATCGTGAGTAACACTGCTGTGAGCAGGGTGTACAAATATCTGTCCCAGGTGTCTGCTTTCCTTTCTTTTGGGTGTACACCCATTAGTGGAATTCCTGGGCCATATGGAAATTCTATATTTAATTTTTTGAGGAACTTCCATATTCTATTCCAAAGCAGCTGCACCGTTTTACATTCCCACCAACAGTGCACAAGGCTTCCGATTTCCATCCTCGCCAACACTCATTTTCTGATTTCTTTTGGACAGTAACCAGCCTAATGGGTGTGAAGTTCCTCTTCTTCTTTTGATCACAAGCCTTTGGCCCCAAATCCCCGGGGGACAGAGGGAAAGATGAGGATGAGCTGAGGCTGAGAATGATGAGTGTCTTTGAAATGAAGAGAAACGATGTAGCCCGTTCGAATTAAACAGAGTTGGCCCACATGGATGACATGTGAGAACAATGAGAATTCCTTTGTGGGACAGGGTGGAGACTGGCTGGAGGAGGACCCAGCTGAGAACTGACCGACGCAGGAAACGTCTCTAAGGAAAAGGCTTTGTTAGTGGAGGAGCAGGGGAGAGGGAGGCCCCTCTGGCAGGCCTGGCAGCACCTGTTGCAGTCCTGCCTGGGGAAGGGTGCCCTGCTCGACCCCACTCGATGCTTGCTGGTCTCAGAGGCCTGCCCATCTAAGCAGGACATGAGAACTTCAGAGGCCCAGGGCTAGCCCAATCAGGCCTCAAGACTCGCCTGCTGCCCCACGGTGTCCTGTGCCACCCCCGCCGTGTTGGGCATGCAGAGACAGTGGCTACTCAGCACTGCCCATCCAGATGTCCTTCTGGGCCCCTGTCCCCACCTTGACAGTGCCACGGCAGCCTGGCAGGGACCTCAGACGCTGGGCCACCGGGATACACCTGGGTGACCCTGTGCTCTCATGCCTCCCTTCCTCCCTGGCTCCAGGGTGGCGCTGGGTGGCGTGGCTGCTGGTTTGGCAACTGGAGCCTGGGCCCCTTCACGGTGGTCGAAGAGACCTGGGCCCGTCCCGCTCTCTGGAGGGCGTGGGAGCCAGGCCTGGCCAATCAGAGCCGCACAGGCCCCTGTGGCCAACGTGATTGGTTCAGGAGTGGGCATGTGAACCAAGCTAGGCCAATCAGAGCCCAGGACTGTGTCCATGGTGAGAGTATTTCCTCTTGGGGCTGCGGGGGCTGCCGGGGCCACCTCCAGGGCTCCAGGAGAACCCGACCGGAGAGGGGCCAGGATGGGGGGCAGAGCGGCCTGAGCAGAAACCATCCGTGGCCCTGTGGGAGGCAGACGTCCCTGCTGTATGGGGAGCTTGAGAGAGAGAGAGACGTCCTTGCTGGTGGGGGAACCCGCGAGAGGCAGACAGCTTTCTCAGCTGTGTGAGGAGCCCCCAGTGAGACAGACATCCCTGCTGTGTGGGGAGCCCAAGAGAGACAGACAGACAGACGTCCTAGCTGTATGGGGACCCCGAGAGAGAGAGAGACGTCCTTGATGGTGGAGGAACCGGCGAGAGACAGACGTCTCAGCCGCAAGGGGAGCCCCCAGTGAGACAGACAGACGTCCTTGCTGTATGGGGAGCCCCCAGTGAGACAGACAGACGTCCTTGCTGTATGGGAGCCCGCGAGAGACAGACAGATGTCCTTGCTGTATGGGAGCCCGCGAGAGACAGACAGATGTCCTTGCTGTATGGGAGCCCGCGAGAGACAGACAGATGTCTCTGGCTCTTCGGGACCTTCCAGTCTATGGGTGCGGGCAGGAAAGCAGGTCAAAGGTGCAGATCGCAGATGGTAGCTGACGGCGGTGCTGCGGAGGGAATCAAGCGGCAGAGGGTGGGAGGCGCCGAAGGGGCTGCTATTTTAGAGGGTAGTGGGGGAGGCCTCAGCGAGGTGCGGGTGAGCAGAGCCTGCAGAGGCAGAATGGCTGCGGGAAGAACATTCCAGCAGCGGGAGGAGGAGACGGGGTGAGGCTTTCTCCCAACCCTCCCACGTACCAGGAGGAGAACGTTTTATTAGCTTATTAGGAAAGATTCATGCATTTTGCATGGTTGAACTGAATAAAAAAGGAACTTCATGCACATTTGAATTTAGAGGCAAGATGAGAAGAAGTGGCATTTTTTTTTTTAAGTGACTTGCCTTGGGGAGAGCTGTTAAAACTGACAAATTGCGTGACGCACATCATAATACAAACAAATGAAAAGAGTCGGCCCCAGCAGTTTTTAAAGACTTGCTTATTGGATTTTTGGAAATATGACCCGGTGCAGAGGGAAGATGAAGGCAGGCAGCCCTACTGAGGCCAGAATACGGCGGGCGGGGGAGCGGGCAGCTGGCCATGATGTCAGTCTGAGCATGTGCTGAGGGCCAGTGAGATGCCCAGGAGAGCCTGGAAAGGCATCTGCCCCCATGGGTGATCCCAGGTCGCCTCTGCGTGGACATACTGTGTGGCCTAGGGGAAGCCTCTGACCCTCTCTGAGCCTCAGTTGCCTCATCTGTAGAGCAGGGACAATGAGATTCATCTCGAGTCCTCGCAGGAAGCCCGTTGGGGTAAGATGTGGCTCGCTGCATGGGTGCTCTTGGTAACTGCTGTCCCCTTGGGGTCCCTGTATGGCAGCGACACTAAGTATCTCTACTGCCAAGCACCCTCAGGTGATGGGTAAGTGGGCCGAACAAAGTACCGCAACCCCTGTGGCCCTGGCCGTGGATGGAGCTTTGGGTTCATGACTGTTGTGGATTGAATTGTGTCCTCCCCGAAAAGAAAGCTATTGAAGTCAACCAACGGTACCTGTGACTGTGACCTTACTTGGAAAGAAGGTCTTTGCAGATGTTATCAAGTTGAGGTTGTTAGGGTGGGGCCCTAACCCAATGATTGGTGTCCTTATAAGAAGGGAAAATTTATTCAGATGCTAAATTTAACTGTTCAACTGCTGAACCACTCGACAGACATGAACTAAAGCTTAATTCTGACAGAGCTGGAAAAAAAAAAAAAAAAAAAAAAGAGAAATTTAAACACCAGCACACAAGGGAGAATGTCAGGTGACCACAGGGGTAGAGATGAGCGTGGTGCAGCCTCAGGCCCAGGAGCACCCGGTGTGGCCACGAGACACTGGGAACCAGAAGCAGTGAGGAAGGCCCCCGCAGGTTTCAGGGGAGCACACCCTGGTGACACCTTGGTTTTACACTTCTGGCCTCCAGTACTGGGAGATGTTGCTTTGAGTCCCTGGGGTGTGCATCTTTGTCACTGTGCCCTGTGAGGCTAACACAGTCTTTGCTCTTGGATGCCTGCGGAACCCTGTGTGTGTCTGGCCAGGCCAGGAGGCCTGGGAGGCTTTAGTCTTACCTTTGGGGGCTGGGTGCAGCCACCTCCTGGGCCTGCTGCTTGGGCTGGGGCTTCCAGGGCAGGTTCAGCTCCAAGACATAGTGCATCTGGGTGAGGAGGGCCAGGAAGAGCTTGGGGTAGGCCTCCTGCACGGCCTGCTTGAACTCCCGGGCAAACTGCAGCTCATGCAGCATGTTCATGGCCTGTCGGGGGCAGGCATGGAGTGAGGCTCCTACGCCCTGGGTCCCGGGACCAGGGGTTCTGACCTACTGTCCCACAAAAGCCACATCCTAGCATGCTCGTCCTTCCCCGCTCCAAGCTCTCCAGGACCAAGTCTGAGTGTCCACATGCCGTCCCTCCCTGTGGGACCTGACCCCTGTGCCTCTGCAGCCTCAGCCTGGCCCTCTCTGGCACCCTCTGGACCCACTGCTTGGGTCTCGCTGCTGCTGGATGGCCTAGTGGTCCCCAGCCTCCCCCAGCTGTCCACCTGGATGCTGTCCACCCTACACCCCTGCAGACCTCCAGCTCGACCCAGGGACTCCCCCAGACTGCACACTGGATGCCACCATCTGCCCTCTGCACTTTGTCCCTGTCTGAGGGGTGGCCTGCTGGCATCTGAGCCCTCTGCTCTGTTGCCTTGAAGGCAAGGTCCTATGCTGTGTGGTCCCACGATACCCTCAGCTCTGTGGCTGGCACACAGCAGGGCCTGATGCCTGGGAGTTGGGGAACCCATGGCCCTGGAAGGCAGAGTCAGCTGATAGCAGCCCCCAGCCCCAAAGGCCCTGCAGTGCCTGCCAGGGCACTCAGTCCAGAATGTTCTCAGGGTGGGGCCAGCACTGAGGAGTGACAACTGGGGGAGGGCAGGAACTGGCGGCGTGGTGGGGTACAGGGAAGGCTCCCCTACTGCCCCTGGGTGGGTCTCACCCATGCTGCTGTGGGGTCTCCTGGTAGGAGGCAGCATCAGCCCAGGGCCGACCAGGGCGGGGGTGTTGGGGATGGCCAGCTGACAAATCCCTGGGCCGAGGGGCTGCTCTCCCACCGGCCACCATTATTAAGCCCTCATCACACGCCTGCTGCAGGCAGTAGCTTGTCTGGCGGGCTCTGGGTGGCAGGGGAGCTGCTGTGAGTTCTGGGCCACTGCTGGGGGGCCTTTGGGGCAGGGACTCAGCCTGGAAAGCTCTAAACAGGAACACAGCTGTGGCCTCATCAGGGACCAGGTAAGGGGGACAGGTGTGGCCATGGCAGGAGGGGAGCTCATGGCTCCTGGGAGTGTAGAAGCAGTGCTGGGCTTATGAGGAAAACCGGGGGCTTCCTACAGGGGGGTGGTGGCTGCAGAGGGCAGCCTCTAAGATTCCTCTAGAATCTATGACCCCCCAGAACCCAAGCATGGGGAGGGCTCTCAAGTCTGTCCACACCCTTCTCCTCTACCTGAAGCCCCTCTCTGAGGCCTCCCCACAGTGACTGAGTGAGTCCCCTTGCCAGCCTGGGGGACGGACACGACTGTCCTGATTCACAGACAGGAGCCCACAGCCCTTGGCCAGGAGGTGGGAGCTGGACCTGTGTGGTCAGCCCTGGGCAGCTTTCCTCCAGGCTGGGGCTGGAATGGGTGTCTGCAGCCTGGATATGGGGTGCCCCCCTACAGCCTGGCATGGAGAGTCCTTGAGGTGCTACCAGTATCTGACAGGGCGGTGGCAGAGACTCACAGCCAGCGAACGCAGGTAGGTCTTCTCCTTGGGGCAGGGGCTGCTGTCACTGGCACTGGTGGGCAGTGGCCGCTCCCGCAGCCAGGCCAGCAGCATGGTCAACACCAGGTGGCTCGTGGGCTGCTCGGCCCCCAGGGCCCTCCACAGCTGGAAGGTGTGGCTGTGGGCAGAGAGGGCATGTGAGGGCAGTGCTGCCACCCAGGCCTGGCTGGGCTCAGCCACATGAGCAGGCCACCATCGCCAGGGCCTGGGTGCCTGGAACAGCAAACCTAGACTGGGTCCTGAGCCGGACCCTAGTGGGATGGGGCTCAGGGCAGATACGAGCATTGCAGGTCAGTGTGGGAGGGGCCCAAGGCAGGGGCTGGACAGGGGGTCCCTGGTCCCTGCCTGTGGTCTCACATCAGCTTCCTCCTGGGTCTTTCCACTTTTAGGGTCTCTCCGCTAGCTCCTCACTCATGCTGGAGGTTTCCTAATGTGCCCTGTCTCCCAACTGCTTGTCATCGTCCTGGGCTCCCAGGTCCTGCAGACCAGAGCCCCAGCTGGCAGTCAAAGCCACGGCCTCCAAGCCCTCTGCTCTCTGACCTCCAGCCCCTGCCTGTCCTTCCCTTCCTCCCCTTCCCTTCCTCTGGGCCCCTACACATGCATTCCTGCTGTTTGGAGCACTCCTTGTCCCTGACTAGTTCCCCCTCAGCCCTTAGGGCTCATCACAAAGTCACTTCCCTCTGGAAGCCTTCCCTGACCACTCCCTCCCGGTCTGGGTTTGCTGGGGCCCAGCTCCTCAGGCCCAACTTGCTTCAAGTGACAGGCCATCACTAGCATGAGCACAGTGCTTTACAGTTTGTAGAGTGCCCATTTTGCAGATGGGGCCACTAAGGACCGGAGAGAGGAGACCTGCCCTGATCAAGGCCCTGTCTTGGAACTGGGGAGCCTGGAGGCCAGGGCTGTCCAGTCCTGTGACCTTTCCATGGATCCATGGGGCATGGCTCAGTGAGGCCTGGAGGGAAGGAAGGCACAGCTGGGCTGCCCTGAGTTGCTGGTGACCACAGTGGTCCTGTTTACTACCCTAAATGGTCTTTGAGTCTGAGTGTTGGGTAGAAGGGGTTTGAGGGGCAGGAGGGCCCCTGGCATGAGGAGGCTGGGGCTGGGAGGACCACAGGAGGGTGGCTCCATGTGTTCCCACCTCTGCTTTAAGACAGACTCAAGGGTGGCTGCCCTGAAAACCCTGGGGAAGCCACTCCAGGACCATCTAACCCTTGGCTGGGTGGGCATCGCAGCTCGGAGGACTCCAGGAGTGTCCACTCAGCTGGAAAGAGCTGGGCCTTTGGAGTCAGAGGGTCTGGGCTCAGACCTCCACTCTGCCCGTGCTGGCTGTGTGACCTTGGGGAAGTCACTTAACCCCTCTGAGCCTTGGATTCCTGACCACAGAGTAGTGGGCAATGCCTGCCTCCAGAGGCTTAAGCAGGAGGATTCTCCCCTGAGCAAGCGTGTGTGCCCAGAGGGCGGGTGTTTCTATTCTGCTGCCCGCGGGCCTGCCCCTCAATCAGCAGGTGTGAGCCGAGCGCCATCACGTGCAGTGTCCCAGGGGACCAAGCAGTGGTGGAATCGGCAGGAGTCCCCGACCTCCTGTGCATGACAGCCTCGTGGGGACACAGCAGGAAGCGCAGTGTGCTGGATGCTCAATGCTGCTCGAGAGACAAAAGCAGTGTGGGGGGCCGGGGGAGAGTCTGGGTGCCTTTGGTTTCAGACAGGGCAGTCAGGGACGCATTCCCTGAGAAGGGGACACTTGAGCAAAGCCCTGAGGATATCGGGAGGGAGCCAGGCAGCGATGCGGGGGAGAGAAGCTTCCAGACAGCCCTGAGACAGCTTGATTCCTGGTGTGTTCAGGGGACGTAAAGGAAGGCCAGTGTCATTGCGGTGGAGTGGGGAGGGGAGAGGAGGAGAGGGAGACAGTGATATCATCGGGGCCACAGCACAACCTTGATGGCTGCTGTGGAGGCTTTGGCATTGGCTTTGAATGAGATGGGACCACTGGAGGATTTTACGCAGAGACGTGGCACAGGCCTACGTGTGTTCTTCAAGTACAGTGGGGGACGACTGGAAGTAGGCAAGTCACTGGAGGTGAGAGCCGGTGGTGTCTTGGACTACGGTGGTGGCAGCGGGGGCGGCACACAGGCAGAGGTGGAGCTGGCAGGGTTTCCTAGGGGATGGGATGTGGGTGTAGAGAAGAGTCGGACGGCACCAAGAATTCCAGCCTGAGATGCTGGGAGCAGAGTCACCAGGTGTGACATGGGGAAGCCTGCAGGAGGGGCAGGTTGGGAGAGGCCAGGGGTGTGGCCTGGTTGGGTCAGTGGGAGATGCCTGTGTGACATCCAAGGGCTGCTGTCAGGGGGTTGGGGGAAAGGCTTGGGCCAGAGGTGTCAGTATTTAGGGGATATTTAAAGCCATGGGAATGGATGTGGCCACCGTGAAACTGAGTGTAGCTGAGGAGGAGGATCAAGGGTCAGCCCTGTGGCCCCAGGGCTATGAAATTAGGGAGATGAGGAGGAGCCAGTGGAGGAGGCTGAGCAGGAGTGGCCCGGGAGGTAGGAGGAGAGCCGGGGAGGGCAGTGTTCCCAGGAGGAAAGAGTCACTGACTGAGTCAAATTCTGCTGACAGGTCACATAAGGTGGGGACAGAGAATGGACTATTGGACCTAGTGACGTGAGGTTACTGGTGACCTTGACGAGAACCATTTTATTGGAGCAGCAGTAGACAAAGTCTGGTTCATGTGGGTCAAAGAAGGAATGGGAGCTATAACTCACAACCCAAACACAAACAACCCAATTCAAAAGTGGAGAAAGGGCTTGAACAGGCATTTCTCTAAAAAGGATAGACAAGTGGCCGATAAGCACATGAAGAGATGCTCAATGTCACTAAGCATCAGAGAAACACAAATCGTCACTTCACACCCCCTAGGATGGCTACAGCCCCAAGATGAGAAATACCAAGAGCTGGCAAGTATGTGGAGAAACAGAAACCCTGGTACCTTGCTGGTGAAAATAGAGAATGGTGTAGTTGCTATGGAAAATGGTACAGCAGTTCCTCAAAAAGCTAAATATAGTACTGCCACATGGCCCAGAAACTTCACTCCTAGGTACACACCCAAAATAACTGAGAGAAGGGACTCGAACATGCTTGTATGCCAATGCTGACAGCGTCATTATTCATGACAGCCAAAAGGTGGAGGCAACCCAAGTGTCCATCAACAGATAAATGAATAAATAAAATATGGCGTACCCATGCAGTGGATTATTATTCAGCAATGAAAAGAAATGAAGTTCCGATACATGCTACAGCATGGATGAACCTTGAAAACATTAGGCAGAGGGAAATAATCCAGACCCAAAAGGACAAATATTGTATCATTCCACTTACATGAAATGTTGAGAATAGCCAAATTCATAAGACAGAAAGTGGATTAGAGGTTATCAAGCGCTATGGGGAGGGGAAGATGGGGAATTATAATTTAATAGTTATGGAGTTTCTGTTTGGAGTGATAAAAAAGTTTTAGAATTAGACAGTGGCAATAGCTGTGCAGCAGTTGCAAATATAATTAAAGCCACTGAATCATACACTTAAAAGTGAATAAAATGACAAAGTTTATATTATACATATTTTACTACAATTAAAAAATAACATAATATGCCAAACCCATTGAATTGTACACTTTAAATGGCCAAATTGTATAGTATGTGAGTTATATTTCAATAAATCTGTTTTTTAAAAAAGCGAACGAGATGACTTCTTCATCTTCCAGTAGTGGTGCACTAAGCTACTTGAATCAGCTCCTCCACTGAAAACAACTACAAAGGTTAGAGAAAATATAAACATGTAGGCTGGGCATGGTGGCTCACACCTGTAATTCCAGCACTTTGGGAGGCAGAGGTGGGTAGATCACTTGAGGTCAGGAGTTCGAGACCAGCCTGGCCAACATGGTGAAACCCCATTTCTACTAAAAATACAAAAATTAGGTGTGGTGGCACATGCCTATAATTCCAGCTACTTGGGAGGCTGAGGCAGGAGAATAGCTTCAACCTGGGAGGCAGAGGTTGCAGTGAGCCGAGATTGTGCCACTGCACTCCAACCTGGGTGACAAAGTGAGACCCTGTCTCAAAAAGAAAAAAAAAAAAATAAACAAGGGTCCTGAGAGTATTAAAGAGATGACGAGACTGTAAGAAATTGCAAGGCCAACATGTGGGGAATATGATGACCCTGAGGGGTTGGGAGCAGGAAAGCTACTGATGTCCTGGGGGCATCTGACAATTCTGGAAAATCAGATCCTTTGTTCTGACAGCCCTTGTGGGATGAAGGGACAGAGACCTAAGCTCAGAGACTGCACAACGTGGTTATTCTCATAGGAGACCCTCTGCCACTTCCAGGCTGGTGCCTAAGTGGATGTGAACAAACTCAAGCATATTTCAGCCACGTTTGAATTGCATGGGGGCATCCAGGGCATCTGAAGCACTGGATTTGGCTTAACGTAATCATGGGCTGCAGTGTCCTTAGGTGCCTGGCAGAGACGAAGACAAGTTGTCTTCATAATACCTTAATTTTGGGCCCCAAATAATTCCTACATTTTTTTTTTTCCAAAAACAACATCCAGTATGTAGTCAAAGATAATCAGACACATAAGGAAGCAGACTCCATCGGTAACATACAGTAAGAATAACAAATAAAGTAGAGCTGAAAACTTAGATATTAGAATTGTCAGGCATGAATATAAAACAAATATTTGATTATGAATAAAGAAATAAAAGACAAGCTTAAAAATGTCTTCAGGGATGAGGAAACTATAAATGATAGAGCAGGTGAGAAAAAGAACCAAACTGACATTTTAGAAATAAAAAATACCAAATCTGAAATAAAAAAATGCAATGGAAAACTTTAACATCACATTGACATGGTTAAAGGAGAATTAGTGAACTAGAAGATAACTCAAAATAAATTATACAGAATTCAGCAATGAGGGACACAAATATGGGGAAGCAGAAAGGAAGTAAGAAATTGTGCTGAGTATCTTCCGCCTGCCCCTGCAGATATAATCTCTGCTGTTCCCCATCCTGCCTCATGCCCCAGGAAGTTGACCTGTATAGACTGCATCAAGAAGCTCTCTTGACCTTTGACTTCCAGTTGACTTGGCTAATGGTAAGCACTAGCAGGAGGTCAGAAGGTGGGACTGGAGGAAAATCAGGGTATTTATACCCCAGAGTCTCTCCCTGTGGGTGGCCACAGGATTGCTGTGTCCATCTGTCCTGTGGTCTAGCCATATAGACATCCTTGATTCTGGGAGGACTCCCATTCCCTGACCCTTTAGTTCTAGAAGTTGGCAATGATTCAGCATTATTACTTTTCCTGGGGCACTAGCCCTTCCTCTGTCTGTCACATTAAACTCTACCCTTGTCCAATAGCTTTTTTACTGAATTTTCCAGCTCAACCAATTTGAGTGTGTTATCTGTTCCTGACAGTGCTCTGAGTGATATAGTGAAATAGAAGATATGGCGAGATATTGACATGTGCCTAATGAGTGCCCTAGAAGGAAAGTGAGAGAGAATGCAGGAGAAGCACTATGTGGAGAGATAATGGCTGGGATTCTTCCAGAACCAGAATATTCCAGAACAGGAATTCAAGACAGGATAAACATAAAGAAATCCATTCCTAGACACACTGTGGTGACTTATCAGACAAATAAAAACAAACTGTCCCAAACCAGAAGAAACAAAACAACAAACTTTCCCAAACCAGAAGAAACTAGAGTACTGTAAAACCAGTCACAGGATAAAGCACATAGAATCACGAAAAGAGCAGCAGTCCCACTGACAGCTGACTTCTCAACAGCAGCAATAGAAGCCAGTTGACAGTGGGATGTTAGCTTGGCATGCAGAAAGAAAATAACTGCCAACATAGAATTCTATACCCAGTGAAGTGTCTATCAAGATTGAAGATGAAATAAAGACATTTTCATATAAAAACTGAAAGCATTTGCTAACAGCAGACCCAAATTAAAGACAGTTCTAAAGGATGTGCTTTAGGTTGGAGGAAAATGGCCTCAGGTGAGGGGTGTGAGGCCTAAAAAGAAATGAAGAGCAAAGAAAATAGTGAAAATGTGGGCAACTCTAAATGAATATCGACTTGTGAGATTTAAAAATATACAAAATTAAACAACAAGGGCATTAAAATTGGGAGTGCGTTAAGTCAGTTGAAGACTTTGAAGGTTCTGTTTTTTGGTCTGGAAAGAAAGTAAAGGTGGTAAATTCAATCCCAACTATATAAACAACTGTATTACATGTAAATTGAATAGGTGCTTCAATTAAAGACAAAGGTCGTCAGGCTATTAAAAACCCAACGAAATACTGTTTACAAAAGACACATCTAAAACAAAAGCAATAGAAAGCAAAAGCAAAAGTCTGGAAAAAGACATACTATGCAATATCAACAAAAGAAAACTGGTGTTATTATATGACTAGAGCCTTAATATTAGACAATATAAACTCTAAAAAACGATAGTAATATTAGGCAAATGGAAATCTCCAACAAGTATATGCAACATAATGCCCTTCATATGAAAATATAAAAATTATAACTTATATGAAATTAGAAAAACAATAAAGTACTTTTAGGAATATGTTTAGTGCAATAAAACTAAATAAAAGGAAAGCAACGGAATGATGAACCTTAGGGTGAGCCAGGGGAATGCAAATTAGCAATGGCGGACAACACAATAGAAACGTGTGCAGGATACTTGAATAGGCATATCACCAAAGAGGCTAAAAAGAAATGAAAAGATGTTCAACTTCTTTATTTAATCATGAAAGTAGAAACGAATACCACAATACTGATTAATAGCACCACCAGACTGACTAAAAGTTTTGATTACTGGCTGAAAAGTGAATGCTAAGTGTTAGTAAATTGCAGAGTAACAGGAACTCTAAAAAAAATACTGCTGAGAGTGTGAATCAGTACAAGCTCTTTGGAAACATTTTGCATTATGTATTAGAGTTGGATATATGTATAGCTTTATGATGCAGGCATTTCCATCCTAGATGCAGACACTGTGGAAACTGAGAGCTTGTGTACATCCAGGCACATGTATAAGCAAGTTCACTGCAGCATTGCTAACCATAGTACCAAATAGGAAATTGTTGACCTATTGTAAAAAGACCCAAATGTTGACCTATAGTAAAAAGAATAATTGGCATTCATAAAATGGAATACTATACAGCAACAAAAATGAATGAACTACAACATGTTAAAATGAATCTTAGACACATCATATTGGGGGGAAAAAAAAAAGCCAGACAGGCTGGGCATGGTGGCTCATGCCTATAATCTCAGCGCTTTGGGAGGAGGCCAAGGTGGAAGGATTGCTTGAGACTAAGAGTTTGAGATCAGCCTGGGCAACATAATGAGACGCCATCTCCACAAAAAAAATAAATTAGCCAGGTGTGGTGATGCATGCCTGTACTCCTAGCTACTCATGAGGCTGAGGTGGGAGGATCACTTGAGCCCAGGAGTTTGAGGCTACAATAAGCTATGATTATACCACTACACTCCAGCCAGGGCAACTAAGCGATACCTTGTTTCAACAAACAAACAAACAAACAAACAAACACCCAAGCCAGACAACAGAAGAATATTACAAGACTACATATTGTACAATTCTGTTTATACTTTTAGGACACACCCCACCATTGTTTCATGTACTTCTAAGAAAGAAAAAATGGCCAAGATGGGAATCTTATAGGAGACCCCAACACAGAGCTGGGACCCAAAGGTCTGCATGTACAGTTTAAGGGTGATCAAAATAAACAAACAAAACTCGGCCCTGCAGGAAGAAAAATCGAGAAAACTTTCATGCTTCAGTCAGCATACTGGGTGGAAGTGGGAAGGGGTACGGATATCCTGAGAATTTGCACCCAAACCTGTTTGGATGCCTGAATTCACACCACCAGTGTGGCCCAGTAAAATCTCAAGCAGACACTTTTAAATGTAAAGTGGTCTCAAACTAACAGTGCCCCCAGGTGACTGGCAGAAAACTACGTAAATCCAGGTGTAAGGCACCATCAGTGTAAAATGCACCCTGACTTCATAAATGTTAAAATGTAAAAAAAAAAAAAAATGTTTCTTAGAATTGAGGAAATAAGATAAAAATTCCAATACAATAAAATAGAACTGTAAACTTCTAGGTAGCTGAAGACGATGCCTGTTGCCTAGGTCTCCGCCTCCAAAAATTTCCTTGAGATACAACAAAAAAACCAAGAAGGAAAATAAAACTGCACAAAAACTGTGACTCCAGTGCAAATTCAGAGAGTTCCCAAATTTCAAAATTACTCTAAGCAGAAAGAGAAGAGTGTCAACCTTAGCATGAAATCTCCACCGCTCCCGCCTCATCCCGTTCTACCATCAGGGTTTGATAAAGGCAGGCTGAGAGAAACTAGGGGGGAAGAGGGAAGGGAGGAGCTAGCAATAGGGCTTGAGATTGATATAAAGCCTAAAGCACCTTCTGGAAGACAAAGTCCACCCTAAGTCT
The DNA here is from genome assembly GCF_000951045.1 of Mandrillus leucophaeus. Classification (NCBI taxonomy): domain Eukaryota; kingdom Metazoa; phylum Chordata; class Mammalia; order Primates; family Cercopithecidae; genus Mandrillus; species Mandrillus leucophaeus. The sequence goes on from NW_012103932.1 coordinate 1,654,591, forward strand.
TAAAAAAAAAAAAAAACAAAACTCAAGTGTCAGAGCCCCAATCACAGAGAAGTGACTTAAAAGTATGCCAGATTTGGAGGGTGGTCTTCAAAATGCACAGATTTTGGGAAAGAAAAGGGCAAAAAAGAAAGCAGAGGTATCCTTTGGAGATTAGGTAGTGATAGGGAAAGAGGTAAAAGGGAAAAATGTAGGGCCCTGCAATGGAAATGGAACCAAAACATTGGAGGATCCATAATCCTTTTGTTTACCACCCAAACAGTCTATTAAATTATCTGGACTTCGCTGTATTGACAGAAGAGGGTGCCATTGAACTTAAAATCATATAAAACACTCAAAGAACAGAAACATGAGCAGGAACAAAATTAACGGATCCATAGAATCATTGTAAAAATGAGAAAACAAAAATCAGCACACACAAAATAAGGACCTCGCCCTGGAAAAAATCACGATGCAGGAAAAAAACCCTAAGATAACATTCATTCTACGTGTCATTAAATATGCTCAAATAAGCATTTAAAGATATGAAAACTACCTGAATTATGAATTCAAAAAAGGACAAAAAAATCCAACAGGAGCTGAAAAGAGAGTTGATTGACTTCAGAAAAGAAATGGATGAGATAAAAAAAGTATCTCAGAAATGAAGAAAAATTACAAGGTGTCCAAGAGAGATAAGACTCTAATGATAATTTAATAAGGGGCATTTAGGAAAACAAGGAAAGCAACCAAGAGAATGAAAGTGAATTTAAGAAAAAGTAAAAGGGATCAGAGGGAAAGTAGTGAAAATGGAAGACAGTAGGAATAGCATTTGTATTATTGGAGTCCCTGAGGAAGAAAAACAGCAATGGAACATGACTAATATTTAAAACCGTAGGCCGGGCGCAGTGGCTCACACCTGTAATCCCAGCACTTTGAGAGGCTGAGGCGGGCGGATCACGAGGTCAGGAGATCGAGACCATCCTGGCTAACAAGGTGAAACCCCGTCTCTACTAAAAAATATAAAAAATTAGCTGGGCGTGGAGGCAGGCGCCTGTGGTCCCAGCTACTCGGGAGGCTGAGGCAGGAGAATGGCGTAAACCCGGGAGGCGGAGCTTGCAGTGAGCCGAGATTGCGCCACTGTACTCCATCCAGCCTGGGTGACAGAACGAGATTCCATCTCAAACAAAACAAAACAAAACAGAAGAGAACTGTAACCAAGAAAATTTTCCAGAAATAACAACCTCAAAAAAATCTCAATTATTTTTTTCTTCTGCCCGTGGACGCCCCTGAAGAAGCATTGCTAAAGTCTCTCTTCTCCCTGCCATCATGTGTAAGTCAGAGTCTCCTAAAGAGCCCGAACAGCTGAGGAAGCTCTTCGTTGGAGGGTTGAGCTTTGAAACAACTGATGAGAGCCTTGAGGAGCCATTCTGAGCAATGGGGCACGCTCCTGGACTGTGTGGTCATGAGGGACCCAAACACCAACACTCCAGGGGCTTTGGTTCGTCACATATGCCACTGTGGAAGAGGTGGATGTGCCATGAATGCAAGGCCACGCAAGGTGGATGGAAGAGTTGTGGAACCAAAGAGAACTGTCTCAAGAGAAGATTCTCAAAGACCAGGTGCCCACTTAACTGTGAAAAAGATATTTGTTGGTGGCATTAAAGGAGACACAGAAGAACATCACCTAAGAGATTATTTTGAACAGTTTGGGAAAATCGAAGTGACTGAAATCATAACTGACCGAGGCAGTGGCAAGAAAAGGGGCTTTGCCTTTGTAACCTTTGACGACCATGACTCCGTGGATAAGATTGTCATTCAGAAATACCATACTGTGAATGGCTACAGCTGTGAAGTTAGGAAAACCCCCGTCAAAGCAAGCGATGGCGAGTGCTTCATCCAGCCAAAAAGGTCGAAGTGGTTCTGGAAACTTTGGTGGTGGTTGTGGAGGTGATTTTGGTTGGAATGACAACTTTGGCCATGGAGAAAACTTTAGTGGTCATGGTGGCTTTGGTGGCAGCCATGGTGGTGGTGGATATGGTGGCAGTGGGGATGGCTATAGTGGATTTGGTAACGATGGAAGTCATTTTGGAGATGGTGGAAGCTGCAATGATTTTGGCAATTACAACAATGAGTCTTCAAATTTTGGCCCCATGAAGGGAGGAAACTTTGGAGCCAGAAACTCTGGCCCTTATGGTGGTGGAGGCCAATACTTTGCTAAACCATGAAACCAAGGTGGCTATGGTAGTTCCAGTAGCAGCAGTAGCTATGGCAGTGGCAGAAGATTTTAATTAGGAAACAAAGCTTAGCAGGAGAGGAGAGCCAGAGAAGTGACAGGGAAGCTACAGGTTACAACAGATTTGTGAACTCAGCCAAGCACAGTGGTGGCAGGGCCTAGCTGCTACAAAGAAGACATGTTTTAGACAAATACTCATATGCATGGGCAAAAAACTCGAGGACTGTATTTGTGACTAATTGTATAACAGGTTATTTTAGTTTCTGTTCTGTGGAAAGCATAAAGCATTCCAACAAAGGGTTTTAATGTAGATTTTTTTTTCTTTTTTGCTCCCATGCTGTTGACTGTGAAATAAGTCTGATTGTGATGCTGAATAAATGTCTTTTTTTTTTCTAATGTGCGGTGTAAAGTTAGTCTACTCTGAAGCCATCTTGGTAAATTTCCCCAACAGTGTGAAGTTAGAATTCCTGCAGGGTGGTGGATGCCAGGTTCTATTTGGAATTTATATACAACCTTGGGTGAAGCCTAGGTGGAGACGTCATGGTCTTCAGAGACCTTGGTGTAGTTGAACTGATAGTAACTGTTGTGACCTGAAATTCACCATTAAAAGGGATGGCCCAAGCAAAATCATAGAATTATTGGTTATAAAAATGATCATTGACACATCCTATGAAATATATCTAAATTGAATAATGGTACCAGATAAAACTATAGATGGGAATGAAGCTTGTGTATCATCCAGTATCATGTGTAATCAATAAATGGTTTAATTCTCTTGAAAAAAAATTTCAATCTACATAATCAAAGGATATACCAGGTGCCTGGGAACAGTAACCCAGAATGATCAGTTGGGAGACATTTCCTAACTAAATGATTAGATTTCAAAGATTACAAAAAATTCTTAAAGTCTCTGGGCAAAAAGATCAAATAACTTACAAACGCCAAAAAAACCCCTGTTGTCATTAACTGTTAAAAAACAACGCAAGGCAACAATGAAACAGCATTTGAAAAATACTTAATAAAAGAAAATGTGAACAAAGAATTTTATATCCAGCCAAACCATTCTTCAAATAAAGAACTTTCAACATAAAAGAACCTAAAGAATTCTGAGTCTTTTGGAAGATGAGCTTCTTTAGACTAAGATGACTGGAAAACTTCAGCCTAGGAGCTGATGGTGTGTGTGTAAACACAGTGTGGAGATGAGGGTGGAGCAGCAGAGTGTGAATGTTAAATGTTTTGACAAAGTACAAATATGTAACTGAAAAATGGGAGAAGAAAGGAGACAGAAAGAGGAAAAGAGAGTAATCTCACTGACTGTTGTGCAGAAAACAGGTGGGAATTAAAGAGTATTGGGGTAGGAGGTGGGACATGGGCACAGGACCAAATTGAGGACTAGCTATCATAGGGACGGGGCAGAAGCACCTTTCCATCAGGTACGCCCACAGGTGTGCCATGTCAGTTTACTATTGCCGTGGCTACACAGGGACGTTACTACCTCTTTCCACGGCAATGACCTGATGACCCAGAAGTTACCACACTTTTTCTAAGAATTTCTGCATCACCTGCCCCGTAATTTGCACATAATTAACTGCAGAAGTGCTTCTGAGCTGCTCCTCTGGGCTCACTGCCTCTGGGTAGCCCTGCTCTGCAAGGAGCAGCCCCTCTGCTGTTGCTGTGCATGGTCGCTTCAATAAAAGTTGCTGTCTAAGACCATGGGCTTGCTCTTGAATTTTTTCCTGGGCAAAGCTAAGAACCTTCCTGGGATAAGTCCCACTTTTGGGGCTCACCTGCCCTGCATCAGTATCAAATAAAAAGGGTAAACCTGGCTGGTGGCTCACGCCTGTAATCCCAGCACTTTGGGAGGCCTAGGTGGGTGGATCACCTGAGGTCAGGAGTTCAAGACCACCAGCCTGGCCAACATGGCAAAACCCTGTCTTTACTAAAAATACAAAAATCAGCCAGGTGTGGTGGTGCACGCCTGTAATCCCAGCTTCTTGGGAGGCTGAGGCAGGGGAATTGCTTCAACCCAGGAGGTGGAGGTTGCAGTGAGCTAAGATTGTACTGCTGCACTCCAGCCTGGGTGACAGAGCAAGACTCCGCCTCCAAAAAAAAAAAAAAAAAAGTAAATCTGATGTTAAAGGGCTGAATAATAAAATGGGGATTAAGGGCATTAAAATAGGTTAGGAGCACAAAGGTAACAACTAAGACAAAAATACATTTCCTAGATTAAAACAAAATTGAAGTTAAAGAGCAAAGAATGCACCTCTTATAGAAAAAGAAACAGCAAATATCATGAAATACACACAACTACAAAATGTCATGACAGACCAAACATATCATGTGCATCAATATCAAGAGGCTTCATTCACCTATTACAAAAGATTTTCAATTTGGATCACAGATCAGGACAAACTTTGTGCTGTATATAAGATGGAGACCTAAAACAAAGGGATTCCCAAAGGCTGAAATAAAGAAGTAGACAAATACACACTGGGCAAATGGAAAAATAAAAAAGCAGGGTTAATGATTCTGAACAGATAAAGTAGATTCAAGCCCCCAAAGCATTAAGCATGACAAAGCAGGGCATCTCAATGCTGAAAGTCATGGTTCATAAAGATAGAATACTTATGAATATGTATGTGCCAAATAACATAGCAACCACGTTCGTGAAGTAAAAGTCCAGGGATTGAAAGTATAGCTAGAGACACACCAACATTTCTTTAGTGAGACATTAACACACACTCAGTCCAAGACAGATCAAGAGGACAGAAATGAAGTATGTAGAAAACCTTGACAACACAATCAAGGTAAACCTTGTACATAGAGAGGCACACCTCGTTTTACTGTGCGTCACTTTATTGTACTTTGCAGATATTGCATTTTTTACGAGTTGAGGGTTTGTGACAACCCAGCATTGAGCAAGTCTATTGGTGCCATTTTTCCAGCAGCGTGTGCTCCCTTTATGCCTCTGTGTGATATTTTGGTAATTCTCACACTATTTTAAACATCCTCATTATTATTAATCTGTTACGGTGATTTGTGATCAGCGATCTTTGCTGTTACTATGGTAATTGTTTTAAGGCACTGTGATCCACGCCCATATAAGGTGCCAAGCTGAATCCATAGATGTTGTGGGTTCTGACTGCTCCACCCACTGGCTGTCCCCCCCATCTCTCTTCCTTTCCTTGGGCCTCTCTATTCCGCAAGACACACAACAATATTGAAATTAGGCCAGTTAATAACCTAACATGGGCTCTAAGTGTTCAAAAGGAAGAGTCCCATTTCTCTCACTTTAAATCAAAAACTAGAAATGATTAAGCTCAGTGAAGAAAGCATGTTGAAAGCCAAGATAGGCCCAAAGCAAAGACTCTTGTGCCAAACAGTGAGCCAAGCTGTGAATGCACAGGAATAATTATTGAAGGAAATGAAAAGTGCTACTCCAGTGAACACACAAATACGAAGAAAGTGAAACAGCCTTATTGCTGATATGGATGAAAAGTTTTAGTGGTTTGAAGAGAAGATCAAACCAACTACAACATTCTCTTAAGCCAAAGCCTAATCCAGAGCAAGGCCCTGACTATTCCACCCTACGAAGGCTCAGAGAGGTGAGGAAGCTGCAAAAGAAAAGCTGGAAGCTAGCAGAGGTTGGTTCATGAGGTTGAAGGAAAAAAGCCATCTCCATAGCATAGAAGTGCAAGATGAAGCAGCAAGTGCTGGTGGAGAAGCTGCAGCAAATTATCTAGAAGATCTAGCTAAGATCACTGATGAAGGTGGCTACACTAAACAACACGTTTTCAATGAAGAAATCACCTTCTATTGGAAGATGCCATCTAGGACTTCCATAGCTACAGAGGTAAAGTCAAAGCCTGGCTTCAATGCTTCAGAAGACAGGCTAACTCTCATTAGGGGCTAATGCAGCTGGTGATTTTTTTTTTTTTTTGAGACGGAGTCTTGCTCTGTCGCCCAGGCTGGAGTGCAGTGGCGCGATCTCGGCTCACTGCAAGCTCCGCCTCCCAGGTTCACGTCATTCTCCTGCCTCAGCCTCCCAAGTAGCTGGGACTACAGGCGTACACCACCATGACTGGCTAGTTTTTTTTGTATTTTTAGCAGAGATGGGGTTTCACCATGTTAGCCAGGATGGTCTTGATCTCCTGACCTCGTGATCCACCAGCCTCTGCCTCCCAAAGTGCTGGGATTACAGGCATGAACCACCGTGCCTGGCCTTGCAGCTGGTGATTTTAAGTTGAAGCCAATGCTCATTTCCCATTCTGAAAATCCTAGGGCCCTTAAGAATGATGCTAAATCCACTCGCCTGTGGTCTAGACATGGAACGACAAAGTCTGGGTGACAATGCATCTCTTTGCTTCATGGTTTACTGAATATTTTAAGCCCACTGATGAGACCTACTGCTCAGAACTAAAAGATTCCTTTCAAAATATGACTGCGTATTGACAATGCACCTATCACCCAAGAGCTCTGATGGAGATGTACGAGGCGATTGATGTTGTTTTCCTGCCTGTGAACACAACATCCATTCTGCAGCCTATGGACCAAGGAGTCATTTTGATTTTCAAGTCTTATTATTGAAGAAATACACTTTGTAAGAGGGTAGCTGCCATAGATAGTTGTTTCTCTGATGTATCTGGGCAAAATACATTGAAAACCTTCTGGAAAGGATTCGCCATGCTAGATGCCATTAGCAACATTCATGACTCATGGGAAGGAGGGCAAAATAGCAACATGAACAGCAGTTTGGAAGAAGTTGATTCCAACCCTCACAGATGACTTTGAGGGGCTCAAGACTTTGGTGGAGGAAGTAACTGCAGATGTGGTAGAAATAGCAGAAGAACTAGAATTAGAAGTGGAGCCGGAAGACTGAATTGCTGCAATCTCATGATCAGACTTGAACAGATGAAGAGCTGCTTCTTATGGATGAGCTAAGAAAGTGGTTTCTGAGATAGAATCTACTCCTGGTGAAGATGCTGTGGAAATGACATCAAAGGATTTAGAATACTCCATAAACTTATTGATAAAGCAGTGGCAGGGTTTGAGAGAATTGACTCCAAATATGAAAGAAGTTCTACTGTGGGCAAAATGTTATCAACCAGCATCACACGGTACAGAGAAATCTTTTGGGAAAGGAAGAGTCCATTGATGCTACAAACATCATCGTTGTCTTATTTTTAAGAACTTGCCAGACACCTGAACCTTCAACAGCCACCACCCTGATCAGTCAGCAGTCCTCACCACCCACCAGCAAGAGGGTTCCAACTTGCTGAAGGCTCAGATGATCATTAGCATTTTTTAGAACTGAAGCATTTTTAAATTAAGGTAGGTTTTAAATTTTTAAGGTTCTTTGAAAAGACATAATGCTATTGCCTACTGAATAGACCACAGTATAGTATAAACAGAACTCTTATGTGCACTGGGAAACACGGAGGCACATGTGACTTGCTCTATTGTGGTGTCCTGGAACCGAATCTGTAATATCCTGAGATATGCTGGTACCTCAGACTCTACACCCTGATAACAGAAAATATACCTCCTTCTTGAGTGCCAATGGGACATTCACAAAAAGCGTTTAAAAGACTAGTCAATTCCATAAGGTAAAAACTTCATAGACAACACTTTTCGACCACCGTTCAGTAAAACTAGAAATTATTCACAGAACCACAGGTGTGTTTCCACATGGAAATTAGACATCTTCCTGGAAACAACTCGGGCTCTGGGAGCTTAGGACACCCCTGTTCTGTTGGCTTCTAAGTGCTCAGTGAAATGGGAGCAAGGCCAGCCGCTGGGACCAGGGACCTGTGTGTGTGTGGGAGTCAGTGTCTCACTACCAGGTGCACCCCAGGCTAGAAGGAAGGTGACAGTGAGGACAGGTAAGGGGAAGTAAGAGGGGCACAGGGCAGTGCATGGCGGGTCCTGGGGGCAAGGCTTGCTGGGTCTGGAGGCGAGCTGTAAAGGTGGGAGTGCCTGAAGCTGGTGATGGTCACACCAAGGGATGGGCAGGGGAGTGGATGGCTGTGGGGGATGGAAGACAAGGTCCTTGGGAGAGAGGAGATCCAGGCCTGGAGAAGTCAGGGTGAGGGGAAGACAGGGAAATCCCCCAGGAGTCAGGCATGGGGTGTGAGCTGGGGGGTGTCCCTGACTGGAGTGAGGGGCCATCCAGGACAGGTGCGTAGTAGGTAAGTGGCAGGGGGTATGGACTGAGGACTTGGGAGGCAGAGCTGGGACTTTGGGAAGGAAGGGCAGTGAGCAGTGACAAGGACCCTGGCCCATCTCCAGGTGCAGGGGTCTGAGGGCTGTGAGAAAAAAGCCAGCCCCACCTGAGAGGGCTTTGATGGCCTCGGGGACATAGCGGGGTGGTCTGTGGAGGGGCAGGAAGGAGAAGAGAGTGTCTGTTGATGAGGAAAGACAGAGGGGTTTGCTGCTGGGCGGCAAGGCTTCGGTGTGGGCTGGGGTCTTGCCAGGAGCACCCAGGGTCCTGCGGCCTCTCCATCAGGTGACAGTGTGGCCCGGCTGGGTCAGGGGTTTCATGTGGAGCCAGGACAGGAGACAGTGAGCAGTGCATCCCCTGTGCCCACCCAGGAGGTGTGCAATGATGAACAGATGTGGGCTCCCTCCAAGCACCCAGCCCTATAGGGATCTCTGTGGGCCATGATGGGGGCAGACAGGAGGGCAGAGGTCACCACCCCTGCCTGGGGAGAGGACAGGGGGTGGGCAATGAGGGAAGAGGGGCAGGCACCTGTCCAGGGGGATGGAGATGTCCAGGAAGGTGGTCACCAGCTCGCAGGTGTGGCTCCGGGCCAGCAGGGTGATGGCGTGCAGGGTCTTTTCCTTGGCTTGGGGGATGCGGACAGAGCACAGGTGGAGGCAGATGGCCTGGGCCATGCCGGAAACCTGTGCAGAGAGGGAGAGGTCTGACAGGGAGGCCCAGCCCTGCCCTGGGAGCTTGAAGGCAGAGGGAGGTCTCTCCCTGATGAGCCCCTTCAGATATGGCCCTGTCCTGAGCCGGCCCGCCCAGATGCTTGGTCTGCAGAGAAGTCCCAGTCTGAGGGGGACAGGTCCTGCCATGTGCTGCATGACATTTGGGGTCTTTGTATGCTGTCCATGTTGCACAGGCAGACATTGGAAGGTCCAGCCCCCCTGCCTCCCATCTCATTCCTAAACATGCCACTTTGCCCATGAGGTGCCCTGTGCCTGGGGCACCCTGTCTTCCCCTTGGGGTCTCTCCTGATCATCCCTAATGCCCAGTGCCAGTCTCCCTGTCTGAGCTTGCCCACTTGCAGGACTTGGCACTGGGCATCCTCTCTCTGGGGTGCACCCCTCACCTCCCTGTGGGGTCCTACTCCCCCAAATCGCATCCCCATACGCTGTCTGGGCAACATCTGGCTGTGTGTCCGTCTTCCCTGAGACCTCAAGCTCCTCAAGGGGCTGGTCTGTGCCATTCCCTTCCTTTCCCACCATTCCCATATTACAGCACACAGCGACTGCTCAGACCCCGCAGTCACCACCCAGGACCCAGGGGACTTGCTTGGGCCATTCATTCATTTGCTCATTCAAAACCATCAGACTAGTTGCTTCCCAGGGTGGGATCTGTGACTCCCCCATCAGGCTCAAGGACCTGAGCCCTGGATGCTGACCGCTGGGCCCTCCCTCCACCCCCTGGCCCTTCCTGGCCCAGCCCCAGCGCCCTCACGATCTTCAGCTTGGCCCCGTGCTCCTGGACAGCTATGAGCAGCATCTCGGAGGCCGCCTGCACACGGAAGGGGCTGGTGGAGCCCAGGCTGTCGATGGTCGTCCAGATGAGGTCATTCAACTCTGCCAGTGTGAGCTGCTGCATGATCTCCTGTACAGCAGGGGTGGAGAGAGGCCATCACCTTGGGCCACCTGGGCCTGGACACCTGCCTCCCCACTTTAGCTTTTACCCCTTCTCCTTTGTCCCGGGATCTCCCAAGTCTCTGAACATATCTGGCCTCCTAAGCCCCACTCCTCCAGGTTCCAAGTACCTGCCAGCGATTTGCAGTCTAGACTTGCACACGTCCACATCTGTCAGAGCCAACCATGGCCCAGGCTCTTTTCCACACTCATACTCCGTGCTTATCCCAGGACCGGGTGGCCAGGCTTCCCCTCTCCCCTCGTCTGCTGTCCTCTGCCCATAGGGCTTCCTCATCTGCCAGCCTCAGCCCCGTGGGGTGCCCCCTGCCAGGCTCCAGTCCTCCTTATGAGCATTTATCAAAAAGAAAGTGAACTTCCGGGCTGTGAAGGAGCTTCAAGTTCACCTGGGCCAACCCTCAGGCCCAGAAGGGTGTGTGGGCTGCCCTCAGCCTTGGAGCAGGTCAGGGTGGGTGCAGCCGGGACCTGGCTCCCGTCCCAGGACAGGCAGCGCTGTCCCAGGACCCTGACACCCTCTCCATCTCCTCCCAGGAGTGGCTCTAAAGGTCCAGGAAGGTGAGTCTCACCTCCGCAAGTAGCCATGAGCTCAGGGGTAAGGAAGGGGCTCTCAAGAAATGCAAGATGGTGGGTGTGACCCCTGCCTCATAGCCTCAGACTACAGCCTCCCGGAGGGGGGACCGGGCCTCAGTCACTGCTGCAGAGGTAGAATTTTCTGGAAAGACTTCAGGCATCGTGCCACTATCTATACACAGCTATTTATATTTCAATTTAAGTAAAATTAAAAATTCAGTTCTGCAGTAGCACTAGCCACATTTCAAGTGCTCCATGGCTCCCTGTGGCCAGTGGCTACCTTGGGTAGCACAGAGATAGAACACACCTGTCCTCCCAGAGGGTTCTCTGCACAGTGGGACACACAGCATTGAACCAAAGGAAGTTAGAAGCTGAAGGAGGGATGGGAGAGCAGCCTGACAGAAAATTAGGGTGTCTGCAAGGATGTCAGGATGGCAAAACTCTTCTTTGCATGTTAGGATATTTGTTGGAGTGCCTGCAATCTGTTAGGACACTTCTAAGTATATTAGAACATCAAGTTAAGTGTTAAATAATGGATGTTAGAATATTTATTAGAATCTTTTAATTCTAAAATTTTGATACAGTGTTTGTGAGAATGTTAGAGTATTAACACAATGGTTAGAACGTTAAAATAATTTTAGTGGAAGATTTGTGGTAAGAACTTTTTACAAGAATATTGTTATTATACATCGGGCTAGAATATTTGTTAGATGATTAAAATCAATTGCTATAATGTTAAACTTTTGGTTAAAGCTAGCATTTAGAATGTTTGTGAAGAAATTCAACTTGGAATGGTGGTTAGATTCTCAGAATACTACAGTCTCAGGATTGGTAAAGACTTTGGAGCCATCTTCCTTCAATCAAGGGCAGCAATAAATGTGAGATAAAGGTGGCAGTGATGGTAGAAGTGGTGGTGGTGGTGATAATGATGGTGGTGCAGGGTCATAGTAATGCAGATGGTGATGGTGGTTGTAGTCATGGTGATGCGGTGGTGGTGGCAATGGTGGTTATGGTGATGGTGATGGTGGTGATAATGGTGGTGGTGACTATGATCATGATGGTGGTGATGATGGTGGTGGTGATGATTACAGTGATCATGATGGTGGTGATGTTGTTGGTGGTGATGATGATTGTGGAGGTGGTGATGGTAGTAATGGTGATGATGGAGATGGTTGTGGTGATGCTGTTGGTGGTAATGATTGTGGAGGTGGTGATGGTAGTAATGGTGGTGGTGGAGATGGTTGTGGTGATGGTGATGGTGGTGATGATGATGCTGGTGGTGGTGGCTGTGGTGATGGTGGTGGTAGTGATGATGGTGATGGTGATGCTGGTGGTGGCTGTGAAGGTGATAATGGTGGTGATAATGGTGGTGGTGGTGACAGTGACAGTGACCATGATGGTGGTGATAATGCTGGTGGTGATGATGACAGTGGGGGTGGTGATAAAGATATTATGTATCCAAGACCAAATGAGGAGTTAGGGACAAACTTGGGACCAGAATCCAGGCCCAAAGTGTCTGTTCCTCAGCTGGAACCTTTTCAGCCCTGTGGTTCTATGATGGTTCTATGATTAGCAGACCCTCCCATCCTCTCTCTTCTCCTGCTCCTGTCTATCTGGGGAGAGCCAGAGCTGGACACCCATGGTCTGTGTGCAGGGACCACATGGGGTGAAGCAGCTGTCCCTTCAGTGAAACTCTTCTTTCCCGGCCCTGCCTCTGCTGTCAGGGCAGGTTCTGTAGGGTAAACTGCAGCCAAGTGAGGTATTTCCCTTCTGGACACAGACAGTGAGTTGGCCCTAGGGCTTTAGGTTTTCCACACTAAACTTCTAACTGGCCTCAGCACACCAATGGCTTGCAACAGTTGCTGAGAGCACGGGTTCTGGAGTAGCTGGGGCTGGATCAGATTCCAGTGGGGCACTGACCAGCCCTGTGCCACCATTTCTTCATCATTTGGTTCAGTTCAGTTTATAAAACTTGAGGAAGGGATGTAGTAATGTCTGTGAAGCCCCTGGCATAGGTAATAAGTAGGCATCTAATGTGTGCTGGCCCCCCAAACCTTCCTGGCTCCACCTCAACAACGTGGGAGAGAGCAAGCGAGCACATTTACCCACCACTCCCCACTCCCCAGATATGTGGTGTGCTCTGGTCATGCCCCTGCCCTGCCCTCCACTCTAAGGGCTTTGACCTTGATGACTTGGGAGCTGCCAAGCTGGAAGATGCGGTTCTTCGCCATCTCCCGGGGGCCCAGGGGAGTGGCCTTCTGGTCTCTGCTGCTCCAGAGTGGGGCTCCGTCCAAATGGGCCTGGGAGAGCTCCGTAGAGGCCTGTGATTCTGCCTGCAAAGCTTCTCCTGCTGGCCAGGGACAGGGTGGGGTGAAGGCAGGGTGAAGGTGGGCTTGGGGTCTAGTCTGGAACAGGGCAGGGTTAGGGTAGGGTCATTTGTAATCAGGGTCAGGCTTGTGCCCAGTTTGGGGACTGGGATCAGAGTGGTGGGGGTCAGGGTGAGGCCATTACAGGGTTATGGTTCAGATCAGGGTTGGGTTTGGGGGCAAATTTGGGGCAAGGTTGAGGTCAGGGGTGAGGGTGTGGGTCTGCCAGAGGTTGCAGTTGGGGTGGAAGTTGGTGAACCACAGAACTCACCTTTGTGGCACATCAAGAGCTGGTAGAGATGGCTCGCCCCTTCCAGGCTGCAGCGCTGGATGGCCCTGTCTGGGTCCTGGCACAGCATCCCCAGTATGCCCACCAGTTGCCCAATCCTTTTGAAGTTCTCCTTTGGCTGTGTTGAGAGTATGGGAATCACTGATGGCAGAACCTCCCTGCAGAGCCCTGCCACACACTCACACAGCACGGCCTACATCAGAGGTGACCCTTCTAATGGTGTGGCAGGGCCAGGACTTGGGGCTAGGCAAAACACTCAGTAATCAAGAGAAGTAATATTTTAATGCAATATTTAGAAAAATCAGAATAAATGCAAAAAACTCTGTGATGAGCAAAATCTCAAAACTGTAAGTAAAGTCAGGATCTGACCCTGCTTTTGCATGTCACCTCGGCTGTCCTACTCTCATCCTGGTCCTGGTTTAATAAAACTTTATTTACAAAAGCAGGTGGTCAGCCCATGGGCCATAGCTTGCCAAATTGAGTTTTAAAAACATCACATGAAAATATGAATCATCTTGATTACAGAGTTTTTGTTTCTGAGGTAAAGTTTGTGCGCAAGGTGAGTACCTTGCTTGCCTTACCCTGGTCCAGTCCTGTGATGTTGAAATGAATTTTGAGTAAATTGAAGCCACTTTAATTGTCCTCCTCCTCCTAGGGGTGCAGCGTCTTTCCCTTGACAGAACAGTCCCCCTCCCTCCAGCATTTCTGCCCCCTGTCCTCATTAGACCAGGCAGCAGCCACCAGGCATTAGAGCAAGGAACGAATTTCCCCATCCCCCTGAGTCTGCTTAAGGAGTTAACACGGGTTTGGGCTCATACTCGCGGAAGTGCACTCTCTGACCATGTGCTGATGCAACCCAAGGGCAGATGAGCCATGTCATGATGGGGGCTGCACTGGCGGAGGGGTGGTGGGGTGGCCACTCCACACAGCAAGGAACCCCTAATCAGGTGCAGGGTCGTACAATTTACCAGCCTTCTCACACCCATCAGAGCCCCACCATATCCCTCTAGGGAGGGGTCATTTCCATTCACTTTACAGGTGAGAAGCTGGGGCTCGTGGAGGAGAAACACCTGTACAAGGCCTTAGGTGCATAGACAAGTGCCTAGCTCCAGGGTCAGGGGTCAGGGGTCAGGGTGACCTGCCTTCAGATCCCAGCTGTGAGGCCTCGGGCAGGTCCTGCCCCTCCCTGCCTGTTCCCTCACTTGCAAGAAGGGAGATGGCCTGGGCCGCCTGTCACTACGGAGCCCGGCCGTGCTGTGGGGTACTCAGGGATCCATTCTGTCCTGAAGGCAGGAGTACAGGGGGCCTTGAACCCTACGAACCCTGGCAGGATCTGGGAAGAGGGCGGCCATCCAGGGCAGGAGGCCCAGCCGTAAAAGCCTGCTTGGAGCATGGGACTGGTGAACCGAATACTCACGTCCAAGTTGCCTTTGTGATTCAGGAATTTGAGGAGGATCATGCAGCTGTGCACAGCCCGCTGCCGCTCATGCGCCTTCTCCGACGCTAGCCAGATGTACAGGTGCTGCGGGGTGGGCAGGGTCAGGGAGAGGGTGCTGCGGGGCCCTCGGCCCAGGCCCCGGCCACCACCCGCCCAGACCTCGCCCACTCGGCCAGGCCCCCGCCCACCACTGGACCAGACCCCCCGCCCACTCGGTCCAGGCCCCGCCCACCCCGGCTCTCCCCCTCCCTAAGGCGCCATCTCTCCTTGGCCAGGCTCTGCCTGCTGCGCTTACAAAGGCATCTGGAGACAGGTACGTTAAATAGTTTTTAAGCCGAATCTGAGCTCTTTATTAAGGTGATACATGATTAGATGTATAATTCGTGACTCTGAAGTAGGATGAGGGTACATGGTATTTGGAGATTTCGTGACCCAGTGGTGTCCCAGAAACCCATCTGTGACTTCCCCAAGACGCGCTGGGCTCCTCTGCACTGCTTACCTTTGCCCTGCGTGCCCTGTGACTGCTGGGCCCCTCCCTTCCCTTCTCTGCCCGTAGCTGTCTTAGTCCTCAGCCAGGGCTGCGAGAAGTCCCGCTGGACTTGACCTCTGAGGCAGAGCCAGCCTCCCCTCCCTGGGCCTCCGCCTGCCCCAGGACTGTCATTGCCTGCTCTGGTCTCCCTCCTGACAAGGTGAGGGAGGGCAGGTGGGAGTAGGGGCAGCGGGTTTGGGAGACCCTTCAGGGGACACTGCAGGGGAAGTTCTCTAGGAGGGAGGGCAGAACCCTCATCAGTCCTCTTTCTTTCTTTCTTTTTTTTTTTTTTGAGGCAGACTTTCTCTCTTTTGCCCAGGCTGGAGTGAAGTGGTGAAATCTTGGCTCACTGCAACCTCCGTTCCCCAGGTTCAAGCAATTCTACTGCCTCAGCCTCCCGAGTAGCTGGGATTATAGGCCCCCACCACCATGCCCGGCTAATTTTTTTTTTTTTTTTTTTGTATTTTTAGTAGAGTCGGGGTTTCGCCATGTTGCCCAGGCTGGTCTCGAATTCCTGACCTCAAGTGGTCCACCCGCCTTGGCCTCCCAAAGTGCTGGGATTACAGGCGTGAGCCACCGCGCCTGGCCCATCAGCCCTCTTTCTACCAGGCCACCTGCTGTCTCTCCCTCCCCAGTGCCCCAAATCACTGTGATGCCTAAGTGGGGGTGGCCTTCACCCCTCCTGGTTCCTGTACCACTCAAAGCCCCCAGGTCCCGCCCTGCCTCCTCTGGGATGCCCTCCTTTGGGGTCTGGCCATAGGCTGAGGACCCCTCGGCCCCAGCCGACTGGCCTCCCCGCAGCCTCACCGACAGCAGGAAATGCAGCTCGTCGGTGGTGGGGTTCTGCATGATGAGGCTTTGCAGCATGAGGTCCAGTGCCTCCATGGTCCTGCTGTACAGGCTCTGTGTAGAGACGAGGGTGGTCAGGTAGTGCCACGACCAGGTGGACACAGGGCCTGAGGAGCGCCCACTTCCTGCACGTGCTGGGCTGCTCACCACTGGGGCTCGCCACCATGCCTGCGAGGGGGCTGCCATGACCCCCATTTGGCAGCTGTGGGGACTAGGTGGGGAGGCCTTTGGTGATCACCCAAGGGCACAGGTGTCTTAGTGGCCCAGGCAAGTTCATTCCTAGCAGGGCTAGCTTCACAGGAGGGTACCCTTAGTGGTCCCAGGGTCCCAGGCTGAAAAGGGCCCTGTGCTGGGTGAATGCGCTGGAAGCAGGCGCTGGCATCTTCATTTTGCCCAGGCCTTGCCAATGACACAGTGGGCTGAGTCCCGGGTCTTACATGCCGTGTTTCCAATCTTTACTGCTTTGCTTGCTAGGCATGTTCAGGGAGCGCGAGGACCAGAGAAATGCCCCCAGCTACCCTCCCCTCCAGGGCGCACCAGGAGCAGAGCCCTGGGGCTCTGGTCACTCACTCACTAGGTACCCTGGGGAGACTTGGTTTGCCTCTCTGAGCTTACTTTCCTCACCTGAGAATGGCATGAAGCCAGCCCCACCTGCCAGAGTGGAGGTAGGCAGGGGATTGGAGTCAACAGGAACCTCAGTTCAGTACTTCCAGCTCCCAGTGCTGGACCCCCAGACACCACATGGCACTCCCTGGATGAGCCAGCCTCAGTGTCACTGTGTCATCATGTAACAGGGTCACTCTGAACTGCGGTGGGATTGGGGTGTGGCCAGTTGGGGGCTGTGTTGCTCTGGGCCCAGGACACCCTCGTTCTCTCACACCCCATCCTAGTGTGTGTCTGTCTAGTTCCAGCCTGGACTCAGCCTCGGGGGGCAGGTCGGGGTTCAAACCCTGTCTTTCCCACCAGACAGCCTCATTTCTCTGAGCGTTTCTTTACTCTGGGGCCGCTGCTGGGAAGGTGATATAACTGGTCTAGGGCCTGGCACCTAGCAGGGGCTCAGTTAACACTGGCTTTGGCTACAGGCCGAGGACTGCAGACACTCAAGAAGTCAGGTGCGGTGACTGTGCCCAGGAGCCACACGTGTACCCAGTGGTGGCCATGAGCAATGGCAGGCATCTCTTTGTAGGGGCGGCTTTTACTGAACAGAACCCAGGAAGGGGTGGGCACTGGCCAAGTGCTGAGAGCAATCCTGGAGTTCCTTCCTCCAGCCTCCTGGGGTGGCAGGGTGGGCTGGGCACGGCACCACCTCCGAGTAGCTATGTGGTGAGACTAAGCCCACCCTGCAGGGAAGGTGACTCATTCCAGGTGTTGCAGGGACCACTACAAGGTTGGGGAACTCCTCCCTTCCTCTCCACTTCCCTTGGGCTGCTGGGGAGCTTGGCGAAAACTCAGACCTGACCCTGCCACATAGCATGGTGGCCAAGGCCTGCAGGGCTGGGCAACACGGGCTTGCCAGTTTCTTTCCGCTGGCTCTCAGGGCCGGCAGGGAGGGAGGGGGGCCACATGCGCCACTCTTTACAGGGTGCTCCTCCGCGCCACTGCTCACCCGGTGTTTCAGTTTAGTTGCCAAGTGTTAAGTACCATCGCCCTGTTAGTATCACCCCCATTTTACAGGTGGGCAAACACACCGCGGCATATAGCATGCAGCAAACCTGCAGGTGCTCAGAGCAGTGAAGAACTGCCCCAGGTCCCCAGCCCTGGTGCATCCAGCCTGCCCACTCCCGAGCCATGGGCCACACCTGGATGTTGGGAGGCTCCAGAAAGAGGCAGGTGTGCTTCTCCAGGGCATCCAGCAGCGGCAGGGCGAACACGCTGCGGAAGCAGGTGGACAGGAGCTGAGATTTCCTTTCCAAATCTATAGGAGGCCTCAGCTTGCTGTTGGGAAGACAGAGGGCCATTAGCATGGAGCTGGGACCTGGGGAGGTTGCTGAGTGGCATCTGCCTTCATCCCTGCAGACTCCTGGCCTTTTGCTGTTCATAGAGACTCTTGTGCACACATTTGCCTCCCTGGCCCACCTGCCTCTGCAGGGCCTTAAGCTGGGGCATCCTGGCCAGGTGATGTCCTGGTCCATCTCTCTTCTCAGTCCCTGACTTTAAATGCCATCCTGATGCTGTCTAAGGAGCATCTCCATCTTGACGCATTCCCCCAGGGTAGCTGCGCCACAGCCTGCCCCGTCACAGCGGAATGCAGTGCCGTCCTCCTTGTTGCTTGGACCAAACTTTAGCACATTCTCCATTCTTTTCCCTCCCTTGCAAGCTGCATGCAGCCCTCCAGCAGCTCCTGACAGCTCTACCATCACAATTTGACATTTAAAGACTTCTTACTTTTAATCAGGCCACTGTTACTTTTCTCCTGGATTGTTCTAGGGGGTCCTGACTGGTCCCCCATTTTCTCTGGGGAGCTCCATCTACTCCCCACACTAGATCCAGACATTCCTTCTCAAATGTGACTCCCCCAAGGCCCCACCTCGCTCAGGCAAGAGCCAGTGCCCTGCAGTAGCCTGGATGACCTTCCCCGTGGCTCCCGGGGCCCTCATGCATTCCAGCCCTGCCACCCTGGCCCACTGGGGGTCCTCCAGCAACCCTGCTGTACACCAGCCTCAAGGCCTTTGCACCCGCTTTCCCTTCAGCCAGGCACTGCAGCACTACTCTCACCCTTTCAGGTCTTTGCCCAAAAGTCCCCTTTTAGGGCATCTATCCCAGCCTCAGGCTATATTCTGGAGCCTAGAAGAGCATGGGGCTGGTGCTGGGCGCCCAGTCCACCAATATTCGGTTAATCAATTCTCCTTGCAGAGTTTCCTGTAGCCCTCAACCTGTGAGGATCTTACCTCCCCTCCAGCTCGCTCCCCCAGCTCCATCTGCTTTCAGTCAGCAGCGTCAGTGTCGCTGAGGTGTGTGGTTTATTCATGGTCTGTCCCCACCCCCCAAGTGTCAGTTCTTAGAGAACAGGGATGTTCCCTGCTGACCCACAGCTGGGTCCTCAGACCCCAGAATGGTGCCTGGCACGCAGAATGATGCGCCATTTCTGACCTCTCCACCTCGCTGCCTGCCAGCTCCAAACGCGAGTGGAGAGGCTGCTGCATGGCGCTGAGGAAGCCCTGTGTGAGGCGGGGGGCCTACCAGAGGCTGGACGCGATGTGCATGGTCTGCTGGCGACTCCGCGTGTACAGAGTGTCCTGGGGCTCCTTCTCCATCAAAACCTGCAAGTCGCAGGTGGCACCAAGCCACTCAGGCCTGGTCTGTCTCACTTGCAAGTGAAACCACCTAGAAACCCAGCCCACCCCTTCTGCAAGGGGTAAACTGAGAGAGGCTGCCCACCTCACCCAGGGCCTGGAACGCACCATCAGACACTCGAGGAGCTCGGAGGTCTGGGAGAACTCGTAGCTGTGGGCGCCCTCGTTCCGGCTCACCGCACCCATCAGCATCAGGGTGGCCCTGAGGAAGCTCTGCTTCAGGGTCTCATCCTGGAATGGGGGACAGGGTCAGGGCCCGGGACGTGGGAGCGTGCAGTGGGAGGAGGAGCGTGAGGCTGTGATCCGAGGGGCCACAGAGACCACCCACTGGGGCCGCATCTGGGGGGCTTCGTAAGGGGTGGGGCTGCATGGTTTTTTTTAAACTGTGAATTGACAATGTTTAAACACTGGGAGAGTGCCTGTAAGTCTCTTGAGATGTGGCAACCCCATGCCCCAGGGCCACAGCAGCGGCGACCCGGGGCAGCGATGTGGCTACTTTGGGGTAGGGGCAGCCCTGGCGGGGCCTCTCACAGTGACCTGGGTTGGAGGCCCCTGGTGTGGGGTGTGGAGTCAGGGGCTTGTCATCAAGGCATGATGGACGTCAGCCTGGCCTCTCCGCACCCATGTCCCTCACCCCCAAAGTGAAAACCCAGGGTTTGCTTTAAGAGCAGAAGTGAGGGTAGAGGCACCATGAAGCCCAGAGAAGTTGGACAGACGAAACCGTGGGGCCACCAGGAAGCTCAGCCTGGTTCCTCATGATTCCAGGGTGGGGTGGCGGTGGGCTCCAAGGCCCTGGGAGGTCCTGGAATTCTCCGCTCTCAGAGGCCGGCAGGGCGGCTGGGCTGGGATCCAGGACTCGGTCTTGGTGGGGACAGGTAGGTGTTGGGATCTTGCCGGGGCATCCAGGGGCGTACCCATGAGCTGTAGTGGAAGTAGAAGACCATCCTGGACACGATGTTGTCCACCCACGGGAGGATGTGGGCCTGGGCTTTGGCTGCCATCTGGCCGTATGCCAGGAGGATGGTGCTGCTGGCCCATTTCCAGCGCAGGTCCTCCGAGTTCTGGCCGAGGGGTGGCAGGTAGGTGAGGAGTGTCAGCACCCCGCCCTACCCTCCTCCGGAGAGCTGTGGAGGTGGTCGCCCAGCTCTAGCAGGGTCCTGAGGGCAGGCGTCTGTCCTGAGGGGCGGTGGGCCTCCATGGCCCTCAGTCGGAAAACAGGGGGACTGGGACTGGCTCTTTGGGGGATGGCTCGGGCCATGTTAGGGCCACAGTTTGGGCGGGGTGTTAGGGTGGGGTGTGCAGGGCGCTCGGCTCTGCTGGAGCTGGCTGGAGTCCAGGCCCCTTGCCTTCCCCTCCTTGTGGGGGCCCCTCCCACGCCCACCTCCTCCCCTCCTGCTGAACGGGGCAGTGTCCTGGGAGTCCCCAGAGGCTGGCCTTCATGGAGGGTGGGGGTCCTGCCGTCCCAGCCCCTTGCTGATCTCTGGGGACCCCTGAGCCAGTACCTTCGGGGAGGAGCTGTGGAGGCTCCATCTGATGGGCCTGCTCCGGCCAAACTGGTCCAGGACAGCCCAGACGTCATCCAGGTGGCGGGTGGCCGCCAGCCCCAAGGTCAGAGCCATGCCCTGTAAGTCGGGGTCAGGGTCACTCATCAGGGGACCCCAAAGTCCAGGAACAGACCCGGCTCCTCCCCTAGCAGGAGTGAAAACTGAGGGGGAATGGGACCCCCAGAGGGGGTTGGGGCTCATCCGGGGCCCCAGGGCAGCCAGCACCCACCCCACTCTGTCAGGACCTGTGACCGAGCCCATGCCAGGGGACACACGGCTTATGGGGTCTGGTAGGGGGAGTGAGGGGGGGCAGAGGTGGATCCCTGGAGGCCCATTATCCCTCACTGCCGGCTATGAGCAGGCTGTGCCGGAGTGGGAATGAGGAGCTGTGTTTACGATGGAGGAGGAGGGCTACGCTGCAGCTGAGATCACGACTGTAACTGGGGTCAAGGGTTAGCCTGTGATCAGCATCAAGGCTCAGCCATAGACCAAGGTTAGACCTTAGTTTGTGACCAGGGTCAGGGGTTGGAGTGAGAACAGGGAGGAGGCTCAAGCTGTGATCAGGATTAGGGCGTAGTGTGAGACCAGCCATCAGGTTCAGCCTGTGGTCAGGGTCAGGCGGTGGTGGGGGCAGGGTGGGGCCTGGGTCCTTACCTCCCTCTGCGTGGGCCACTGGTGGGATGTTTCCAGGAGGGCTTGCAGGTGTCTCCTGACTGTGGCACTGTTTTTTTCAGCTTGAAGGATTAGCCCGTAGTAGGTGAACAGGAAGGACTGTGGGAAGGGCAGCATCTTATCCGGTGCTTGACCCCCCGATGGCCTGCCACCTCCTCTGAGCAGCTGCCCTTGACCACACTCGCTTGGCCTCCCCGGGCCCCTGAAGCCACCGCGACACCAGCTGTGGACTGTCCAAGCCTCTGCCTGTGGCTGCAGCAGGTGCAGCTCAAGTCCTGCTGTCCAGGCCCCACCCCTGCCTCAAATCCACCAACTTCTTGCTAGGGCCCTGGGTGTCCTATGGATAGAGCCCCTGGGGCTGTGTAGGGGGCAGGCAGGGGCTGCTCCTGGAGGCAGGGTGGGGCTCACCTTCTCAGGGGACTGTTCCTGTTGGGTCCGGCTGGGCGTGGTGAGTGTCCACAGCAGCTCCTTGGACCACACATCTATGCTCAGGAACGGGACTGACTTGATGGCCATCTGTCAGCAGAGGGGCATGGGGGCTGGAGCCGTCTCTCTCTCTACCTGAGAGCAGGGCCCGGGATTCTAGCTGCCCCTGCCCACCCTGGCCACCCTGAACCCTGAATCCATCACCCCCTTGTCCCTCCCCTCTTTTGAGTCCCCAGCGCTAGCTCTCTTCTTTGTTCTACAACTCTGAGGGACAGGGAACTCATTCCTGAAGATTCTTTCTGCAGAGGGGTTCAAGGTGAGGCTGGAAAACCAGGAGACTGGAGAGTGAAGTCCTGTGTCCCGGGCACCACCCAGGAGTCTCTGACAGAGCAGATGATTAGTGAGAGACAGCGGAAGGTGGCCCCTCTGCGGTGGGTGCCGGGAGGGCAGGGCCTCGTCTGGTAATTCACAGCTGCAGCAGCACCCTGTGTGGTACCCGGCACACAGCAGATAGGCCATTAATTTTATAAATCAATGAAGGAGAAATCAGATCAATGAATGAACTGTCCCTTCAAAATATAAGGTCCTGAAAGTTCCGTTCCTACCATCACGTGATTTTATAATGATGACTACAATATTTCTCAATTTCAAGTGTTCCCAGATTCTGTGATTCAACATTTCCAAGATTTTTGATCCAAAGATTCTTTGGGGTTGGATGATAACCTCCAAAATTATGATCCCAAACCCAAAAACCTTAAAAGCCAAAATTTGATAAATGTGAAGGTAAACATTTTAAAAAGCTAGTTCAGCAACATTACTATAAATTAAGTTGGAAGATGAGGCAAAATTTTGTTTTGATCTTTGTTGCTGCCTATTGCCAAGGGTTAACATCAGGGATCAACGACCTGCACTTTATAAATCGATAAGAAGGTGACAAACAAGACATTGTAAAATGATGAAGGGATACATAAATGATGAAGACACTGTAAACTCAACCTCGTTAAGACTTCAGGAATGAAAACTAATGTAACGTTTTGACTAAGACTGGCAAACAGTCAAACACTGACTATCAGCAAGGAAGTGTCCTTTGGTGGGAGGGTGGTTGGATCTGCATTTTTGGAAGGTTTTTTCAATCTCAATTAAAAGGCAATGTCAATATCAAAGTTTAAAACATGGACAATTTCCCTCAGCAACCCCATTTCTAGAAGTTTATCCTGAAGGAATACTAAGTATGTGATGCCGTGAGCACGAGGGGACATCTGGTGGGGCAGAAGACGTAGGCAGGACCGTTTGCATCCTCCTTGGGGTTGATCCCTCGGTTCCTGGAATGGAAATGCTCCCCCACTTATGGCAGAAGCTGGATGAGCTTGTCTGCCCAGGGTAGACCTCCTCCTGGCCATCTGTAAAGCACTAGGGTGCAGTAGGACCTGCGGGGCTCTCTCACCCTCAAGACAGGGGTCGGCAGAATCTCTATGAAACCTCAGCCCCCTGGGAAGTCCTGAGGTCGTCCCCCGGAAGGTCCCCTCCCCCAGACCTTTACTGTCTTTGTTCACTGTTGCATGTAACAACGCCACAGTTCCTTGTCTAAAATTCAAATTCCCAAGCTCAGAAAATTAAACATTTTTCCCCCTTAGCTTTGCAGCAACCTCATTGGATAGCAGACACTGAGCCACACTGACGTGATGCAATTTGTGGGACCTGGTGTGACTATTTGCTTCTGTAGCAGGGATCCTAATCTATTTCATTCTGCATCTGCCCAGACCCTGTTAAGGATTGTTCTTGGAATATGCAGCGTGTATATCATATTACTTTTTAAAAAATCTAAAATATTCTGAATTTTGAAGCCCATCTCTTCCCCAAATTTTTAATTTTTAAAGTTTCAAGTATTTAAAAAATTGAGTCTCTTTTCCGATACACAGATTGTGAATAGTTTCTCCATGTCTGTGGCTTGCCTTTTCATTTTATTAGTGATACCAGTTGATGAAACATTTTAATTTTGATGAAATCTAGCATCTTTTTTTTTCTCTTTATGATGATTATTTTCTGAGCCCTAAGAAACATCTAGCTACCCTAAGGCTGGCAAGATTTTCTCCCGTTTTCTTTTAGACACTTTTGAGTTTTACCTTTTACATTTTAGGCCTTGGCTCCATCTCTAATTAATATTTGTGAATGGTTTGAACTAGGCACTAAAGTTCACTTTTTTGCTTACATATATGAAATTGCTTCAGAACTATTTTTTCAAGACTTTCCCCTTTGAACTGCTTTGACACTTTTTTTTTTTTTTTAAAAAAACCTGTTTACATATGGTTTGATATTGGATTTTCTATTCTGTTCAATTGATTTATTTGTTTAACCTATGCCGATGCCTCATTTCTTGTTTGCTGTAGCCCTGTAGTAAGTCTTGAAATCAAGTAGCAGATTTCTTGAAATTTTATTCTTTTTCATCATTGTTTTGGCTATTCTAGGTTCTTTAAAATTTCTTTATAAAAATGTATTCTATAGCTTATATTTAATACTACAACACAATTTTCTGAGACTGATTGGCATTGCATTCAATCTACAAATCAATTTTGGGAGAATTGACATCTTACTATTATTGAATAATTTTGTCCACAAACACCATATGTCTCCATTTCTTAAGGGTTGTTTTAATTTCTTTTTGCAATGCTTTGTAACAATATTGCATAGATTTTGTTGCATTTATCTTTGAGTCTTTTATATCTTTAATGCTGCTGAAAATGTCATTTTTTAGAAAAAGTTTATTTTCTAATTGTTTGTCACCAATATATAGAAGTTCAATTGATTTTTGTATATTGATCTTGTATCCTGAGATCTTGCTAAATCCAAGTATTAGTAATTATTAGTTCTAGTATTTTAAACATGATTCTGTAAGATTTTCTAGGTATATAGTCACATTGTCTACAAAAGAGATAGTTTTACTTTTTCAATTGCAATCTCTATGTCTTTTTTCCCTTCTCCTTTTTCTTACCTTATTGCATTGGCTAGCAACTTCAGTGTAATGTTGAGTGGAAGTGGAGAGAAAGGACACCTTTGCTTTATTCCTGATCTTAGTGGAAAAGTGTTCGGTCTTTGATCATTAAGTGTGTTAACTGTAGCTTTAGATGTCCATTGTCACATTGAGGTAGTTTCCCTCTACTTCTAGTTTGTTGAGAGCTTTTATCATGAACAGATATTGAATTCTGTCAGATGCTTTTTCCACATCATTTTTTATAAATATGATTGAACTTTTTCTACTTTATTCTGTTACTGTGTTGAATTGCACTTGTTGCTTTTCAAATGTTAAATTGGCCTTGTGTCCCTGGGATAAACCCTCCTGATCATGGTGTATTATCCTTTTATTCAATTTGTTAATATTTTGTTAAGATTTTTGAGTCTATTTTCAGGCAGGCATGGTGGCTCTTGCCTGTAATCCCAGCACTTTGGGAGGCTGAGGCGGGCAGATCATGAGGTGAAGAGATTGAGATCATTCTGGCCAACATAGTGAAACCCCGTTTCTACTAAAAAAAAAATACAAAAATTAGCTGGGCGTGGTGGTGTGTGCCTGTAGTCCTAGCTACTTGGGAGGGTGAGGCAGGGGAATTGCTTGAACCCAGGAGGTGGAGGTTGCAGTGAGCTGAGATTGTGCCACTGCAGCCTGGCACGTGCCTCCAGCAACAGAGCGAGACTGTCTCAAAAAAAAAAAAAGATTTTTGAGTCTATTTTCATAAAATATATTGGTCTTTCGTTTTCTTTCTTTTTTTGTAATGTATTTGGGTTGTGTAGCCCTCATAAAATGATTTAGGAAGTTATTCCTTCCTCCTCTATTTTCTTGAAAAAAATTGTGTAGAATTAGTACTATTTCTTTTCTAACTTTTTGATAGAATTCACAGATAGAAGTGTCTGGGCTTGAAGTTTTCTTAGTGAGAATGTTTTAAATTATGATTTCAATTTCTTTAATAGATATAGGACTATTCATTTTTGGTTTCTTCTCATTTCAGCTTGGTAACGTGTTTTTTAGAGAATTTGTCTATTCAATCTAAATTATCTAATTTATTGAATATTTCATTATAATTTTTAAAGTCTGAAGGATTTGTCGTGTTGTTCCTTATTCCTTTCTGAACTTGGTATTTTGTGTTTTCTCTCTTTTTGATCAGTCTAGTGAGGGGTTTATCAATTTATTTATTTATTTATCATTTTTTAAATAGAGATTGGTCTTGCTCTGTTGCCCAGGCTGGAGTGCAGTGGTTTGAGCCTAGCTCACTGCAGCCTTGAACTCCTGGGCTCAAGCGACCCTTCTGCCTTTAGCCTCATGAGTAGCTGGACTACAGGTGTAAGCTACTATGCCTGGATAATTTTTAGAAGTTTTTTTTTTTTTTTTAATCTCATATTCAACCTCAATATAAGTTTTGTTCAGGTTGGTCTTGAGCTCCTGGCCTCAAGCAGTCCATCTGCCTCAGCCTCCAGAGTAGCTGGCATTACAGGCGTAAGCCATGGCATCTGGCTCAATGTATTGATCTTTTTGTTCCAGCCATTCTCTGCTGTTTGTCTCTTTTTGTTTCTTTGATTTCTGCTCTAGCTTTTGTTATTCCTTCCTTCTACTTACTCTGAGTTTATTATCTGCTCATTTTTTGGCTAGCTTCTTAAAATGGAGGCTTAGATAATTGATTTTATACCTTTCTTCTTTTCTAATATAGGCATTAAAATATAAAGTTCTTTCTAAGTATTGCTTTTTATCACATCCCACTGATTTTCATATGTTGTGTTTCATTATCATTCGGTTCAAAATAGTTTCTAACTTTCTTTATGATTTCTTCTTTGACTGATGGGTTATTTAGAAATGTGTTGTTTAATTTCCAAGGATTTGAAGTTTCTCCAGATATATTTCATATTGAACTCTAATTTGTATTTTGGTCAGAGAATGTACTCTGATTACAGCCGTTCTAAATTTGTTGGAACTTGATATATGGCTCGGCATATGGTCTATCGTGGTGATTTTTTTTTAAATTTAATATTTTTAATTTTTGTAGGTATATAGTACATATATAAATTTATGGGGTATATGGGATATTTTACTACAGGTATGCAATGTGCAATAATCACATCAGGGTAAATGAGATATCCGTCACCTCAAGCGTTTATCCTTTGTGTTACAGACAATCCAATTGTACTCTTTTATTTTATTTTATTATTATTTTTTAAGATGGGGTCTCACTCTGTTGCCCAGGCTAGAGTGCAATGGCACGATCTTGGCTCATTGCAACCTCCACCTCCTGGGTCAAGCTGTTCTCTGCCTCAGCTTCTTGAGTAGCTGGGACTACAGGTGCATGTCACCACGCCTGGCTAATTTTTGTATTTTTTAGTAGAGACGGGGTTTCCTCATGTTGGATAGGCTGGCCTTGAACTCCTGACCTCAGGTGATCCACCGGCCTCAGTCTCCCAAAGTGCTGGGATTACAGGCATGAGCCACTGTGCTCGGCCTTCTTTTAGTTACTTTATTTTAAGGTGGAGTCTCCCTCTATTGCCCAGGCTGGAGTGCAGTGGCATAATCTTGATTCACTGTAACCTCTGCTTCCCGGTTTCAAGTGATTCTCCCACATCAGCCTCCCAAGTAGCTGGGATTACAGGCGTGCCCCAGAACCCTGGACTAGTTTTTGTATTTTTAGTAGAGATGGGGTTTCGCCATATTGGCCAGGCTGGTCTCGAACTCCTGACCTCAAGGGATCTGCTCATCTCGGCCTCCCAAAGTGCTGGGATTATAGGGGTGAGCCACCACACCCAGCCTCTTTCAGTTATTTTAAAATCTACAATTAAATAATGGACTATAGTCACGCTTTTGTGCTAGTAAATAGTAGATCTTATTCATTCTTCCTATTTTTTGTACCCATTAACCATCCCCACTTCCCCCCACATCCCCTGGCGAATATTTTGTTTGCACTTTATTAGATGAATTTGGTTAATGTATTGTTCAAGTTTTCTCTATCCTCGGTAATTTTTTGTCTTCTTGTTCTATTAATTGCTTGTGTTGCTGCTGGTGCTACTTCTATTGGATACTGCTCCATTCCAAGTATTCTCCTGCCGCCACCGCTGCTGCTCCTGTCACTACCACTACAACTCTTACCATAGAACAATAATGACATTAGTGAGGGCTTCCTGTGTCACTGGCACGGTGCCCGACACTTTACATGGATTACCTCGTATACTCGTCATACCCACCATTTGAGTGAAGTGCTTGGATTCCCATTTGACAGATGAGGCAAGTAAGGTACTGAGAGGTGAAGTGGGTCCTCCCAGGTCACAGACTGGTGATTGGTTGAATATGGACTTGGATCCAGGGGGCGGGAGTCTCGTGTCCCTACCCTCAGCCATGTCAGCCCCTCACTCACTCAGGTATGTGTTCAGGGATGGGCCTGCACGGACTCTGTTTCTTGGCTGGGGCTCCCTCCGTCCACCCCAACCTGCTTCCTTCCTTCCAGGTCCGCAGCTCTGGCCCAGTGTGTTGGGTATGTGCTCTGAGCCAGGCATGTGGAGACCGAGGTTTGAATCCTGATGCCTCAGTGACTGGCCCAGTGACTGTGGTCCCCTCCCCAATCCCAGTGCCGCAGTGACTGGCCCAGTGACTGTGGTCCCCTCCCCAATCCCAGTGCCACAGTTACCGGCCCTGTGACTGCGGTCCCCTCCCTTTTCCAGACTTGTGTGCTCATCTGCAGAGTAGAGGTCCTCCCTCCCTACCTCCCTGCTCCCTCTTGTTCCCTTATCTTCCTCCCTCCCCTTCCATCCCCATTTCTTGCCTTCCTCTCATTCTTTTTCCCCTCCCTCTCATTCCTCCCTCCTTCCTCCCCCACATGCCCTCCTTCCTCCCATCTTCCCTGTCTCCCTACCACCCTCTCTTCCTCCCTTCCCTCCCTTTCTCTGTCCCTTTGCCTTCCCTTCCTCCTCCCTCCTTCCACCTACCCTTCCTCCCAGGCACCCGTCCTGCTGCCTCTCCCTTGTTGCCCCCACAGAAGGCCTGGTGACTGGGAGCTGGGCTGCCTCCTTACCTGGATCAGTTGCTCTTCCCAGCAGGCCTTGTCTTCCTGGCTGAAGAGCTCCTCTGTGGGAGGAGGGATGGGTCATAGGACCCTGTCTAACAACCGTATCCTCCCGCCTTTAGCGCTGGCCTGGGCTGATGCTGCTGGCCTCTGCCCACCCTAGCTCTGTGGGGAGTGGGAGCTGGAGGGACATGAGCCAGGCTTGGCTCTGGGTTCAGAGAGCTGGGGTGGGCTTGCAGCCCTGCTGCCCTTACTGTGTGTCCTCAGGCGGGCTGGACTCCCTCTCCGGGCCTCGGGCTCACTCATGGTGAATGGAGAGGCACTACCAAGCATGGCCCCTCAAGAGTGGGAAAATAAGTCTTTGGGAGGGAGGCATTGTGAGAGTGTCGAGCTTTTCAGGAACTTTGGAACTTACCCCAGAGGGAGAGGCTGCTTTGGGGAGGGATCTGGTGGCCTCAGCAGTACCCCCAGGGTGCAGAGGGACCTCTACCCAGCCTGCTAATCGTGGCATGGGGGGTGTAAGGCCAAGCCAAGCAGGGTCCTGCTTCACCCCAGGTCTTAGGGTCCAAACACTCCTGCTGGGCCTGGGCCTCCCTGCAGGTCACAGGCCCTGCCACACCCCAACCCCACCCCTCACTGTGGCTGCCAACCAACTCTTCCTGAAGGCCCTTGGCAGAGGGAGCGTCCCTCCTCACCCTCCTACGCATCCATCTAGATGTGGCCTATACTGGCTGCCTCCTCCAGGAAGCCCTCCTTGATGGTCCCAGGGCAGTTGGTCCCTCTCCTCTCTGGGCTCTCCCAGCTGCCCTCAAGGCAGCCCTGCATCTCCCAGTGGGAAGTGCAGCAGCATATGGTTGTAAATGAATGAGTGAATGAATGAAGGCTGGCCCTTGCCTCTGTGTGGCTGGCAGCCTGGCATTAGGTAGGTGCTTAGTCAGTGTTCGCTATTTTCTGTCAGCAACTCCCTGAACACCTTCCTCTGGGGTCCTCAGAGGCCACACTGTCTGGGACGGCCCTTCCCACAGCTTGGAGGCAGCGGCTGTGGTGGACGCAAGGCCCAGACACTGCAGGCTATGACAGGCTGGGAGTGGCCCTGGCCGGCCATGCTGCCTCTTTGAGCTCCATCTCTTCATCTGCCCGGGGAGGAGGGCCCACCTGCCTTTTGTGACCAAGGGAGGAGACAGATGCAGCAGCTGGTGGTGGAGTTGCTCGGCCATGTGCCAGCCTCACACCTGTCCTGGGCCACCTCCCGGGACCTCCTCTATCATCCTGGCTCCGCCCAGGTCCAGCTGTTGCAATGCTGACAGCAGGAGTGGGTGAGCCATCAGAGGGGCTGACACGGCTGGGCCTGGTGTTGCTCTTTCCAGGGAGGTCTTGAGCATGGCCTGGGCCCTCTGAGGGGTGGTGGGCAATGGGGGTCCTCGGGGCAGCAGCCTGTTGCTGCCAGGCACTAAGTTACCTCACGGTGCACAAGTGACCTGCAGCCCCTGTGCCCTGCCCATGTGGGGTCTCAAAGCCACCTCTTGAATCACTCTCCATGACCCACCCCACCCTGTCTGCAACCTCGCGCCCGACATACCACTGGAGGACAGGGCGCCCATCACATAGAGGAGGCTGCGGTGTGGGAAGACGCCCGTCAGGAGCTCCGTCTCCAGATGCTGTGCCACCGCCCGCCACGAGTGCCTGCAGATGGCCACCAGCACGTTGCTGGCCGCGTCCTGGTATATGTCTTCCAGCTCCTGGGGTGGGGTGGGAGCAGGCAAGGTGGGAGGTAGAGTAAGAGCGGCTTGTTCTGAGACCT
>NW_012103932.1:1685798-1693845 GCF_000951045.1 Mandrillus leucophaeus
CCCAGCTAGTTTTTTTGTATTTTTTTAGTAGAGACGGGGTTTCACAGTGTTAGCCAGGATGGTCTCGATCTCCTGACCTCGTGATCCGCCCGTCTTGGCCTCCCAAAGTGCTGGGATTACAGGCTTGAGCCACCACGCCCGGCCACACAGCCCATGTTTCTTTTGGTAGAAAACTGAGGCTGAGGGAGCCTGAGGCCTTCCTGGTCTGCGTCCATTTCCAGAGCACCTCCCCCTCTTCCTCCCTGCCTCTGAGCCCTTGCTCACGCGGTGTGCCTGCCTGCGCCTCCACTCCCACCTAGAGCCTGCTCCACGGCCTGGGTTCAGGGCGCTCATCCTGAAACCCCAGCCCACATCACCTCTCCTCCTGAGCTCCTGGTGGCTCAGGACGTCACATCCTTTAATTCTTTCACCATGAATTCAGAACCAGAGGCTACATTCCTGTCCAGGAGAGCCAGGGAGTCAGCTGCTGAAGGGCAGAACGATGCTGACTGGGTCCCTGGCCTCCCTGACCCGGGCCCAGCCCCCACTGTCCAGTGGAGGGGCATCTTCAGCAGGAAGGAACCACACGGGTCCCGGAGTCCGGCTCTGTGTGGTCATACCTGGGACCTTTCTCCCTTTAGATCTTGCTGCAATTTTGACGTCTACTCTTTTCTCTGTCTTCATAGGAGCCATAAGGCAGCTTCTGTGGCTCTGAGGCAGGTGAAGAGGAGGCCTGCCTGCACTTGGGGGCGTCTGAAAGTGGGGGTGTCTGAGCCCCGCCATGCAGCTTGAATCACCGCGTGAAATGGATATATCATTTATAGATCATGGTAAGTATGGTTATGGGGGCTTCTTGTGAAGATGGTGATTGAATCTGATTTTGCTCTTTCTGAAAACCTACCTCAGTTAACACTACATTCAGGAGATTTTTTTAAAAGGGATAATAGTAAAACCACACTGTGGAAGCAGGAAGCAGGTAGGTGAGGGGACTGAAGACCATGTATAGGCTAGTGGAGCAGAGGCCAAGGCCAGCTCACCCACATGGCACCATCCCCCACTATTTGAAGTTAGGGGGTCTCTTGTCTCCCAACCTCTGGAACTGGAGTGGCAGTGGAGGGGGCTGAAACTAAAGGTGACATGGTTTTAGAAGTAGTTGAGTCCCTCGATGTACCTCCCACACTCTGCACACACGGGGGGAGCCGGCCCTCTCCCACCCCAGCAAGAGTCTGGGGTCTCAGTCTCTGGAGGGGGCAGATGAGTGTCTCCGTCCAGGGGTTGCCAGGCCCGTAAGCTCCAGGAATACTCACTTCCCAGGCCAGGCCTGGCATGACTGCCGTGGGATGGGACCCTGATCTTTAGGCAGGGCCCCTGGGTGAGCGTCTCCCTGGGAATCCTCAGAGCACAGAAGGGAAGACAGAGAGACACTGACGTAACTGGGTGAGGGTGGCAGCAGTGGGCTCACCTGGTCACTCTACGGTGGAACCAAGGGCTCAAGTAGCCAGATGGAAAGGATACGTGACCTTAAAGCCTGGTGGCTAATTCTGGACCCAGAGCAAATTCCACTCCTGCGGAATGGGCAGGGCAAAGACTCCACCAGCCCAAGCTCCCCAGCAGACAGCAGGTCGCATGTGAAGGATCACGGTTCAGAGTGACCCTGGATCCTCGACAGCCATGAGGGCCAGAGGACAATGGACAGCGGTTGCCAACCCACAGTCCAGTGTGAAATCGAATCCAGAGATTTCTGGAAATGCACAGGCTCAGAATCTTACTTCCCTAAAGCCCTTGCCCAAGAAGCTGCCTCCAAGAAGCCTAAGTCTGTATCTGGTTTAAGAGTAAATCGGGAAAGGGGAGACAGGGTGTAGGGAACACAGTCCCCCCACCGGTGTGGGGCCAGGCTGGTCCCTGCTGACCCCAAGCTCCATGCTGGGCTGGAAGATTGTCTGAGTTTGGCTGGTCCTGACCTAGGTGACAGTGCCTGATGCCCCTCTGTGCCCCAGGTGGTGGGTGGGACCCGCAGAAGTGTCCACTTACTCTGGGGGCTGGAGTGGGGCTGCGGTGTGTTCAGAAGCAGAAATGTAGACAGTCCTGGCCTCGTTCATGCCAGACTCCGTGTAGGGGCCCCTCCTCGTGAAGCCCCAGGAGGGTCTTGTCCACCCTCAGAGAGGCTGAGGCCAGACCACACCCCTGAGAGTGTCCCGAAGCCCTCGCCTCCCTGTGGGCACTGCTCCCCAACCCCAGCTGCCTAGGATCGTTGATCTGTAAACTGCAGAGATGCCTGACAGACTTCGCAATGGTGAGTGTGACAAACACACGCTTAGGATTCCAAAAGAAAAAGAAATGAGGTGGAAAAAAGGACTAAGTGGACATGGCCCTTGCTCCCCATTTTTCTCTGTCTCACACCTAGGGTGGCCTCATTCACTTCTCTGGGGGAGCACAGGGGCGTGTCCCACCTGCCGCCCACCAGCTGGGCTGTGACTGCAGGCCAGTCCCTAAGCCTCTCCATGGGTAAATGGGGCCACAAATCCCTGTGTGGAGGGTGCATTGGCCACGCTTGTAGGCCCTGCGCTGGCTGTTTGATGTCTGTTATTCCTAATAACCTCTCTTTGAGTTTGCTGAATCGTAGGGCCAGGTGAGCAGCCAAAGCTGCTTACATCTTTTGGGGAGCATGGAAATCCCATTACAGTGTCCCCGACCTGCCAGTGTCCCTGTAGCTCCTGGGGGCGTCTCTACTTCGCTACTTCCTGCCACCATGGCCCTGAAGGCATGTTCAGATGGTCCCTCATCTGCTTCCTGACCCTGTGTGGTACAGGCCTGTGTGGCCCTGTGGGGTGTGCTGTGCTGTGCCTCTGGCTTTGGGAGGAGCTTTGGGTATTAAAGAACTTTCAGTGGCCTTTGCCTCCTGCACGATCACATGAACTAAGACTCGGCACCACACGGAGGGTAAATGGTGTCTACTCCTGCTTCGTGGGGCACCCTGGTGTGTGTGTGTATTAAGGTGTCCCCTGGGGCCACTCTGGCCTAGTCAGTCTAAGCCACCTTGGAGTGGAGAATTGGCGGCTGGGGCCGGCTCTCAGACTGCAAGCTGCGGGTGGGGTGGGGTGGGTGGGGGTAGTCCAGGTCCAGACCCCCAAGTCTCCATCGAGCAGAACCCAGGAGGTAGAGGCCAAGGGCAGAGTTACAGCCTGCAGCCTGGGTTAGACTTGCAGCAGGCCTTCCAGAGGCTGGGCTGCAGGCAGCTGCCATGCAATGGTGAGGAAGGTGGTGCAGAGGGGAACCATAGCCTGCTGCAGGGAGAGACCTCCTTGGGGGAGAGGGCCCCCCCCACTTATGGGCCCCTTGGCCTCAGCAAACAATGCTCTCTTGAGCCTCACCTTCCTGACATGGGAAAGTGAGATGGAAAAGTGTGATTGTCCCACTGAAGGGCTGGGGATGAGAACGCGAGTCACTGGATGGAAATGGCTTCACAAGGCTGGGCACGCCTAGCATCACTTGGGTCCCTGGGGCAGCCGCTGGCATTCCCAGAACTCGTGGGGGGTTGGCCCACTTGCTGGGGGAGGGGAGGCCCACCGTGGCCTTGGTCATGTTCTCCAGGGCGAGCTGCATGAAGGTTTTCTCCCAGGTCTCCTCCAGGATGTCACTGGCCCTGATGACCATCTCCAGGGTCTGGAACAGCCGGAACTTGTGCCTGCTGGAGATCTGTGGATGGCAGAGCAACGGTGGCTTGGGGACAGAACAGGTCAGATCGTGTGGGAGAGGTGGGCAGGGGCGTGGACAGGGAGGGGTGTGAGAGGAGCCATTTATCTCTGCCACTTCATGGTTCTATGACTCCAGGCAAATCCCTTGGCCCCCCTGTGCCTTAGTTTCTCCACCTGTGAGGGTCAGGATCACCACCTCATGAGCGCATTCCGAGGGTGGTCAATGCATGCGGGTCCAGTGTTTCTCCCTCCCCACTTGGCCCATTTGACATGTAAGGAAACTGAGACTTGCCCCAAGTCATGTAGCTGCTCTAGGCAGGATCCAGGGTTTGAGCCCACCTTGGGGTCCCACCCTCCCGCTCTGCCCCCTGTGCCTGCCCCAGTGGCCCAAGCTGTCCCCACCTCCGGGTTGTCTATGAAGTAGTTGTGGATGGTTTCCATCACCAGCTTGGGGGAGCCACGAGCCATGTTCTTGATCTTCTTGATGATGTACTTCAAGTGGAAGAGGTCGGCACTGTTCATGTCCTGCAGCATCTTGAGGCAGATGGCTAAGGTTGGCAAGAAGGCACGTGTGAGCAGGCTGTGGGTAGCTCACACTGTGGCAGCCAGGCTGGGCGGGCAGGAGGTGGGTCTGGGGATGGAAGGAGTACTCTGAAAATGAGAACTGGGGAATGGATGCATAAGAAGTCCAGGACCTCCTGACTGTCCAAATGGACTTTCTGGGGTTCAACATAGGTAAGGAGCAGGAGTGCAGGTGCATGAGCATGTCCTCACTCACCATTCATATTCCCATCTGCCCATCATCCACTCATCCACCTGTCCATCCAGCCATCTGTCCATCCACCCACACGTTCCATCTGTCCATCCTTCCATCTACTAATCCACCTGCTCATCTATCTTTCCATTCGTCTACCTGCCCATCCACCCAACATTCAGCTATTCATAAATTTATTCACCCACCCAACCAGTCATGAATTCATCCCTCCATCCTCCCATCCATCCTATCCTCTCACCATCCGTCCAGTCATCCAGCATTCAATGGTGTTTGAATAAGGGAGGGGCCAGGCCTGGACTGCGGTTCTGAGGTGTGAAAGGGAATGGGAAGATAGCGGAGGTGGGGTATAGGGTGAGCTGGGGCATCATTTGGGCTTTTGATGGTGCTTCAGGAGGCCTGAAGAGGCCAAGTCGTGTGTGCAGGGTTCTCTGTTGAAAGCTTCACTATAGCTACACCACTTGATACCCTCAAGGTCCTGGAGCAGAGACTCCCTCTGGTCGTCACCCTCAGGACTGCTGTTGGTGGAGGGACATGGGATCTGCTGGAGCCTGACCCCATCTGGGCCGACCCGCCCCTGCCTGAGCCCAGGGCTGGCAGTCACCTGCACTGTAGGCCTCCGCCATGAACATCCCGTGCTCCTGTGGCATCAGTGCGGCCTGGCTGCTCTCTGACTTGTGAAGCAGGATGGTGGTGGGGTGTGACCATCTGTCCCTGCAGGCAGAGTCCTGGGGTGCCTTCATGCAAGATGAGTCCTTCGTGGATGTGGAGACAGGGAGGGAGATTCTGAAATGGAGGAGGGACCCTGGGTGTCAGCGTCTGAATGTGTGTGTATTTCTGCGTTAGTACAGGGGGTGCTGAGCGCAGCACTGGCTTCCATCGAGCTCAGCTACATCTTTCCATGTGTTTGTCCTTCCATTCAATGGACTGGCTGGGCCCTTGGAGGAGGGCAGGAGTCTCGAGGCCTCAGGGACACTGTTGAGTAGGCAGCATCACCTGTAGGCCTGGGGGGGCCTGGCCTCCCAGCAAGTGTTAGGTTCTGAGGTTGGGTTCGAGACAGACATGGCTGGTGGGATGTTGCAGGGTTCAGGGTATGGCATCCCTAGCTCAGGCTCTTGACTTGAGAGAGCCAATCTCATTCTGACCACATGTGAGACTGCTCCGGTCACCCAGACATCACTGGTGAAGTCCCCAAGGGGAGCAGGGGAGCTGCAGGAGCAGTGAGAACAGAGCAAGGGAGGATGCAGGGGCCTCCAAGGAAGGCCTCCTCTCTTTTCTCCAAGCTGGCCTCTGCCTTCTCCTCTTCTCCTTCCTCAAAGCTGGCCTCTGCCTTCTCCTCTCCTTCCTCTTCTCTTCCAAATGTGGGGAAAGCACTATCTCAGGCTGTGTTAGTGGCCGTAAGGGGCCAAAAGAGACCATGTCCTTCCATTCCGGGATGCTGCCCAAGCCTGGTCCCCCATCACAACTCCTGCCCGTGGGCTCCTGGGGCAGGAACAGGCTCCTGCTCCATCCACTTCCTGACCTTATTCATTTGTTCACTCTTAGTACCCACTTCCCAGGTGCCTACCATGGGTGGGACGTGTTCTAGGCTCCTGAGATGCATCAATGAATGAGATAAAGTCAGCAAATCAAATCAGTGAATTCTGTGGTATATCAGAAGACAGTCCATCTCTCAATATTTTACCCATTCATTTGTCCTACCATGGGAGGGATGCATGTCAGATCATGCTGCTCAAAATCCACCCATATGCCTCCCATTTCACTCAGAGTAAAACCCAAAGTCCTGAAAATAACATATAAGACAGTGATGCTTCCATCCATGAGGGTGTAACAAGGACCAGCTTCACCCTCCTGTCTTAAACAACTCAAAAATTGGAAAAATATACAAAACCATGATTATCAGACATCAGACAACAGCAGCACAGGATGAAGATCCCTGAAAATGGAAAACTAGCAAGGTGAGCCCAGCGTGGCCACAGCCAGCTGCCTGGGAAGTTTCCAGTTTGCAGTGCGGGGAGGGGGAGCCCAGTAAAACCCAGTACTCTCTCTGAGTTGAGGAAGTGGACGTGAAAGTCTGGGGGAGCCAGAGTGGCTGGAGTTTGCTGGGAAGAGTCACAGGAGAGAGCTGCACGAGGAGGAGATGGAGTTCTGGGGCTTTGCAGGGGATCCCCTGCATTCCCCGTCTTCATCTGAGCTCTGCAGGGGATCCCCTGCATTCCCCGTCTTCATCTGAGCTCAGTGCATTTGGGAAAAGAACCACAAAGCTCCAAAAGGAGTAGAGGGAACAATCTTTGGAACTCACACAGGGCTAGGAAGAGTTCCTTTTCTCATCAGCAAGAGTGGAAAACCTGGTAATTCACAGGGCATTAGGTAGAGTGTTAATGGTATGACCTCAGTAATGGGGGGAAAAAATCTGCCCTAAACAACAATGCTTTGGCTCTTCCTACTAAAGCTTTAAAATCAAAGCCTCAAAGGAACCAAACTTTTCAAGTAATTTAATTGTGTTAAAGAACAAACCTGAAGAATATTTAAAAAGTACAGGAATATCCAGTACCCAACAAGGCAAAATTCACAATGTCTAGCATCCAATAAAAAATTTGCTAGGCATGGAAAGAAACAACAACAAAACAAAACAAAACAAAACAAAATCAAACCAAAACAAAACAAAAATCCCTAATGAGGAGAAAAATCAATTAATTTAAACAAACACAGAAATGATATAATTAGTAGACAAGGACATTAAAACAGTTATAAGGTTGGTGCAAAAGTAATTGCGATTTTTGCCATTACTGTTAATAATATATTTCTCATGTTCAGCATGGTAGAGCAAAACATAAGCATGGTAAGGAGAGACATGGGAAATATAAAACAATGAAGAATACATTTCGCATTATGAATACACTAGGTTAGCAGGAGATTAGACAATGTAGAAGCAAAGATGAGTGAACCTGGAGACACAGCAATAGAAACTACCCAAAAATGAAACATATAGAGAAAAAAGACTGGAAAAAACAAAACAGAGCGTTAGTGAGATGTGGGACAACATCACATGGCATTTTGTATGTGGAATTTGCATCCCCACAGGAGAAGGAAAGGGAAAGAAAACATATTTGAGGAAATAATACCTGAACATTTTACAAATTTGATGAAAATTATAAATCCACAGATCCAGGAAATTCAATGAATTCCAAGCAAAAGAAATACAAAGAAAACTACATGAAGACACATTGAAATAATATTGCCCAAAACCAATTATAAGAGCAAATCTTAAAAACAGCCATAGAAAAAAGACACATGAAAGGAATGAAAAGTGAGAGCACAGTTCTTGTTGAAATCAGTGCAAGCCAAGAGATAGTAGTGCAACAATTTAAAGCCCTGAAAGGAAAAAACAAAACGAAACAACAACCTGCCAAGCTGGAATTCCATACCTAGAGAAAATATCTTTAGAAACGGAAGGTGATATAAAAACACTTTTCATGTACACAAAAACCAGAAGAAGTTATCATCAGGAGTCCTGCACTACAAAAAAATGTTTGAGAAAGTCTTCCAGACAGAAGGAAAATGGCAACAGATGGAAATAGAAAACTACACAAAAGAATAA
>NW_012103932.1:1694380-1709827 GCF_000951045.1 Mandrillus leucophaeus
GATGCTTATACTTTAATTTTACTTGAAGGTATAATTTCACTTGAAGGTAGACTGAGATAAGTTAACATGTATACTAGAAACCCAAAAGCAATGACTAAATAATAAAACGACACAAAACAAAATATGTGTGGCTAGCAAGTCCACAAAGGAGAGAAAGTGGAGTCATAAAAAATACCCAATGCAAATAAAGGCAGAAGAAGAGAAAAAAATTGCACAAAAAGAGATGAGACAAAGAGAAAACAAATTGCAAGATGGTAGACTAAAACCAAATCATATCAATAGTCGTATTAAATATAAATGATTAAAGCACCACAATCAAATAGCAGAGATTGTCAAATTGAATAAAAAAGCAAGAGCCAAGTGTATATTGCCTATACAAAATCCACTTGAAATATAGCAGATACCAAT
Organism: Mandrillus leucophaeus; assembly: GCF_000951045.1. NCBI lineage: Eukaryota > Metazoa > Chordata > Mammalia > Primates > Cercopithecidae > Mandrillus > Mandrillus leucophaeus. Next base: position 1,694,789 of record NW_012103932.1, read on the forward strand.
CAATCAAAAGTAAAAGGATGGAAAACGATATATCATGCTAACACAAATATAAAAAAACTGTGTGGTTATATTAATATCAGGCAAAGTATATTTTAGAGTAAATAACAGGGACAAAGAGAATCAGTTCACTAATCAAGGAGATATAAAAATTTTAAATGTTCATGCATCTAGTCACAGAACTTCAAAACACATAAAGCAAAGAAGTTAGAGCTAGAAGGAAAAACAGACAAGTCAACAATCTTAGGTGAAAATTTCAATACCCATCTATAGATAACTGATAAAATAAGTCGACAGATAATCAGTAAGAATATAAAAGGCTCAAACAATTATTAACCAATATAACTGAATTGACATTTATAGAACTCTAACCACAAAAGAATAAACTTTATTTTCAAATACACATGGTACATTGACCAACGCAGACTATATTCTATGCCATAAAAAGTCTTAGCAAGTTGGAAAAGATTCAGATCCAACAAAACATGATATCTGACCACATGAAATTAAATTGGAAATCATAACAGAAAGATAGGTGGAAAATACCTAAGTATTGGGAAACTAAACAACATACTTTTAAATAATCCATAGGTAAAGAAGAAATAAATGGTAATGAAAGTAAAAGGTATCTTGAACAAAACAGAAGTGAAAAAACAGCATATCAAAATCCCTGGGGTGCAGCAAATTAAAACACCTGTATTAGAAAAGAATGAAGGTCTAAAATCAGCTTGTAACTGAATAAATTAGGAAAAAACCCAGCATATTAAACTCAAGAAAAAAAGTAGAGCAAAAATTAATGAAATAGAAAATAACAAACAATAGAGAAAAATCAATGAAACCAGTAGGTGATTTTTTTGAAAAGATGAAAACATTGATAAACCACTAGCAGGATTTATTAGGGCAAAAAAGTGAAAACACAGATTATTAACATCAATAAGAGTGGGTACATCATTACAGGTTCTACAGACATTAAAAGAATAATGAAGGGATATTCTGAATAACTTTGTGCCAATAAACTTGGTGACATAGATGAAAGGGACGCATTTCTTAAAGTCATAAAATACCAACGCTTACTCAAGAATTAAATAACAAGAATAACCCTATATTATGAAAATTGAATATGTAGTTGAAAACTTTCCCACAAAGAAAATTTTAGGCTGTGTTGGCTTCACTGTTGAATTCTATCAAGTGTTTCAGGAAGAAATAATACAAATACTACAAACTCTTCCACAAAATTGAAGAGGAAGGAACACTTCCAACCATTCCATGAGGCAAAACCTGACACTAAAACTAGGAAATAAAGAAAACTACAGCCTAATATCTTCCATGAACAGACACAAACTTTCTTAACAAAACAATTCAAAGTATACAGAAAAGCTTATCCATCATCTCCTAGTGGGGCTTATCCTGGGAATACAAGGCTAGCTGAATATTTTGAAAATCAGTCAATATAATTCACTAGATTGACTGACTAAGGAAAGAAAATATAATGATCTCAATAGATGCAGAGAAACATTTGGTAAAACTAAACATCTATTCAAAAATAAACATAGGAATTAAGAAAACTTCCTCAAGCTGATAAAGAGTATTTATAAAAATCCTACAGCTAATATCATACTTTATAGTGAAAGGCTAAATATTTTTCCACATGACTGGGAATAAGGCAAGAAGTCTGCTCTTACCCCTCTCATTCAACATTAGACTGTGGACTTAATCAATGTAAGAAGTTAAGAAAAAGGAATAAAAGTCATACAGCCTGGAAAAGAAGCAGCAAACTATTTTTATTTGTAGAAGGCATTATTATACAAGTGGAAAATTCCAAATCTACAGAAAAGCCTACTAGAACTAAAAAATAAGTTCAGCAAATTTACAAATTGTAAGGTCAATAAAAAGTATTCATATTTATGCATACTGGCAATGAACAATTGGGAACTGAAATAAAAAAAGTACCATGTACAGTAGCACCAAAAATCATGAGTTATTTAGGCATAAATCTAATAATAATTGCAAGGTCTATATACTGTAAACTACAAAATATTGATGAAATAAATCAAGAAGATAAATAGATATACCATGTTCATGGATTGGAAGACTCAATATTGTTGAGATGTTAATTTTTTCTAACTTTATCTAAATATTCAATGCAATTTCAATAAAAACCCCAGCAGGAATTTTTTTTTGGTAGTTACCAACAAGCTGTTTCTAAAATTCATATGGGAAGGTAAAGAAACTAGGATAGTCAAAATGATTTTGAAGAAGAACCAAATTGGAGGACAATTACCAATGTCAAAACTTATTGTAAAGCTGTAGTAATCAAGGCAATGTAATATTGATAGAAGCACATAAATATAAATATGTGCAACAGAACATGGATTCCAGAAAAAGGCCCACACATATAAGGTCAATTGATTCTTTTTGTTTTGTTTTGTTTAGAGATAGGGTCTCACTCTGTTGCTCAGGCTGGAGTATAGTGGTGTGGTCATAGCTCACTGCAGTCTTGAACTCCTGGGCTCAAGCAATTCTCCTGCCTCAGCCTCCTGAGTAGTTGGGACTATAGATGCACGCCACTGTGCCTGGCTTCAGCTGATTTTTGATAAGGGTGCAAGAGCAACTCTATTAAAAAAGCATTCAACAGATGGTGCTGAAATAATTGGATAGACACATGCAAAAAAAAACCCCAATCCATTCCTCAAATCGTATGTAAAAATTTACTCAAAAAGATCAAAAAGACCCAAAAGTAAGACCTAAACTTCTAAAACTTTCAGAAGAAAATATAGGAGGAAATCTGTATGATCTTGGGTTAGACAAAGATTTCTTAGATGTGACACCAAAAGCACTCTATAAAAGAAGAAATGATAAATTTGATTTCATAAAAATTAAGAACTTCTGCTTTTTGAAAGATATGTGAAACTTGTCGGAATCAAAATGGAGTCACTGTGTTAAAACTCTGATAAATGGGGCTGGAGGAAGCCATAAAGGAATGGTTCTCATGCACAGATGCCTGACAGCAAGAACTATCACAAAAGACTCTGCAAAACCCACAACCTTGCACAAAGGCCAACTGCAGCCTTACACACACACACAAATACTTCTGTGAGGTTGGTTGTCTGCCCAGAAAACTGTCTTTCCAACCTAGGACTCACCCCACCCTTGTTACTGACCCTTGTAGCCAAGAATTATTATTTCAGAACAACGTACATAATCAATCATTTTAATTTTGCCTTTAAAAACTTACCCTTGCCCCAGCCTTGAATAGGCATGTGGTTTACTATGGCACACGTATTACTATTGCCATGCCTATTCCTGAATAAATATCATTTTCTTTTAGAGATCCCCTCTGTCTTTGTTTTATTTTTGTTTTCTAGAGAGAAAGCTGCCTAGGCTGGAGTGCAGTGGCACAATCATAGCTCGTTCATTGTAGCCTCGAACTCCTAGGCTCAAGAGATAATGCTGCCTCAGCCTCCCAAGTAGCTAGGACTACAGTTGCAAGCCACCTTGTCTGCCTATCTTTTAAAATTTTTTTACTATAGAGGCAGGATCTCTGTATATTGCTCAGGCTGGTCTTGAACTCCTGGGCTGAAATGATCCTCCTGCTTCCGCCTGCCAAAGTGATGGGATTACAGGCATGAGCCACTGCACCTGGTCCCCCTCTCTTTTATTTAGATTAAGGGATATGCATTAAGAAATGAGCAGCTGTAGACTTGGAGGCAGTATTTGCAAATCACATATCTGATAAGGGACTATCTCCAGAATATGGAAGGAACTCTCAAAACAAAACAAAGCAAAGCAGCCTAAGAAAACACAGGCAGGAGACTGGGACAAGACATCAGAGGAGGCAGACGGATGGCAAAGAAGCACCTGAAAAGCACTCAACATTCCTCACGAGGGAAACCAACTAACACCACAGTGAACTATCACCACACATCTACTAAAACGGCTAAAATCAGAGACACTGGAAATACCAAGTGCTGGTGAGGTTGCAGAATAGCTCTGGGCTTCCATGCATTGCTGGTGGGAATGCACAGTGCCATAGCCCTCTTGGAAGGTAGGCTGGTATTTGCTAATAAAGTCAATGTACACTTACCAAACAGCTCAGCTACCCACTCCTAGACATTCACTCAAGCGAAATGACTACTGACTAAAATATATACACAAACATTTATACTGGCTTTATTTATGATATGTCCACATGGAAATAATCCAAATGTCCTTCACCCTGGGAATGCATAAACAAACCATGTCACATTCACAGTAAAGTTACTCAGCAACAAGAGAGGTGAATCACTGATGAACACGAAAGCATGGATGCTCCAGGAGGGAAACCAGACTCCACAAGCTACATGTGGTGTCATTTCACTTTTATGACATTCTGAAAAAGGTGAAACTACAGACAGAGAGCAGGTCAGTGGTTCCCAGGGACTCGGAGTTGGAGAGAGCTCACCTCCGAGGGACAGGAGGGAGTGTCTGGGAGGCGGAGCTGTCTGGGAGTCATGCACCCACTGCCATATTTTGTTTGTGATGGTGGGTCCATGACTATATACATTTATCAAAATTTGAGAGCTATAAGCTAAAAATAGTGAATTTTATCACCTGTAAACATACTGTAATTGAAAAGAAAAAAGACACATAAGAACAAAAGTGGTCTCTCTGCCCTTATTTCCTTCTGCTCTCCCTTGCTGATTCCACTGCGGTGGTGGGGCGCTCCCACCACTGGGTGCACGTTTACCTCTGGACCTTTGCGTGGCCACTCCTTCCGTCTGGGGAACACCTTTCCTCCAGATGGCTGCCTGGCTCAGTCCCTCACCTGATTTTAGTCTTGCTCAGTTGTCACCTTCTTGAAGAACTGATTTAAAATCCTAACCCCACACTTCCTTCTCCCCATCCTCTCTTTTTTCCATGTCACTTTTCGCCCTGTAACATCATATCGTTTACTTTCCTGCTTCTGGTCTCACTGGCAGTCTCCCTACCTGGAAGGTAAGGCATGAGGACAGGGTCTTTATCTCTTTTGTTCACAGCAGTATCCCTGACACCTAGAACACCTGGTCCATGCAGCAGGTGCCTAGCAAATACTGGCGGAATGAATGGAGTGCTTCATAGCAGGGGATGTATCCAGAGCCACCACCGGCCCAGTCCTGACCTTGGACATGGCACTGTGACAGCCCTCCCACCTCTCCAGGATCCAGTCTGTCCCCTGCAATCATCACACCAGATCCAGCTTCCCAAATGCCTTCCGGTGGACCCTGTGAGGCTCTGCTTCCCTGGCCCCTCTGCCCAGAGCATGTCTCCTTCTCCTCCTTTCTTTCTGTCCCCTTGCCAGGGCTGTAGGAAGACACCCACCAGTCTTCTCCATCCTATAACTGCATCATAAGGTTGGGGTTGCCTGAGAAGCTGCATTTCTGCACATCTGAGCTTTGCAGTAGGAAGAGCTCCAGAGCCTGCGTCCTGGAGATCACATGTTCTGACATCTCTTGGCATCTCAGGGCCAGAGCAGCTCTGGGGAGGACCTCAAACCCTGCTGTCTTGACCTTGAGAGGTCAACACACAGTTTACCCCTTCTGGAACCCACCTCCTTCCTGTGGCCTCTCCGAAAACTAGCCAGTTCCCTCATCCTGGAAAGGGTGACCTTCCAGACAAACCTGGCTGGGGCCGACTCTGGGAGTGGCTGTGAGGATCCTGTTGGAGCTAGAGCCCGGCTTCCCCCAGGCACAGCAGCGGTCACAGCATGGGCCGCAGGCACCAGCGAGGCCCATACCTTGCCCCTCCAAACCCACATCGCAGCCCCTGTGGCTTCCAGAGTTAAATGTATTTTTAAAGATAGAAAAACGATGTGAACACACTATTAGCAAACATCTGCAGAGGAGCACTCTCGGCTTAGCAACAGAAGCTATGGCAGAGAAGGGAGGCCTGACAACATTCAAACCGGGACTGCGAGGGCTGGAAATGCCTGAGTTCACAGGCAGGTACCGAGACACTCCCAGAACATTCACCAGCGTGGACTGTAACTGGGAAGCCTACTCTGACCCCATGGCTTCGCTGTGGGCCCCAGCCCGGGTGGATGAGTGTCTGCACAGCAGAACCTGCTTTGGGTCCCCATAGAGGGGGCAGGTGGGGCTCTGGGCTGGGGGCCAGACAGCTCTGACTTGCCTGTCAGACACAGGAAGGTAGAGATGCCCTTTGTGTCTGTCCAGGTCCCTGGGACACTGGGGCGCCCTGGGGACCCTGGAAGGCTGTGGAGGAACCTTCCTTTATTCATGTCCCTTAAATCTCTGCAGAAACACTGGCTGTGGTATCATCTCCATTGTGCCGAATAGAAACCAAGGCTCAGAGAAACAGGTGGACGGTCTGTCCATCCAGTCACTGACCCGTTCATACAGCCTTCGGGCACTGCTGGCGACACAGGCCACGGTCCCTCTGGCCCTCACAGGTGTAGGCTATGTGGGCAAGGCCCTCACTCCAGTTTAAGCTTCCGCAGTCCTGGCCGCCTCTCCTCCAACCTGATCCCCCTCCAACCCCCGCAGGCTGCTCCTGGGGGCAGGACCCTCCTTCCTCAGCACAGGGGCCCCTGGATGGCCTGCAGGGAGGCTCCCCTGACAGATAAGGCTGAGTACTGGTGGGTAGTCAGGGGGTCCCTGCTGGGGCTGAGCTGACCTGGAGGTTTGGGACATGGCTGACGACATTCTACCCGTCGGGGTGCGGCTATGTGGCCTTTCAGAACACTGCCCGTCCATGGTTGGGGTGCAGTGCAGACCCACAGGAACCCACCACTAGCTCTGGCCTCACGCCTGTGGGCTGGCCCTGTCTCTGGCACTGACCCTCCCCCGCCCTGGCAGGCCTGACCTCACCCCTGAGGTCACAATGGTTCCAGTGTCCACAGCATCCTTTCTAGGGTCTGTGTTGTGGGGACAGCAGGCGTGCGTGTGTGCCCGTGTTTGTGCGTGCGTGCTCAGACGTGTGTCCTCAAGGGGTCCCGGCCCTGCCCCTTCCTTCTCTGGGCCTCAGTTGTCTCCTGGGAGACCCGTGGATGATCTGGCCTGGGTTATTTGTTTGCTAAGTCCAGGTCCCTGTGCGGGTGACAGGTCCCGGGGCTGGAGCTGTGACTTCCCCTCTGGGCCTGAGTCTGAACACCTGTGATGTGCTGGGCTCCCCTCTGGGTGCTGGTGCTTGACTCCTCTGGGATCCTCTCCAGTGGAAGGAACCAGGAGCGGGGACAGCCTGGGAGCTCAGCCTGTGGGGCTGGGCAGGCTGTCCGGAATCAAATCCAGCCCCCTCTCTGCTGACCGCGTGCCCGGGAACCTCGCCGTGCCTCACGGTGCACTCCTCCCCATCTGTAGTGCTGGAGCAGGACCGAGGGTCAGCGTGGCCGCTTTCTCCTCTCGCAGCCTGGGCCTCTCCCTGCTCACTGCCCCGGGATTGAGGCGGAGCTCAGAGAGGGCCAGGAGCCAGTGACTGGTCGCACAGCAATCAGTGGTGGAAATGAGTATCAAACTCAGGTCCCCAGATCCAAGTCTAGCGTGAGGACGAGTCCCCTGGACCAGTGGCACCCGCCGCCGGCTCCGCGACCCGGCCTCCCGCGCGGCCGGCAGATGGCGCTGCGGGCCCAGGCAGGACTCGCGCGGCGGGAGGGCACGGCCTGGACCGGGGGCCTGTGAGAGGCACACGTGCCACCCAGCCCACGCGCCCTCCCCGCCGCACCTCCCTCCAGCCAGAGACCCGCAGAAAGGGCGTCATGAGTAGGGGTGCCTGGCATCCCACCGTCTTAGACCTGGGGCTGCAGGCACTACCCCCTGGGAGCAGTGACTGCCTGAGGGCGCCACGTGGCTCCCACCACCAAGCCTTTGCATAGGGCGTTCCCCCTCCTGCTATTCGCCTGCAATGAGGAAGGGCTGGACTCAGTGAGGAAGGGGCAGCTCCCTGGCCTCTCAGGCTCCTTCTCTCTGTCCCTGCCCAACTCCCTGGGGTTCCTAGGCTGCAGCCAGGTTTGAGGCTTTGTGCAGTGCTTTCCTCCTGGAATGCGCCCTACCCCACACTTTCCTAAAGAAAGAGCATTTTTGCCCTTTTGTATCTGTCCTTGGAGACTCCCACCCAGGTCACCTCCTTGGGGAAGCCATCCCTGATTTCTCTGGGCTCCCATAGCATTTATTCTCGATATGGTTTGTTCAATCGTGCTGGGCCTGACTGGGTGGTGGGATGGTGGGGGCTGTGCTGTGACTGGAGGTGACAGGAGGGGCCAGGTGGACACCCATGCCCCTCGTTCAGCTAGGTCCCACTACCAGTTCCCCTGGCTGCTGCCCCAAGGCCTGACTCCCTGAAGTTCCCTTCCCAGGAGACAGTGGCCCTGTTTGACCAGTGGACACCCCCACAGAAGACGTAAACGTAAGGCCTGAAGCTGTAAAACTCCTAGAGGAAAACAGGGGAAATGCTGTTTGACATGGGTCTTGGCAATGATTTTTTGGATATGAAGCCAAAGCACAGGCGAAAAAGCAAAAATAGACAAGTGGGACGACACCAAACTCAAAAGCTTCTGCACAGCGAAGGAAACAACAAAATGAAAAGGCAGCCTGTGGAATGGGAGGAAATATTTGCAAACCCTTTCTCTGATAAGGGGTTAACATCCAAGATCTATAAGGAACTGCTGTCACTCAAGAGCAGAAAACCCAATCAGCCAATGAAAAAGTGGGTAATGAATCGACATTTATCCAAAGACGACAAATAATCAACTGGTATATAAAAAGGTGCCCATCACTAATCACCAGGACATGCAAATCAAAGCCACAGTGAGATCGCCTTGCACCTGTTAGTACGGCTGGCATCAAAAAGACAAGATGGCAAGGGTTGGCCGGGGTGTGGAGAAAGGGAACCCTTGTACCCTGTTGGTGGGAATGTAAAATGGTGCAACCAATATAGGAAACAGCACGGAGGTTCCTCGGAAAACTAAAGATAGACCTGCCATCTGATCCAGCAATCCCTCTACTGGGTTACAGCCAAAGGAAATGGAACCAGGATCTTGAAGATATAGCTGCACTCCCATGATGGCTGCGGCTTTGTTGAGGATAGCTAAGATATGGAAACGCCTGCAGCGTCTCTGGTCAGATGAATGAAGAAAGAAAATGTGGTATATACACACAATGGAATATTAGCCTTTAAAAAGAAGGAAACCTGCCACGAGACAACGTGAATAAACCTGGAGGATTTCATGCCAAGTGCAATAAAGTCAGACCCAGAAAGGCCAATTCTGCTTGATTCTGCTTCTACATGGAATCTAAGAGTCAAAGTCAGAAGCAGAGAGTAAAATGGTGGTTCCCAGGGCAGGGGGTAGGGGGAAGGGGAAAGGAGGCATTGCTGCTGAATGGGGATAAAGTCTCAGTGAAGATACGTTGCGGAAGTCTGCCGTGCCACATTGCACCCATAGTTAACAAAGCTGCACTGCACTCTTAAATGTTTGTTAAGTGCATAGATCTCATGTTAAGTGTTCTTACCACAGAAAAACACAAACATCCACTACTGAGCACTCCCCACCCAGCCTCTAGTGGCAGCGCTGGGATCCCCAAGTGGGGCTGCAGGGCCTCAAGGTTGGCCCTTCCCTAGCAGCTGTGGCCTGGCGGGGCTCTGGGCTCTTGCTGGGGCTCTGCGCTCCCGGCTGAGGGAGTGTCTGTCCTCTCTGAGCCTTGCTGCTCTCAGGAGCACAGCAGGGATGGACTGAGGCCCCCCTTGGGGGGCAGAGACAGTGCTCACCTCCCAGCCCTGGGCGGGTCCCCGTCCTGCAGATGGGGGATTCCCTATGCCAAGATTGCCCAGGGAGGGTCCCACTGGCAGGGTGGGGCAGCCCCGGACAGCAGCAGGCCTGGGTCCCCAAGCTGGGACACTGGCCAGGGGCTCCTCCTCACCTTCCAGGGCTCCCCTCCTCCTCCACACCCACTCCTACACTTTCACAGAAAAAAGAGTGGAGAAAAGGCAAAAGAAAGAGGTTTTCTCCTCCGCTTTCTGAAAATGAGATTTTAAAAATAACTCCTGGCGGGGGGAGCGCTGGGAGGGGCCTTTCTGGGGAGGCCAGCCAAGCCTGCTCTCCCTCCTCCGTAGGCAGCCACCACCTGCGGCCTGGGGCCTGGGGCCTGCATGCCTCCACCAATAGGCTTCCTCTGCCGGACACCCTTCTCTGTCCCTCAGGAAGGCGGGGCTTTCCTGATCTGCTGAAGGAGAAAGCAAAGGCCAGTGTGTAGTGGGGGAGCTGCTGGGGGGAGGGGGTAATGCTGATGGCAGAGGAAGGAATGTCGGGCCATGGCCCCAGGCAGGAGAAAGGGGCTGGCTCCTACACGTCCCCCACATTTCCCCTGTCTCGCCGGTGCCCTCAGCCTCCTCTTGGCTCACTGCTCACCAGCCACAGGCCTCCTGGGCTGATGTTTCATGGTCCTTAGGGGCTGGGGCTTTTCCTGCCACAGGGCCTTTGCACACACTGCTCCTAAGGCCTGCCTAGCCCCTGCTTCAGCATCATTCCCTGAGAGGCCATCTCAGGTCACAGAATGGACACAGAGTGTCCCCCGCCCACCTCGATACTGTCAGAGCTCCCTGCAAATTTCCCTTTCCTAATGGCATTTCCGTCTGGGTTTCTTTCTGTCGCCCTCCCAGTTTACAGTCAACAGGCTTCGGAGGGTGGGCTGAGCGCAGATACTCTTGTCCCCTCACCCCGCACTTGGGCTCTCGTCATTCCTATTCTTCACCTGCCATCACCTGTGTTTCTCTCTCTGGGGGCATCTCTGGCCACTGCTGAAGCTACCAGGGAATCCAGCTTTCCTGGGAGCAGCCTTGACCCGTAATTTGGGGGCGGGGACAGACAGCTCAGCCCTATCCCTCTGATGGGGTGACCCAGTGGGATCACGCCCCGGTGGCTTCCAGGATGCTGGGTGCTTGACAACGCCATTCCGGCTTCCCACCTTCCAAGTCTCTCTTCCTCCCCCATCCCATGGTGTTTCCTGGGATCACGTCCCAAGAACACGCCTGCCCTGAGTTACTGCCTTGGGATCTGCCTGGTAGGCAGAAGAAATGCCCCCAAAGTATCAATGTTCTCATGCCCGGAACCTACTTTTTATGGGAAAAAAGGACATTGTAGCTGTGATGAAATTAAGAATCTTTAGGGACATTATTATCCAGGTGGTCCCCCAATGCAATCATGTGTGGCCTTACAAGAGGGAGGCAGAGGCAGGTTTGACTACAGACAGAAAGGAGGCTGTGAGGCCCCGGAGGCAAAGGTTGGAGGCAGGCAGCCACCAGCTTCCGGCGGAGGTGAGGAAGGCTCCACCATAGCCTCTGGGGCAAGCGTGGCCCTGCTGGCTCCTTGGTTTTGGCCCAGGGATGTGACTTTAACTCAGGCTGGTGGTAATTAGTTACAGCAGCTCCAAGAAGTGCACACTCTCGGCTGCAGGGGAGCCCACACTGAGACGCATTGGGTCGGCTTCATTCTTGCCGCCACAGGAAGGTTGTCCCTCCAGATGCTGGGCACATGGCCAGCCAGGAGTGGATGGCACGTCCCAGCCTCTCTTGCAGCCAAGGGGGACCACAAGAGAAAATCCTCAGCCCTGGAATTTGAGAAGTGGTGTGGGCAGTGTCTCCTTGTGTTCTCCATAGGAAGCTGTCAGCCCATGACTGCCTTTGCCCCTCCTGGGCTGGGATGCAGTACGTGCCGCTGCACCTCAGTCTTGCAGATGAGGACACCCAACCCCGGGTGAGGGCAGAGCCACAGGCCAAAGAGCCTGGGCCCCTGAGTGTCCCCAAGGAGCAGAGCTGCCCTCGAGGCCTGCACTGACTGGACTGTTGCAGGAGGAAGACAAATGTTCTGTCTTGTTTTAGCCACTGTATTTGGGGGTGCTTTGTTACAATAGCCTAGATGTCTCCCTGACTGACACAGCTTGGTTTAGAGGCCACTAGCCAGCTGGGGCGAGGTCCCCAGGAGGTGCTCGGTGGCGGTCGGCAGAATGAGCATATCAGGATGAACTCTTTCTTCCTCTCGCAGTCACACAATGATATTGATAGCTGAGCCGCCATTCAGGACCGTCGCTCAGCCGCAGCCCACCAGGCTGAGCTGAAGTTGACTTGCGCCTGCCTTGAGAATTGGTGTCAGGGGGCATCTGGCTGGAGCACTGGAAGGTGGAAAACACATGTGAGTCATGTGAATACAGGACTACACTCACCATGGCTGACTCTGAGGTCTGAGAGCTGGGTACACTCCTGCCTACAAGTGCCGGGAGGGCTGGGCTTCAGCCTTCCCCTCCTTCTCCACGCCCAGCTCAGAGCCTGGCCCAGCAGGGGCTCAGGAAAGGCTTGGGGGTGGAAGCTGGATAGGGCACTGGGACACTGCTTCTTGGGACCACAGATGGCGTTCAGGGCCTGGATGGAGGAAGCAGAGGGTGTAGACCTCATGGCTGGAGGGCAGATCCCAGGCACACTCCACATTCCTGAGCACTGTGCCTGTGGGGGCGATCCCAGCACTGTGACCTCACTGGGGGGGTGTCACACAGGACAATAACGGGAAGGAACTGTGCAGGTGCCATGCATGCAGGAATGCAGGGAGCTCGATTTCCCGTTCCACGTCTGTCATTTTATACTAGTGAATGTGAGACACATGTGTGCCTTTCAGAGCAGCACTGTGGCAGGTTCCAGGCCCAGCCCCACCCCGCATAAGATCGGAGGGTCTTCAACTACAAAGGTCCCCTTATGAGGTGGCCATGAAGTCAGGCCTCCAGGGTGAGGGGATGTTCCAAGGGCAGGTTGAATTCCAGCTTTGTTATACTGTATTGTCCCTTCTCAAAGGCCCATTTATTTCTCTGTTCACCTCAGGTCTTCAGCCCCATTTCACAGACGGGCAAGCGAGGCTCAGGGAGGTGAGGAGGTTGCACAGCCCACAGGTTTCGAGCATCCCACTCAGAGCCTCGGCCTCTGCTGGATCTCCTCGGCTGCACCCCAGCCTTGCTGGAGGTGGGGGAGAGCATGGGGCGTGGCTTATCTGGGGAGAAGGGTTCCAGCTCACCTGCTGGGGCTGGGCAGGCCTTTCTTTAAGTCTGGCCCAGAGGAGGTGGCCCAGGCCTGTTCTGAGGGGTTCTCAGGGGGGTGGGAAGACAGAGTGGGTACAGGGTTTTGCCATGACAACCCTGGCCTTCCCTACCTCCCACATGCCCGCCTTCCTAAGTCTGAGGCTGGCACTGACCTAGGAATCTCAGCGGAGGGTGCTGGAGCCCAAGCTGCTCAGAGGGTGTGGCCTCGAATGGCAGGGCCCTGGACATGAGACCATGTGCAGCCTGAGGTCATCACCAGGACACATGGGAGCCCACAGAAGGCAATGGGGCGACCATATCCAAACAGGTAACTTCTGATGGGGGTGCCAGCCATGCCTGGGAGGCTCCAAGGTACAGAGCAGTCCAGGTGGGCTTCCTGGAGGAGGTAGTATGAGCCAGAACCTGAAAGGGTTGCATTGCAGAGGAGAGTGGGAAGGGCACCCTCTTAAGTCAACTGCACAGAGAGGTGGAGGTGGAGAAATACAGAGATCAGGAGAGGGGAGGAGGCCCCTGTTCCCTGGTCAAGCCCCATCCTGCTCTGTGTTGCAGCCCTGCTGTACAAGAGGCTATGGTAACAGAGCCTGGTATGAGTGACACTCAAACACCAGGGGCGTTGACTGCTCGATCACATCCCAGTCTGTGGCTGGGGTTCTCCTTGTGAGGAGCCAGGCCCCAGCTCAGGCCCCTGGGAGCACTTACCTTTCTTTCCCTGAGGCCATCTCTGGCTGCCAAGCTGCTCGCAGGCCACACCTGCTGGGGACACAGCAGCCCACTGCTGTTTGTAGGCAGGCGAAGTAGCTCTGAAGCCATCCCCGGTAAAACTGTGCCAGGATGCGTCTTCCCAGGCTTCGTTCCCTTCTCTGTCTCGTGTCCCCACCAACGCTTGATCCCACTTTGAGGGAACCGAAATCCTCATGAGCTCTTTGTGGCTGGGGCGAGGTCTGACCCACTTCACAGGGACTACTGGAGTTGCTGAAGATGGGGACTGCTGACTGGGCTCTGAGGACTTTGGGAATGCCTGTGGGAGCCCCGTGGTCTGGAGGGATAGGCCAGCTGAGGCTGGATCAAGGCCTCAGCTGCCCTGAAAGCACTCACAGGCTGCAGCTGTGGACACCAGGCTGACCCGAGGCGAGTCAGGAGGAAGAGTGCTGGTGGGACAGGCTGGTGGTCTCTGGGTGCCAGGTTGTCATGGCCCCTGAGCAGGGCAGGTGAGCAGATATGACTGGGGATTGATCTCAGAGGGTTGCTGGGTGCAATGGGAAGGGTTAAGGATGGGAGGCTGGCCCAGAGGGTGGCCCTGCAGGGTCCAGGCGAGGGTCAGGGTGCTGGGTGAGGGGCTGCAGTGATGTCCACAGAGAGGTTAGTGCACAAGAGGCCACCGAGCCCACAGGTCCCCACTCAGCCTCCCCCACAGCCCCAGCCCACTCCTGAGTGGAGGCCCTTTAAATGCAAGGTTCTGTCCTCCCCTGGGAGGCCCCGCCCATCTCCTGGGCAGCCAAGTAAACAGAAGCCTGCCCTCTGGGCTGCTGGCATGGCTTCCCCCTGTCCTGGGACCCCCAGCCCGGCAGGTCTGCCCCCTCCTGTAGCCACTCCAGGTGAGACACTTGGTGAGGGAGGGGATTGGAGGGGAAGGGGGACAGGGCACCTGGGGCTCTGAGAATGTGGGAGCAGGAAGCGGCCCTCTCACCATCTTCCAGAAGAAGATGCTCTGCCAAGGTCATGAAGGAGAGTGGCAGTGGGGCTGGGCCAGGGTGGGGCCATCAACACTTCCGCGTGAAGTTCCTTCTCCTCCCTCCCCTCCCCAATGCTCTGATGCTCTGGAGTCCCCAGGGAAGGGGTTGGCTCTCTTCCTGAAGCCTTTGGACCTGTGAACCTGGAGGTGTGCAGGGTCCTTCTCACTCTTTAGGGCCCCTTCCCGATCATTCTCCTGCCCTTGCCTCTTCTAAAACCCAGCTCTGGATCTCAGAGGCAGTGGGAGGGACAGCCAGCCATCCATTCA
>NW_012103932.1:1710762-1722368 GCF_000951045.1 Mandrillus leucophaeus
CATCCACCCAGCCACCCACTTATCCACCCATCCACCCACTTATCCACCCATTCACCCACCCATTCACCCATCCACCCATCCTGCACTTGGCCAGGCCTACAGCAGCAAGGAGGCTGGCTCTGCTGCCCTCCCTGGTCTGCCCAGCCTCTCCTCACCTAGCAACTGCCTCGCACCTTCTCTCCCTCTGAGCTGCCATCCTCTCTCTCCTCACACTGTGCTGCTGGCCTTGTGCCCTCCTTCCCTGAGGAGCTGAAGCCATTGGAAGAGGACTTTGTAGGTGCCCACCCACTGTACTTGTGGCACTGGGCACTGTCCATCCTGGCCTGCTCCCATGAATGCCCGTCCCTCCTCCCAGCCAAAGACAGCATTCAGCATCTTCCATTCCATCCCCCACCTCACACTGTCACTCCAGAAACTCTTCACCCTCTCTCTCCTGCATCATGACACCACTCTTTCCCAGGTCATTCCCACTTGCATGAAAGCATGCTGCAATTTATCCTGTCTCTTGACCCCACTTCCCTTCCAGCTCCCGCCCTACTTCTCTGCTCCTCATTCAGAGCCAAACCTTAGGAAGGTCATTTGTCCTGGCTGCCTCCACGTTCTCCTCTCTCATTTGCTCTTGAACCCACTCTCATGGGGTTTTAATTTCCAGTGCTTCACTAAAGCAGCTCTGGCAAGGGTCACCAATGACCTCTGCGCTGGTGAGTCCGAGGTCACTTGTAGGGCCTCATTTGATGTGATGCACTGGCAGCACACAGCTCAGGTCCCTTCTCCCACACTTGGCTTCCAGAGCCCCTACGCTCCCATCACTGCCCGCTCCCTCTTGGTGCCCTCACTGGCTGCTCCTCATCTCCTTGACCTGGTGGTCAGGAGGGAGGACTCTAGGCTCTGTGCTTGGGCTTCTGCTCTTTCTAACCCCACTCAGTGATTCATCTAGTTTTGTGGCTTTAAACATCACCCCCACAGTGTTCATCTCCAGCCTCAACCCCTCTACAGGCAGAGCAGTCCAGGCTCTGTGTGAGCCGGATCCTCTCCAGCCTCAGGGCTCCACTCTCACCACCAGTGTAGCGCTGTCCACGGTGCTGATTTAGGAAAGTACTTCCCATTGATCAAACAGGCTGGTCAATGTCATCTCATCTGCAAGGGCAGCAAAACAGGGTTGGTTGGTTCCATTTTCAGAGGCTCATGGAAGATGAAAGATTAGCTCAGGCCCTGACAGGTGGAAGGACCCCCACATCTGTGCTGCTCATGGCTGTGGCTGATGGTTTGAACAGAGCCTGCCTGGCACACAGTAGGTGCTCAGTGAATATTTGTGCAGAGGGAAGAGACTCTTAATCAAAAGGCCCTTGAACCAGGGGCATGGCATAGTGGAAAGTGATTGCCTAGCCCAGGGCTTCAGCTTGGCATCTGCGTATGACTTCTCTGGGTCTGTATACTCACCAGTAAAATAGACTGAATATTGTTACCCCTCCCAAGGGTGTTGGGAGAAGGATCTGACAATTCATGGTCATATTCATCCATTCCCACCTCCCAGCCTCCCAGTGTGGCCATCCCCAGGGAGCTGCCTGGTCTCACTCCTGCATCCACCTGGGGCCTGACAACATTCCTCCCTGGACTGTGTGCCCAAGTGAGTTCCCATGGCTGCTTTGCTCACTTCATTATCCCCACAGCTAAGCACATTTGCTGAATGAAAGAAAGAAAGAAGGAATGTAGGGGTCTCTCCTGAATGGAGGGCCTAGACTTGGGCAGGGTGTGGATCATGGGCCAGCAACCTGGGTGCCTTCTGGGGACAACGGATAGGCTGAAGGGTGGCATGACTGAGCCAAAACCAAACTCCCCTTCCACCTCCTCTCCCTCCTGGGGTCGCACCTCCCTCTGGATCCCAGGGCCAGCTGTGTCCAGGCAGGGAGCCAGGCTGTCCCTGCAGGCTCCTCCCCATCTCGGTCTACAAGGCCTGGTGATTTGGCCCTGCAGCCTCTCCCAGGTGGTGTTTTCCCATCCTCATGTTCATCTTGTCCTCCTCTGGATCTGACCAGACCTTGAAGCTGGGCCCCCAAAGTCCATTCTCTGCACAGCGGCCGGATCAACTTTCAACTGAGAGTCACCACTTCACCTCCTGCCCCAAGGTGGCCACTGCCTTCAGGGAGAACCTCAACATCCCAAGCTCACTCAGTCCCCACACGGTCACGCTGGCCAAACTCTGCAGCCTCCTCCCCATTGGGAACGCTCTTCCCAAAGAGTACTTAGTGAGCGTCCCTTCCGTACACCCAGGACCTCCCCCTCTTCATGGTTTGCTGATGCTGTTCCTCAGAAATGCAGGGCCCAGCCTCGCCTCATCACCAGGTGGCCCTGGCCGTCACCAGCTCTGCCTTTCGAGCTCATTTGGTGGCTCCTTCCAGACTGGCCACCTCTCTTCGCGCCCGGCCTCCTCGCCTCTCGCCTGCGCGGGCCGCTCCCGGCCCTGCCGGGCGTTCACTGTCCCCTCTGCCCGCAGGTCCCGCGGCGCCCCCGGAGCCCGCCTTCCCGGACATCTACGGCGGGGACGCGCAGCTCTGGGAGGCGCATTTCCGCGGCATCGGGCGCGCCTACCGCGCGCTGGGCAAGCAGGACGACTTCGCCATCCGCGTGCTCACCGAGGACTTCACGCTGCCCTTCCCGTTCGCCTGGCCGCCCGGGCCCGACCCCGCCTGCGGGCCGCTCTTCTACGACCCCCGCGACCGCGCGGACTTCGACTTCCTGCTGCGCGGCCCGGGCGCTTCGCCCCCGGTGCTGCTGCGGCCCCTGCACGCCACCGCCCAGGCAGCGATGCGCAAGCGGCGCCTGGAGCGGCTGGCCCTGAGCTACGCCCGTGCTAGGGGCCCGGGCCCGGCCTCGTCCTGCTGCTGCCCGGCCCCGCCGCCGCCTTCCCGGAGCCCGAGGCCAGCGCTTCCGGCGACCGCACCCCCAGGCTGGCCCAGGCCCCGCCGCTGCCCTGAGAACGAACAGAATAAATAAATAGTTTCCCCAGCTCTCCCGCGCCCGGCGCTTTTCTGCACACACTCCGACAGGCCTGGGCAGCTGGGCCCTGCGGGGAAGAGGGGCGGTGGGGCGGTGGACCAGGAGCCCAACTGGGACACCGGGCCAGGCCGGGCAGCAGCGGTACTGGGAAGCCGCATGGCTCCAAAGGCACAGTGAACACATTCGCAATGGAAACGGTGAGGCAGGCAGGCCCTCTTCAGAGGGAGGAGGACCTGGGTACGCTGGGTGGGGGACCGGACCTCCACCCTCAGTGCCCACACCCTGGGACCCTCCCCACAGCTCTACGGTGGGGACTAGTGTCCCCATTCCACAGACCAGCATACCAAGGCCCCATGCCTCCAGCAAACAGCTAGGATTTAGTTCCCCACGTGCAGACACCAAGTCTGGCAGCTTTCCCGTTTCCCATGATAGAGGGGCAGCAGGCTGGGGGTGGGGGGCGGGAGAAGGGCGACGCAGCAGAGCAGAGGAAGAGAAAAGAAAGGAGTGGAGAGCATGCGTGGGGCAGAGGGACGCAAAGGAGGGGGCACCACGAGGCACCTGCTCCTCACTTGCTGCCTCCCCGTTCCTGGTCCCTGGGGAGGGGCTGCCTCCTGCTCCCCCCGTGTGGGGCTGAGAGAGTTTGCTGAGCCCAGCGTGGCCAGCAATGACCTGGCCTCTGCCCTGGCCACCTTCCTCTGCAGGTGACGAACCCCTGCCAGAGGCCTGGCTCTGCTGTGGCTGGCTGGTGATAGAGCGGAACAACTGCATGAGCCCAGTGGCCTCCTCCTCCTCCTCCCCACAGAACGCCAAGCAGGGAGGCCAAGTGGTCTTTTGGAGAGGTGCCCTAGTCTCGTGCTGGGGAGCTTGGAACCCAGGCGTGCAGGGGAGACCACACCAAGTGCAGGATTCCAGGTTTGTTTGTTTGTTTTCTTTTTTTCCCGAATCCAGGAGTTATTTATCACATCCCAGTCATGGGGAGAAAAGGTTTTTCCAAGCCCTGGTTTTGCTGAAGGAGCAGTTGTGGATGGGAACACTCATCTCTGGAGAAGGAGGAAGCCCTGGGCTGGGAAGAGGCGTCCCTAGCCTCCCGCTCCTCTGCTGCCACTGGCCCCAGCTGAGATGCCAGCCCCTGCTTCAGGCTCCTCCCCGCCGGGGCCTTGTTTCTTCAATTTTACAGATGCACAGTTACATTGCAACAATAACCATGCATTTGAATTCTGACGGGGCAACAGCAGCAATGACATTATGTACTATATATCCTATATTATATATGAATTGGGGTCCCCAGGAGCAGTCCTGGAACATGGATTTTGGTGCAAGTGGTTTGTTGGAGATGTGGTCCTTGAAAACACAGGTACACAGTGAAGACACACGACAGGCAGGGAAGGAAGCCAGGAAATGTGCGATGGGAGCAAGTTACCCCTGTGGACACTGGAGGTCAGTCCTATGGGCGACCCCTGGGAGACAGCGTGGCGCGTGGCCCGGAGCCGTCCCACCCAGGGAGAGTGGCGCCAAGCACTAACACCTCCTCGTCATCACTGGCAGTTTGGCTCGCCTGTGGGGTATGCATCCACCTCTCCTGAAAACAACAACTCACAGTGACCACTGAGAAATGTTTATAACAATTTGATAGAATAATTTTATGACTGGAGAATGTAACAAGATAAATGTGGGGTTTATACCTTGTGCTTTTTTAAACCACATTTTTCTAGAAATTTATTTTTAAAGTAGTTTACAGCAGTGTGGCGCTGTGACAGATTGGAAACAAAAACCTTGGTCCTTCACCACCGCTAGTGTGAGAGGCTTGGTCTAGGGGACCCAGACCCAAGGCAAGCAATCAGACAGGAAACAAACACGGTGAAGAAATGCAGAGTGCTGTGAAGGACACGAAGAGACTGACTGTACTTCAAATAGGGTGGTCAGAGAGGCGAGTCACCCTGGAGAAGGCAGCGTTGAAGCTGAGGATGGAAGGATGAGGAGCAGCCAGTTACATGGATATTGCGGAGGACGTTCCAGGCCAAGGGGGCCATGTGGGCAAAGGCTGGGGAATGAAACAGAGCTTCAAGGGTCAAAGAACGAACGGGAACCAGGGCTCTTTGAGGCTGGAGCAGATGGAGCAGTATGTTGTTTGAAGCTCTGACTGGCTTAAACCACAAAAGGGACTAAGTGGTTCATGTAATTGGAACATTCAGAAATAAGATGAGCTTCAGGGAAGGTTTGATCCAGGGTCTCAATGTTGTTATGGAGGCCTAACCTTCTGTGATGCCACTTCTACCCTCAGACTGGCTTCCCCAGTAGCGGCAACATGGTAGCTGCAACTCCTGCTACCTGTCTGGTCACTGAGAAGGCCAGAGGCCACTGTCTTCCATGAGCTGTCTCATGAGCAGCTGGATGTTCTGCAAAGCCCTGGGAGCCTCCTCACATGACCAGTGGGTCCAGTTGGGTCATATGCCTAATCCTGCACAGTCCCTGTGGCCCAGGGAGTACCATGCATTGATTGGCTTGGGCTTGTGTTGCCTGAATCTGTGGCAAGGAGGTAGGGTGACGCTGGCTGGATTATGATAACAAGGTCCAGAACATTGTGTGGCCCACGGTGGGGGAGCTGACCACCATGTCCAGCACCACCAAGTGGTATGAACCCTGGGGTTTGCTCCAGGGATGACTTCTGCTAAATCTCATGCCTTCCCTCCAGTTAGACCTGCTGCTCCCACAGAAAAGCACGGTCAGAAACAACCCCAGGCTGAAGTCTCTGTCTTGTGTAAAGCAGAGTCGACAATCTGTTTTCTCAGCATCTGTTCTGTGCCTGATGCTGAGGCTGGGCATTCATGGAGGGAAGCTGCTTCCTGCCACCAGGAGCTGGCAGACGGAGGGCTGGGAGGGTATCAAGACAATAGGCTGCCCGCATTGCCCCTTGGACGACTGCCTGGGCAATCTCTCCTGGGACTCAGCTTCCTTGCTCCCCTCCATCACATAGAGAGCCAGGTAGCCCTCATGTTGCCCTTTTTGCTATGGCTGCTGGGATGCTCAAAGCACATTTGTGCTCCATTGTTTTGACTTTGCCAGGCTTGCCATTTTGGGGCAGCTTGCCCCTCCTCTCCAGCTGCCTGGATTTCCAGTCTTACAATGCCTGCATTATAATTGTAAGAATGATGCTTCAATTATTTTTGGAAATTAGAGGGAAATACCTTTTTTGTAAAGTCACGGATTCCAGTTCTGGTTAGCAGCACTTCACCCCCGAGCTTCCTCCCACTGACCTGCCAGGAGACTCTGCCATCTTTTCTAAACAAAGCCCGGTGGTCTATGTGGAAATACCGTGGCTATTTCCTCAGGAGCCAGCCACTGTGTCGTTGGGCCCTGGCGCCACTGGGGTGGGCAGGGGCTACAGCACAGGCTCTGGGAGATGACAGAACTTGGCTTGCGTGCTGGATCCTCCAACCACTGACTGGGCAGCCCTCAGCTGCCGCTGCTGATTTTCGTGCCTTAGTCCTCGGCTGTGAGGGGGAACACAGCAACAGGACCTCCTGGGGAGCTGCTGGGGGGATCATGAGAGAGACTGTCGGTCACGCCCCCGGTTTCAGCCTGGCAGTGAGAGCCCAACAGAGAGAGGGCAGCTGTTTCCCCATGACGGGCCACACTCCCTGCCCATATGCAGGCTGGCACAGACACCTTCCCCAGGGCTAAGGGGGGCCATCGGCTTTTCCCCAGCACCAGCTGGGGAAAAGAGGGTTCTGGAATCAGAAGCACACATGTTCCCCCACTTTGCAGCTGTGTGGCCTTGGACAAGTCTCTTGACCTCTCTGAGGTACCATGTCCTCACCTGTAAAACGGGAAGCAGAAGCATGTCTGGTGTACGGCCTCGATGAGCTGGTGCGACCAGCCGGGGACCTGCCCATGCGGTGTTCTGTAAATGTGGCTATTACTTGTTTCCTTGTCTGGCCACCCCTCCTCTGTCCAGAGAACAGAGCTGCCTTGCAGGGTGCCTCTTATCCTCCCTGGAGCCAGGGCTGCCTGCCTTCTCTTCGGCTCAGCCCAGGACATACCAGCCTTGACAGGGAGTTGGAGTTGCCAAGGGCACAGCCGGGGCCTGCTGTTTGACCTGTTTCATTCCCTGTAAGGTGCTGCTCCGAAAACCATGATTGGCACGCAGGAGGTGCTCAGTTAGTATTCTCTGAATAGGCCACTGTGATCTGGGAGATAAGCTTGCTGAACAGAGAGGCTGGGGCCTCCTGGGGCCCTGCTCACTCTGGGTGCAGGCAGAGCCCCAGAGGGAGGGCAGAAGTCCGGGGCGTTGGCTGGAATCGGGAGGCCAGGTTCTTTCCACCTCCCCAGCTGCCCCTGGAGACTTCATGCCCTTCGATATTCAAAGGAGATGGGTTTCCCCCTTTGATTCTGGGACCACTGGGGACAGGGGTCAGGTACCCCCCTCTCCTTGCTCCTGCTCCAGTTTCCTGGGAACGGACTCTGAGGAGCAGCGAGGATGTTTAATTAATTGCAATTACCATCTTCAAAGGAAGCCCAGAGTTGAAAGTTGTTCCTAATTACTGTGTTATGATGTCGCCCAGCTACTCAAATTGATTGTGTGAGAATTTCCGATGGAGGATTAATTGAGTTACTGTGAGGACCCACTCTGTGTCCCTCCCCTTTAGATGTTCGGCCTCGGCAAAGGCGTGTGGGACTGGAATGACAACGAGGGCTGGGAGCCGGGCGGCAGCTGCCTGCATGAAGACCTCAACGCCAAGGTCGGGGCCGCGGGCTCAGCGGGATGGCCCAAGGAGTTCATCGCGCGCTTTCTGTGCTGGCCTCTGGCACTTCGCAGGGGACGCCGCTCCTCCTGGCCCCTGCAGTGCATGAGGTCGGCAGGTGACCAGTGCTGGCCGATGAGTCGTGGGCAAAATGACATCTGTCACTTCTGGACCGCAGCATTTATGGCCAGTGTGAGACCCTCGGAGCTCTCTGTCTGCCACCAACCGTGTGCTGGAGACAGTGGCTCCTTCACCACCCGTGCGCTGGGCTGGCCCAAGGCGGGGGACCTGAGGTGTGAGTGAGAGGCAAAGCATCATGGCACCAGCCCCTGAAAGTTTGGGAAGGCTTTCTCACGGTGTCATCGAGCCTCTCCGGACCAGCACAGGATCCAGCAGGCAGGCCCGGCTGTGTAACGTGCAGGCCCCGTGTGAAGTGAAATGCAAAGCCATTGTGGGAAAATTACTAAGATTTGGCATGGCAGCGGCAGCACGTTAGAGCCAGCTGAGTCCTTCTGAGCATGGGCCCTCTGTGACCATTCAGGTTGCCTCCTGTGCCGTCAGCTCTGCTGCAGACCCAGGTGTCTTTTGGGGTCTGCAGGCATGGATGTGTGGCTTTGGCTGAGTGGCTTTCTTCCTCTGTGCCTCAGTGTCCTCATCTGTGAAATGGGAGGCAGTGAGGCCCGAATGGGATGGAGCGGGGATGTGACCGTGCATCAGGGGCCACAGGGAGGATGAGTTGAGGTTTCCTCCTGTCCCTCTGCCCACTTTCTTCCTGTCCCTCTGCCTGCAGGCGGAAGCTTCCTCCCTCAGCAGGTGGTCATCTGTTACATCTCAGACACGGGCCTCTGGCCCGGGACCCAGCGGGAGCCTTCCCAAAGATGGAGCCCAGGGTATGAGGGAGTGTGTGCCATCTTGGTGAGAAAAGTGCCTGCGAGGGCATCAGGCAGGCCTGAGGGTGGGGGAGAGGGGCATCCTTCCTCACTGGACAGCACGGAGGCCTCCCTGAGAAGGGGCACTGAGCAGAGGCCCCAGGGAAAGGAGGGCTCTGTGGAGGCAGACGGTTGCGGGCGGGGAGCCCGGTCAGAGGAAACACAAGCACAGGCATCTAGAGGCCAGAGGGAAGCAAGAGACCGCAGCCCACGAGGGCAGAATTGGAGGACGTGGCGGCTCCCGGGGCCCAGGCCTGATGGAGGGAACTGGGACTTGTCACTTGGGTGGGTCTGGAGCCAAGAAATGCCATGATCTCATTCATGCATTAGAACAAGCATTCCCAAGGGGGTGGTCTCAGCCCCAAGGGGAGCGTTTGGTTCTTGGAGCATGAAGAAATCTCACTGTTTATGTAGAAAGCCGGGATACTTACACGACATCTAAACAGAAGCATATTCGTCTGTGGTTTTAAAATTCCACGGTGGAGGGATGGGGGCGGAAAATTAAAAAAAAAAAAAGCAGCTTATGAAGGTTCCTTAGGTTAGAGGGCAGTGATAAGGAAAGGACATGCTGATCTGGAAGGATCGTTTCACTGCCACGGGCTGGAAATAGGTTTGGGATTGGAGGCGGGAGGTGTTCAGGGCTGTTGTGAGGAGCCCTGCCAGCTCTCTTGTTGGGTGGGTCTGGCAGTGTCAGAGATGGTGGAGAAGTGGGTGGATTCCGGGTCCTCAGGAAGGTGGACCCAGTGGGGACTCCTGAAGGGTAGACACAAACTCGGAGAAAGAGAGGGTCAGGATGGAAGGCTGGGGCCGGGGTGGTGGGAAGGGTGGGGTTTCTGTGCACTGAGATGGGGCTGCTGGGGGCTGTCTGGGGAGTCTGAGGTGTCCTGGGGCAGGTGGTGGGCTCAATACGTGAACGCTGCAGGCAAGCAGCACTCCGGGACACGGGCCGGGGGAGGAGTGCGGACCTGCCTGCCGATGGCCGAGACACTTGAAGGGCCCCTGGAGAGGTGCACTTGGAGCCCCTGATTGTGGCAGGCCCTCGGGCTTCTCATCTGCAAAATGGGGCAGCTGACTCTCGTCCCTGGGTAGGTTCCTGTCCCTGGGGTGGGGCTGGAGTTGCTGAGGCCCATTTCAGGCCCGAAGGCCAGGCTGCTCCTGGGAGGTGATGAGTAACCCTTTCATTACTGAACACTACCTAGCCCTGAAATGCAATCAAGAAGCGGGGTACCCTGCCTTCTCTCCCGGCCTAGGAGGAGTATCAGGGACAGACAGAGGCCCGGGCAGGGAGGCTTCCAGCAGTCCCTGCCCTGTGCCACTGAGAACTGTGGCGTATGGAGGCTCACAGGGTATTCTGACATTCAGGCACCCTCTGGGTCTCATGCGGGCCCCATGAGAGGTGGGTGGATCAGCTGGCTCCAGGGTGATGGTGGGTCAGGGGCAAGCATGAGAACACCCCAGCCCCAGACCTGGTGGGTCCCACCATCCCACCATTTTGCAGTTGGGGAAACTGAGACACACAGCAATGGCAGGCAGAGAGTGACACTGCAGGTTTCTGGTCCCAATGTCCATGCTGCTAATGACTGCCCTGTGGCCTGGCTGGATCCCCCAACTTCTCTGAGCTCTGGTCTCATCTGTGGAATGGGGTGATGGGCACCACTGCCAGAAGATCTTTGCGGATTATAGAAGATGTGCACCGTGTCTGTGTCCAGCCCAGGACCCAGCTTGGACCACAGGACTGACCGGGTCTCTCCCCACCATCAGGGCTTGGGTCTGATGCCGAGGTGCCTGTGTCTGTGACTGCAGGGCCACCCTGGGGTGGGCCTCAGCGCTCTGACCCCAGCCCTACCCTTGATCGTTGGCCACCCCATGCCCTTTGCCCAGTCCCAGGCCAAGGGCTTTGGGAAACATCCCACGGAGCTCCCCGCTCCCCCATTCAACGTGTTGGTTCCAAATCCATGAATATGCAATTGTTGCCCACCCCCTCCACGAACTTCCTCCACTTCTACAGCCGGCTTCAACATTAATCACAGCTAATTGCTAGCGGGAGTCGTTTATGTCAAGAGCCATTATTCCTGGGAATAAAGAGACATAAAAGAAAGTTCCTTTTTGGAAGCCTGGCATCGCCCGGGGAGGAACAATGCCAGACCCGGAAGAGGTCGCTGGCCAGCCCCGGCCCACTTCCAGAGGCTCCAAAATGCATGTGGCAAACTTGAGGCCTCTGGCCTTTGCTGCGTATTCAGTGAGGTGAGTCCATCCGTCACGTTCACGCGCTTCTCTGAAGTTGTGAGTTTCCTTGAAACCATGAGGGTTTTTTTCTTTTTTCCTTTTTTTGGCAACAACAGCTGGGAACAAGTTGACACTTTCTAAAAACTGCCACTTACCGCCCGGAAGGGGCTGAGGGAAAGATGCCCCATGCGTGCCAAGTCCCCAGGCCCAGAGCTGAGCCCACATGCCAGGTCCTGTCCATCCTCAGCATCTCCAGGGTGGGCGGCCTCCAACTGTTTCAGGAGGTCAGTGGGGAGAGCAGTCTGGGTAGGAGGAGGTACAGGGTTGAGTTTTATCCACAGGCGTTATCTGTGGGCATTATCCGTGGATATTATCCCGTGGGCTCTGGGCCGGGCTCCCCTCACAGGACCCAAGGAGAGATTGAGGGGAAGGTAGAGAGGAGTTTCTGCATGTTGCTCATTTTTAACCCTGCTTCCATATTTTCATTTTTTATTGCAATAGGTCATACATCAGTTTATTACCTGGAATATCTGGTTGTTATTTTCTTAGAATCGAGCACCATGTCTGTCTATGTCTGTTGATACTGACTGTGGCCACACACGAGGCGTGGGAACAATAGATGGCTGTGCAGAGCTCTGAGCACTCTGTGCGTGTGCACGTGTTTGCTGGTATCGGTGCACATGCATGCATGCTTCGCACATATGTACATGTG
>NW_012103932.1:1723548-1725634 GCF_000951045.1 Mandrillus leucophaeus
CCCTGATGGATTGGTGATGTCTGCCATGGTGTGGAACACCCTGATAGATTGATAATGTCTGCCATGAGTGTGGAAGGGGTCTGGCAGCCTGCATGCCACTGAGGTCAGCTCAGCTCTTGGCTTTCCTTTGGCTTGTAGATACCTGAGGGGATGTGGGGAGGGTCTCTCCTGTGTCTGTGTTTGTCCTGTCGCAGGCCTAAGGCACAGAGTGTGCCCAAGAGTGGGTGGAAGTGGGCAGAGGAGGGAGGAGGGAGCAGCAGAGAGCAGGGAGAAACACAGAGGAAGAGGCATGGAAGGCGAGGAGACTGAGGGAAGCTTCCAATGTGGGCCTGTGTGGGGATGACTCCGCCTCTCCTCTGGCTCAGAGCTGCATGGGTGTGGGAACTCCCTCACCTCAGCTGGCAGCAGAGCCCTGCCCTAGCAGGCCTGGAGCCCAAGAACCAGCAGATTTGGCAAAAAGCCCCCGACCCCCCAGCAGGCCACCTGTCCAGCCCCAGGGGGACTCAGGGCCCCTCCCCAGCCTCAGCTGGAGCGCCCTTGGCGAACTGAAGAAGTGCTCCTGGTACAGTTTGCAAAACATTTTCCACGTCTCCCTTGTAAGCCTCCTGAAGGGTGGGCTCTTGCCCCGTCCCACCTAGCCCTGGGGATGGTGTCTCTTGGTGAAAACCCTGCAGCAAGACAATGACCGCGTTCCTGACCCCGCTCCCCTCCACCAAATGCTGAGGCTGCCCTGCTGCTTCCTCCTCCCTGCCTCTAGGCCCTTTCTGGAGACAGCCTGGGCCCAGAGTCAGAAAAACTCAGGTTCACACCCAGGCTTCTTCTCTTATTAGCCGCGTGATTCCAGGCAGGTGGCTCCTCGCCTCCAAGCCTCCATATGCTCATCTGTAAAATGGAGGTGCCGTGAACTGAGGTGAGGCGAGGTGAGCTGAGGTGCACCTGGGACCCCAGCATGCTTGGAGAGCTGGTGGGAAAGCCAGTCTTGCTGTCCTGCTGGGAATCTCCAGGTCTCCGAGCGTGTTAGGCCACCTCCGCGATGCTTCGGAGGCTCAGCTAAGGACCAGATGGTGTTTTGAGCATTTTAATAAGAGCTATTTGCAGTGTTGCTGCCATAAAAAAAATTCCTGCTTAATGAGCAAATGCACGTTGGTATCAAGTTAAAGGCGCTTGGATGTTTTAAATATTATGTACGTCGTGTTCGTGTTAACAAACCTGATTTTTAATTACACCTTCGCCTGCTGCCTGGCTGGGCTGAGGGTAGGGGAGGGGAAAAAATCAGGCAAAACAAGTGTGTCTTGCTGTCAGAAACGACAGGCAGTTTCTCCGGATCTGTCCTCTGCAGACACCGCTCTGACGGCACACGCAGTACTGGAGCTTGGCAGGGGTGCAGGATGGCTCCCCCTTGCTAACCCTCATTTTGCACTCCCAGCCTGAGCCCGGACCCTGGTTGAACATTGAGCCTAATCCTGGTCAGGTACTGAGCTCCTATGCCAGGTCATACTTGGAGCTTTGAGCCCTGACCCTGGCCACACACTGAGCCCCGATCCCAGTCACATACTAAACACTGATCCTGGTCATAGACTGAATCATGACTTCAGGCATAGGCTGAGCCCTGATCCTGGGCACTGACTGAGTCTTGACACTGGTTGCAAACCTAGCCCATTTCCTGGTCATAATCTGAGCCCTGATCCCAGCCATGAACTGAGTCTTGATCATGTTCAAGTCTTGATCAAGACTAAGCCCTTAGACATGTAGGGAAGACCTCAGCTCCCTTCGCTGGTGTCCCCAGTGGGAGGCAGACGTGGTGGGTCTGGGCAGGCAGAAAAGGCCCTGTGGGCCCGGAGTAATGGTGTGGGCCTCAGCGACAGAGGTGCGGCGCTGGGCTCCTTTGCTGATGATGGAGACGTGATCCTTGGCTTCCCAGTCACTAGGTGTGACATGGAGATGCCCCTGTCCACGTTCTGTCCACAGCATCCCTGCCTCCTTCCCAGTGAGGATCCCTCAAGGACTTTGTGGTCCCATTGCATAAATGAGAGAGAGGGCTTGTGCTATGGTCCTGTGTCTGCTGGGAGCTCCTCCTACCAGATCC
>NW_012103932.1:1728314-1730178 GCF_000951045.1 Mandrillus leucophaeus
ACAGGCGTTATCTGTGGGCATTATCCGTGGATATTATCCCGTGGGCTCTGGGCCGGGCTCCCCTCACAGGACCCAAGGAGAGATTGAGGGGAAGGTAGAGAGGAGTTTCTGCATGTTGCTCATTTTTAACCCTGCTTCCATATTTTCATTTTTTATTGCAATAGGTCATACATCAGTTTATTACCTGGAATATCTGGTTGTTATTTTCTTAGAATCGAGCACCATGTCTGTCTATGTCTGTTGATACTGACTGTGGCCACACACGAGGCGTGGGAACAATAGATGGCTGTGCAGAGCTCTGAGCACTCTGTGCGTGTGCACGTGTTTGCTGGTATCGGTGCACATGCATGCATGCTTCGCACATATGTACATGTGCGCACCTGTGCATGCATGCAGCTGTGCACATCGCTTACTGGTGTGTGTGTAGACATGTCGGTGGCAGTACACATGCACACCCGTGTGTGAGTGCCTCGTGTGTGCGTGTCTCCGGGTGCCTGCGCTCGCTGTACATGGGTAATAGAAAGCTCTTGTAATTCTGAAAGCTCCATACCTGCCTCGCCCCCTCTCTGTCACAGGAACTCTCTGAGCTCTGTCATTTTATGCATATTCTACTGAGGGGGAAACTGAGGCTGGGAGGGCTCAGAGGACCTGCCAGCTGGGATGTGGCTTGGGTTTCTGGTTTTAAGTCTCATCTATGTCAGTAAGGCCCCCCTGGGAAGGGCAGAGGTGGCCGCGTGGTGGAGTGGAGCAGCAGGCAGGACACGGAGTTCTGAGGCCCCTCCTGTCTTTGTCCCGTTGCCTCCTGGTTGGTCTCACTGCGATTCTCACCAGCCCCGCTTCCAGTGCCCACTCCTACCACACCCTCCACGACCAATGCTGTGGTCCTTCTTCCCCTCAAGAGCCTCTGGCTCCCACTTCAGTGGTTTCCTGGGCATGCACCTCTGAGCTCCACAAATGGCCCAAAGGCAAAATGAGACTTGCGATCCTCCCTGAACCGGCTTCCCCTGCTGGGCCTCTCCCAAGATGGCCCTGCCATCTGTGCAGCCAGACAGTGGGGAGTCTTCTGGTTCTCCCGCCCCTACTCGTCCCCACCAGGAGCCTGCTCACCTCCCTACTCTTCCTTCTCTCTCCCTCTCTGTGGCTCAGATGGTCCCTGACTGCATATCCTCATCCTGGCACACCTCCTCCTGGAAGCCGCCCCAGATCCTCCCCACACTCCAGGCTGGGGATCCCCCGGGCTTGTCCCAGCACTGCCACCACTCTGTGTGACTGCCACTCTGCTCATCTATTCCCAGCAGGGTTGAGTCTTGTGGGCCTGGATGCACAGGGCCAGACGCAGAATGCTCTGTGGTCACCAAGGTGACATGAGACGTCAACTAGAACTCAGGATGAACTGGATCCTGACCTCTCCCAGCCCCATGTCATTGGGGGATGACAGGCAGGTTTCATGCTGTGTGCTGCTGCTGGTCCTTGGGTGTGGGCTTCCTCTGGTGACGTGTTGAGAAAGACCCTGAAGTGAGTTCTTGGCTCAGTCAGGCATGCGCCCTGATGGATTGGTGATGTCTGCCATGGTGTGGAACACCCTGATAGATTGATAATGTCTGCCATGAGTGTGGAAGGGGTCTGGCAGCCTGCATGCCACTGAGGTCAGCTCAGCTATTGGCTTTCCTTTGGCTTGTAGATACCTGAGGGGATGTGGGGAGGGTCTCTCCTGTGTCTGTGTTTGTCCTGTCGCAGGCCTAAGGCACAGAGTGTGCCCAAGAGTGGATGGAAGTGGGCAGAGGAGGGAGGAGGGAGCAGCAGAGAGCAGGGAGAAACACAGAGGAAGAGGCATGGAAGGCGAGGAGACTGAGGGAAGCTTCCA
>NW_012103932.1:1735798-1736845 GCF_000951045.1 Mandrillus leucophaeus
GGATCCCTCAAGGACTTTGTGGTCCCATTGCATAAATGAGAGAGAGGGCTTGTGCTATGGTCCTGTGTCTGCTGGGAGCTCCTCCTACCAGATCCCTCCAGCCATCTCTTCCTTTCGCAAGCGATAAAGTGGGGGCTGTGGGAGGTGAGGTGACTTGCCCAGGGTCCATGGCTGGTTCCTTGCAGAGTCATTGAGTTCCAAAGCCTGCAACAGACAAACGGAAGGGGCCCAGGTCCTTAGGGCCAGTGGATGCCTGTAGGGTGTGGGAGTGCTGGGGAAGTCCCATGAGGAGTGACCCCATCCCCCTTGGGGACAGATGGCTGCATTCACAGAGACGGTGATGGTGGGGATGCGTCCTGCCTTCCCTCTAGCCCAGCCCAGCCTCCAGCCCCATCCCCCTCATTCCAGGGAGAAGGTGAAAGCTGTGCCCAGGGACAGAGCCAAGACCCAGGCCCAGACAGCTCACTCGTTCCCTCAGCCCCTCTGCCCACCTGTGCACACCGTCTTCATTCTCTTCCCTTTAGCTGGGCCCCTCCATTGGGAAAAGATGAAATGCCTTCTCAGATCCAGTTCAAAAAGACTCCCAGGGAAGGTGCCTGCTTGGTCCACTCTGGGTCATGTGCTCACACCCTGGACCAATCAGCTGCTGTTGGACCAAAAGGCTGCTGTGATTGGCAGCTCCACGGGGCCTCGTGGTTGGGTGTTGCCCCGCCCCAGCAGGCCAACTGCCTGGGAGGGGCACGGGGAGCCTGGGGGAGGGGCATGCGACTGCCACCCACTCCCTTCACAGGGAGCACGGCTGGCCAGGGACAGTGCAGTGCTGGGGGCACTCAGGGTGGACTTTATTTATTTATTTATTTATTTATTTATTTTTGAGACAGAGTCTCGCTCTGTCGCCCAGGCTGGGAGTGCTGTGGTGAGATCTCAGCTCACCGCAACCTCCCACTCCCTGGTTCAGACGATTCTCCTGCCTCAGCCTCCCGTGTAGCTGGGATTACAGGCGCTGCCACTAAGCCCGGCTAATTTTTGTATTTTTAGTAGAGTCGG
>NW_012103932.1:1739105-1740514 GCF_000951045.1 Mandrillus leucophaeus
AGGGGTTGGTGTCTGCTGATGAATGCATGTTTGTGAGATGAACCTGTGAGTGAATGAGGGTCCTCCATAGCTATTTGCCTAGCATGTTGGCTGTTAGATTCCGCACTCTGCTGGCTGCAGTGGCTCATGCCTGTAATCCCAGAACTTTGGGAGGCCAAGGCAGGAGGATGGCTTGAGGCCAGGAGTTCAAGACCAGCCTGGGGAAGATACCTAGACTTTGTCTCACAAAAAACTAAAAAATTATCTTGATGTGGTGGCATGTGCCTGTGGTCCCAGCTACTTGGGAGGCTGAGGTGGGAGCATGGCTTAAGCCCAGGAGTTCAAGGCTGCAGTGAGCTGTGATTGTGCCACTGCACTCTAGCATGGGTAACAGAGCAAAACTCCATCTGTAAAACTAAAAGCACAAAACAAAAAACCCCCAACTGAATAGATTCTGAAGTCTGAAGATCCTAACATGTGTGGGGGTCACATTGATGGAGATGCCCCGTCCCACCATCTATGCCCCTTACTCACCCCTCCCACTGCCCCCTGGAATGGGTTTGGGTTGTTGGAATGCACCCTCCTGTAACCTGCCCCCTCCTTCCCCCAGGCATTCACCCTTGCTGTTTCCTTCACTAGGAACAGCCTTCTTTCTCTTCTTTGAGAATTCCTACTGATTTTCAAGTCCCAGCTTGGATACTGTCGGGGGCCATGGTGTCTCTGTCCAGTGGCTGGGTAGGCTCTGTGTCCCACGAGGCCCTGAGGGGACTCCCTGACGTAACACTTGCATGCTTCTCTCTCCTGGTGTCTGTCTCCTGCCAGGCAGTGTGTGCCCTGGGACAGCTGCCTCTCCTTCTGCTCAGTATCCACAGGAATAGTAGCACTGACTCCGCCATTGTCTGCTTCCCGAGGCAGCTAGCCACATGCCTGGCGCTTTGTATGGGTTTTGGAGCTGCTCCTTCCTACCGAGGGCCGGCATTTGGTGATCTCAGAATGCATAATTTTCGGTGAAGGAATGAATGGACAAAGGCATGATAAACATGCAGAAGTCGCCAGGCAGTGGGAGTGACTGCTTGCTCTAGATGGCCCCTCTACTCCCAGCCTCAGCCTCAGCATGGCTGCTATCAGCATCCCAAGGCTGGAGCTTTGGGCAGGGGCCTTTTCAAGAGGGGGACCCCAAGAGGAGTGGCTCCCCAGAAGGCTGGGCGTCAGCCTTGGGATGGAGCTGTGCGGGGACCAGGAGCTAGCCAATGGAGGTGGTCCCTGGGCAGGACATGGAAAGACCCCACCACCACGCCAGGGTTGAAATGTTTTTGACGTGCCTGATGAGGCCAAGAAATTAAGATGTGCTGCCGGCTGGATGAACTGGATTGGGGTGGGCTGGATTGGGGTGGGCTGGACTGGGATGGGCTGGACTGGGGTGGGCTGGA
>NW_012103932.1:1743864-1745727 GCF_000951045.1 Mandrillus leucophaeus
GTTTCATCATGTTGGCCAGGATGGTCTCGATCTCCTGACCTCGTGATCCGCCTGCCACGGCCTCCCAAAGTGCTGGGATTACAGGCGTGAGCCACCGCACCCGGCCGGGGTGGCCGTCTTTATGGTTGTTCTTCATGGTTGTATGGTGCCACTTTCATTTTGTGGCAATCATGAAGGCATTAAATTAATGAAACCATCATGCTACTTACAGATTTTAATGCCATATTTGTGAGTTTTTGCCCAGAGATAAGCTGCAGCAAGAAATGCAATTAACTCCTTATGAAGTCTTCTACTTACATTTTTCAAAAAGTGATGCTGATTTTCGACTGGGGACTGCAGAGAGCCTGGAGCCCCGTCACGTCCCTGCGCTTCCCCCATTACTGCATCAGGGTGCATCAGAGCTGCGAGGGAACCTCCCGATCTGCATGTGAAACCTGCTGCTTCCCAGAAAGGAGGTGGGGGCCAGAGGAGGCCGGGGCCCTGCTGAGGCAGCACAGCTCCTCAGAGCAGGGGCAGGAAGGCAGGTCCCCTGAGTCCCAGGCTGCCTGTCCCGGGCCTGTCCACCCTCACAAGCACTGGCCTGTCACAGCCCAGAGATACCAGCCTGCATGTGATGGTTAATACTGAGCGTCAACTTGATTGGATCGAAGGATGCAAAGTGTTCCTGGGTGTGTCTGTGAGGGTGTCGCCAGAGGACATCAACATTTGAGTCAGTGGACTGGGAGAGGCAGACCCACCCTCTACGTGGGCGGGCACCATCTAATCAGCTGCCAGAATGGCTAGAATAAAGCAGGCAGAAGAACATGGAAGGACCTGACTTGCTGTCTCCCGGCCTTCATCTTTCTCCCGTGCTGGATGCTTTCTGCCTTCGAACATCGGACCCCAAGCTCTTCAGTCTTGGGACTGTTGGACCTTCAGCCACAGACTGAAAGCTGGACTGTTGGCTTCTGAGGTTTTGAAACTCAGGCTGGCTTCCTTGCGCCTCAGCTTGCAGACGGCCTATTGTGGGACCTCACCTTGTGATTGTGTGAGTTGATTCTCCTTAATAACCTCCCCCTTTATATGTACATCTATCCCATTGGTTCTGCCCTTCTAGAGAACCCTGACTAATACACTGAGGAACAGAGGACGCGCTGGACCCTTCTTTGCTCAAGAACCTTCAGTGGCTCCCAAAGCTCAGAGGAGGAAGCTAATGTTGTTGAACTCGGCCCCTGGAACTAGGTCCTCCCTTGGCCCCCAGAACGTTCATGGGTCTCTTCTTCCTCCAGGGCGTCTTTTCTTCCAACTGGAGGGGTTGGTGTCTGCTGATGAATGCATGTTTGTGAGATGAACCTGTGAGTGAATGAGGGTCCTCCATAGCTATTTGCCTAGCATGTTGGCTGTTAGATTCCGCACTCTGCTGGCTGCAGTGGCTCATGCCTGTAATCCCAGAACTTTGGGAGGCCAAGGCAGGAGGATGGCTTGAGGCCAGGAGTTCAAGACCAGCCTGGGGAAGATACCTAGACTTTGTCTCACAAAAAACTAAAAAATTATCTTGATGTGGTGGCATGCGCCTGTGGTCCCAGCTACTTGGGAGGCTGAGGTGGGAGCATGGCTTAAGCCCAGGAGTTCAAGGCTGCAGTGAGCTGTGATTGTGCCACTGCACTCTAGCATGGGTAACAGAGCAAAACTCCATCTGTAAAACTAAAAGCACAAAACAAAAAACCCCCAACTGAATAGATTCTGAAGTCTGAAGATCCTAACATGTGTGGGGGTCACATTGATGGAGATGCCCCGTCCCACCATCTATGCCCCTTACTCACCCCTCCCACTGCCCCCTGGAATGGGTTTGGGTTGTTGGAATGCACCCTCCTGTAACCTGCC
>NW_012103932.1:1746573-1755423 GCF_000951045.1 Mandrillus leucophaeus
TGGGCTGGACTGGGATGGGCTGGACTGGGGTGGGCTGGACGGGGTGGGCTGGACTGGGATGGGCTGGACTGAGATGGGCTGGATTGGGATGGGCTGGATTGGGGTGGGCTGGATTGGGGTGGGCTGGATTAGGGTGGGCTGGATGGGGTGGGCTGGACTGGGATGGGCTGGATTGAGATGGGCTGGGCCCAGCAAAGCATCTGAAGCTTGAGCCCCCAAGATGCCTTCAGGGCATCTGCAAGTTCAAAATTGTTTCAGTAAGAATACTCAGATGCTGTTGTCTCTTGCTGTTTGATGTTTGCCCCGATGGTGCCAAAGCAATGATCGGTAATGCTGCGGAAGTGTGAGCACCATCTCCATGGTGGTCCCAGTGCTGCTTGGAGGCGGGCATCGGGTTCTGCCGTGCCACACGCTTGCAAAACTCCCAAGCCCCAAAACAGTCAGTTTCACCTAGGACTGTCTTTGATGAAGCACAGAAAATACTTTTTGTTAAATCATGACCTTGAGGTCAGGCGCGGTGGCTCACGTCTGTAATCCCAGCACTTTGGGAGACCAAGGCGGGAGGATCACTTGAGGCCAGGAATTTGAGACCAGCTTGGCCAACATGGTGAAACCCTGTCTGTGCTAAAAATCCAAAAATTAGACAGGTGTGGTTGTGGGCGCCTGTAGTCCCAGCTACTCCGGAGACTGAGGCGTGAGAATCACTTCAACCCGGAAGGCAGAGGTTGTGGTGAGCTGAGCTCGTGCTACTGGACTCCAGCCTGGGGCAACAGATGAAAGGAGTTCTCCTCCCTGGGACGTTCCCTGGGACACTCTCGTCTCCTCTGGAACATGGGACGGTTGTCACTTCTTCACAGGTGTCCTCTGAAGACCGAAGAGTGTTTGTAAAGTGCCCGGCATTTGTAGAGGTTCTAAACCTGGTACCAGTTATTGCTGGGAATGATCATCTTCCTCCAGACCTTATGGAATATGCCCCAATGTGTCTGTTTTTGAGAGGGGAAACTGAGGTTTGGGGGAACTGTTCTGTCGAGGGTTACACAGCCAGAAAGGATTCCAGCTGGGCTGTTTCACCTGCTAGGGCTGCCTGGCACCCTTCCTCCCACTGGTCCTCCTCAGACCCCACCATAGGGTCCTCCCACCCCGGTGGCTGTACCCCACCCTGGCCTGCAGCTCAGGCCTCAGCAGAGCCAGTTTCTCAGGACAGCCCCCTATCTGGAGCTGGCTTCCTGGCTGTTGTCATGGGAACTGCTTCCTCGTTGCCAAATGCTGCTGACTGGGGAAACTGAGTTGGATGGGTTGGATGGATGGGATGGACGGGATGGATGGGACGGATGGAGGGAGGACCGGAGCTGGGTGGGCAGGAATGAGGAGCCAGGAGGGGAGACAGCTTCTGGGTGGGCCTGGATGGGCGGCACGAGGGGGAGGGGGATGGTCATCTCTGTCCCATCAATGGGCATGCAGTGGGCACTCGGAGTGGGTCTCTTCAGGGTGCCAGGCAGGAGTGGGTGAGCAGAGGGACTGAACCCCCTGGGGAATCTGGGGAGGAGGGGGCAGGGCTTGAGGCAGGCCCCACAGTGGCCTGTAGGTGGGAAACATTCCCTCTTTTCCTGAGTGGGGGGCTTAACAGTGACTGCCCCCAAGCCTGTACCTGGGAGAACTCCGTGGACCCCGGACTTCCTGCAACTTTGGCCAAACCAGGGAGTCTGGGGCTGCACTCCATAGCCCTGTGGCTGGCCGACCCCACAATCCTGGGGGGATGGGGCTCCTCCTTCTCCCACTCCCTGACCTGGGCCTGGACACTTGGGGGTCTGTGAGGCCAGCCAGCCCAGGACATGGGCCCAAGGCAGCCTGTGTGGGTCCAGGGTTCCCGGCCCAGCCTTTCCCTTGACCTTGGAACTTGGCTGCCCTCTCAGCATGGCCTCCATCTCCTGGGCTTTCGGGCAGTGTTTGGGCCTAAAATCCAGCTTCGGGCTGGTGCCCTCTCCTCCCCCACTGGGATGGGACAGGACTGGCTGGTCCCTGGATGCCGGAGCTGCAGAAACGTTTGCTCTCAGAAGCAGAACATGCTGCACAAAAATAGCAGCCTGGCGACGGATCCGCCTGCCGGGAACATATGCTGCCTCGGGAGGGGGCGGTGGGCAGCAGGGAGGGGCTGGGGCCTCTCTGCTGGAGGCATGGCTGAGTTGGGGTCCCTGTCGTTGGCTGTGGGTGGAGAGGGCCAGGCCAAGCTGCTGCCCGAGGCTCTTCTGGGTGCCAGGTGCTGCCTGTCTGTCCTCAGGGTCGCTCTGAAAGGACCTGCCAGGCAGGTGCTCTTGTCCCTCCCCAGATAAGGATGCCCAGGGAGAGAGGCCTCGGGACTGCCCGGTGGTCACACAGAGGAGAGGCAGAGCCGGAGCTGGCCTGCCTGGCACCAAGGGAGGGGCCCTGCTGTTGGCATGGGCGGGACAGATTCACCCCCTCATGCATTCGCTCATTCATCAGTTACTGTGCTGGGTGTGACTTCTTATCTCATTTCCCTCACTGTGGACCCCAGGCGGCTCACCTGGGGCCCTGTGGAGCTCTGCATCCTTAAGCAGAGAGTGGATGCCTCCCCATGAGCCCTGCTGGCGGCGCAGGAACCGCACCCTTAGCCTAGTCCCCCATTCCCGCAGGCCGCCTGGAGAGGGACCGGTGAGGCCTCTTCCTCTCCACCCCCCACTTCTGCCTCACTGGCATGGTGGCATGGACTCAGAGCCGGGCTGCTGGGTCTGCTTCTGACCCCGTTAATGGATCTCTCTGTGTGCCGTCCGTGTCCTCAGCTGTGAGATGGGGGACTAGTCACCCCACCTTAGTGAGTAGTTGGGATAATCCAACTGGGCCATGGATCTGGAACCTGACAACAGGTGGGCTGTTATGACTGTCAGGGTCCATCAGCTCCTGGGCACCCACTCAGGGCTGGGCCTAGTTCTGGGGTCCAGGGATCCAGAGTTGAATGGCCCTCGTCAGGCCTTGTCCCCAGGATCTCAGGTCCAGCTGAGGGCCCGACAAGCGAAGGGACATTGGCTGTGTGATATGACCAGCCATGGGGCAGACGAGGTGGACAGCTCCATGGGGGTGTCCTGCCCAGCCACCTGGCTCCTGCCTGGGCAAGGCCCCAGCCCTGGGATGCTCTCCTCTGGCCATCCCTGTACCTGGGCAGCTTGGAGGGGAGGGCACACAGCCAGGTTGGGCAGCCAGAGGAGGGACAGGTGCCACCCACACGCCCTTCCTAGCTCCCCGGGGCAGAGGCCTGTGAGCACCATGGGCTGGGATCCAGCCTCCATCTGGGCTGGCCTGGGCGATGCAGGGCTGGGGTGCGCAGGGCTGGGGTGCTCAGTGATGCGAATCTGTAATGGCCTGAGCAGGGCTGGAGACCTTCCTAGGTTGGTGGGGGTGCTATAGCAGGTCCCACACCCTCCCCTGCTTCCTGGGTCTCCCTAGGGGTCTGGGAAGTCCTTCTTCCAGTCTATCCCAGCTCCCATCCTCTGCAGCTCTGGTCAGCCTCCCCTCTGGAGCCTGATTAGGACAGTCAGTTGGAGGGAAGCTGTAGGAGAGGCATCGCCTAGCTGGAGGGCGGCACGTGGGCTCCCTCAAACGCGTCCTCGTCGTGCCCGTGGCAGGGCTGTTGAAGAGCAGCTGGGGGCTGGTGTGCAGGACGGAGAGCAGAGGAGCTTCTGCAGGAGAAGGGGCTCTTCTCTGGGCAATAGAGAGATGCAGCTCTGCCACCTCGTCATCCAGAGGGGCTGAGGGGAGAATGAGAGGATCACTTTTTCACTGTAGAGGAGGCTGTCCGGCAGACAAGGAACTGGCCTCTGCCGTCTTTGTCATCATGACAAAGGCCACCCAACCTCCTGCGTCCTCTCCCCAGCAGCCCTGCCCTCCCCCGGGCTGGGTCATGGTCCTGACCTGTGGGCTCAGGTGGCTTCAGAGTGTCTCCCTTCCTGGGCATCTCCCAGCCTGGTCTTTGGTGCCCCCGGAAGCCATTTGGAGACAGGATTTCCACATAAGAGGTCAAGTCTTGGAAACCTGTCAGGCAGAGGGAGTACAGGAGTCACTGAGGTTAGGCCCAGAGTGTCCTTGGATGGATGGGGTGAGAGACACTGTGAACAGTAGGCTGCCTAATCGTAGGGTTGTGGACGGGCCCAGCACGGCCCTCACCATGGCGGATCCAGGAAGGCCCAGCAGGTCAGAGCCTGGTGGGGGCATCTCACAGATGGGGAAACTGAGGCTAGGTGGGAAGAGGTGTCACGTCCAAAGTTGCTGCTCTGGACAGGTGGCTCTGTGTGGGAGTGGCAGGGAGGAGCTGGATGGATCTCAGCCCCAGTCCAGAGAGCAGGGCACTTCCCAGAGCTCACCGACTGCCTCTGCCTCCTCCGTCGCACCCGCAGGGGGGCGTTTCCCTCACTGGGTCTGTTGGCGGCGGTGGCACCAATCCAAGTCACATGGCACCAGAGTATGTCACGGGCGGCCCATCTGGACGGGGCTGCAGAGCCTCACACTTCCGGTGTCTTGTGGCCCTTCTGCCCTGACGCTTCCCTTGGGGTGCGCTGTCTGCACGCTCATGCTTGAGCCCACTCGCCCAGCTCCTGAGATCTTATTGGGAAGCGGCTGATCACGTTTCAGGTGTTTCCTATCTATTGGGAGCCAGCCGTTCCCTGGCGCCGGCTGTGGCCAATTATTACTTTAGAGAGACAGTTAACGACCACCTGACCATCACCCGAGGGTTGGCTGACACTACTGTGTGTGGGGGCCTCTCCTGCCCTGCCCTACTGGATTACCCACTGGGACAGTTCCTGGGCCGTCTCCCTGCCAACTTGGTTTCCCAGGAAAGGGTTCTGTGTGATGTTTTCAAACCAGTCAAACAGTGACTGAGTGGCTGCTGGTGTGGCTATGTCATGAAGGGTGCAGGGCCAGCTGAGGACTTGGGGGCTGCAGGTTGGTGAGTGCACCGTGCCCCACCCCAAGGCTCCTGCATGCATTGTTCATCAACCACAGCCCCGCTTCTCTGGCCCAGGTGCAGGGAGCGTCTCGGTCACCCTCCACATGGTGCTCCAGGGGCCTCTCCCCCGGAAGCTTCCTCACAGTCCTTGGCTGGGGCAGCGGGAGCCTCTGAAGGTGGTGGGACAGGGAGTGACGTGGTTGTGTAGAAGCTGTAGGAGTGACTGATCCTGGCTGGATTGAGGGCTTCCTGTGCAAGGGCCTCAGCGGTGGGGAGGTGTGGGTCAGCAGGGAGAGCTGGCATGACTGGGGGTGAGACAGCTTCCCTGAGAAGGCTGAGCTGGGGCTGTGCCCAGCAGAAGAGGTCAGGACCCTCCTGTGTCTGAGAGCCCTGAGCGGGGAAGCTAGGGAGCCCAGCACACATGGACACTTGCACATGCAAATGCACAGACACACACTCACACACTCTCAGACACGTGCACAGTGCAATATGTGCACACACACACAGGCACGTGCCCGCACACAGCCACGCCCACTCAGACACATGTGCACACACAGGTATGTGCCCACACACAGCCACGCCCACTCAGACACGTGTGCGCACACACACACAGAGGCACGTGCCTGCACACAGCCACGCCCACCCAGACACATGTACACACACACAGAGGCACGTGCCTGCACACACAGCCACACTCAGACACGTGTACACACACAGGCAAGTGTCCGCACACAGCCACGCCTACTCAGACACATGTGCACACACATGCAGTACACACAAACGTGTCCATGTGCACACTTCTACATGCACATGAGATCCACGGTGCGCCCAGGACCCGTCCTGGCATGCTCTCTTGCTCATTGGCCTCACTGAGGGTGACATCTGGGTCAGGAACTCCCTGGGGGACCTTCTCACTGTCTCCGTGGCCCTGGCTTGCAGGGTGGCTGGGTCTTTGTCTGTGTACACAGGGAGCATGGATAGGACCCCCCCGGGTCAGGACGGAGCAGGAAGTGCCCTGGTTGGCCCCTGTGTCTCCGTGTCCAGTCCTGCCCCGGGAGCTGGCCCCGCTTCCTTCCGGTCTCAGCCCTCATCTGGGCCAGCAGATCCTGCCTCATCACCCACAAATATCCCATGATCTGAAGCAGAGATGCCCAGGTCCTTGTTGGTGGAGAACGAGGCTGGGGCCTCCATTCCCAGCCCCTGAGGCTCCTCCGGGTCTCCTTTTTCTTTGCAAGCTGGGGAGAGCTCCTGTGTTAGTTTCCCGGGGCTGTGGTACAAAGCACCACGGGCTGAGTGGCTGAGACAACGCAGACGGGTCCCCATAGTCCTAGAGGTGGGACCCCAGATCAAGGTGTCCCTCCTGGGGGGGCCTGCAAGATGCCACCTTCTCCCTGCGGCCTCACGTGGTTGTCCCTCTGAGTGTGCCTGTGTCCCCATGGCCTCTTCTTATAAGGACACCAGGCATCCTGGATCAGGGCCCACCCCACTGACTTCAGCTTACCTTCACTGCCTATTTAAAGACCCTATCTCCCAATACGGTCCCATTCTGAGGTCCTGGGGCCAGGACTTCCACAGAGAAATTTTTGGGGCACTTGATTCAGTTCATAAACCAGGTTTGGGGAACTGCCTGCGCCACTTCCCTGCAGCAGGGCAGACACTCTTGTTATTTAGTGTCATTTCTTCAGTGCTCTCCATTGCTGCAGGATGGAGGCTACACGATCTACACAACCCTGTCTGCACACACACCTTTCACACACAGCACACACACACTTGCACACTCCATGTCCGTTGTGCATTCCTGTCATACTCAGCACTCCACGTGCACAGCCCAGGAAGCACATAGACCTTTCACACGCTTGGCTCATGTGTTACAGAGTCACATGCATTTTACAGAAGCCGTGGCTCTCCTTTGCACATGCACAGCACACGTGTGCAGGCGGAGCATGGCCAGGTCCTGCACTCTCTACACCAGGGCTCTCAGGCTCCAGAGGTCACTGGCATTGCCTGGGGTCTGATTCGCTACGCCTGGGTGGGGCCGGCCAGGTGTGTCTCCGTGAGCAGGGACCCGTGGCTGCCACACACAGCCCCTGAGGACACGCCAGGCCAGGCCTCTCAGCCGCATACCTTCTTCCTGCATGGAGTTCATGAAAGACAAAGGCCTTCCTGGCGATGGGGCAGTATCAGGGACCCCAGTGCTGCAGCCTTGTCCTCCCAGGCTTCACCTCTGCCCTCCTGTTCCATCCAGGACAGCTTGGACCCAGGGGGCTCCCACCTGCTGGAGATTGGAGGTGGGCAGGCAGCCCCCGGAGGAACCAGCCCCACACAGGACCAGCCGACTCCATGAGGGACGCTTCTCATCCCATCACTTCCTTTTTAATCAACCAGCCCCGTGCTGGCTGGGATGCCCCTCTGGGGGCAGATGTCTGCGGTGCCCTTTCAGAAGCCAGCACATTTGGGAGGAACCGGAATCTGTCACTGGGCACCGACATTGTTCACTGCTGGAGGCCAAGCTGCCGAAAATGTAAATTTCTAATTAAAATAGAAATTAATCCTCTCTCCCAACTACCTGCTATCTCCAGCTGGATGAGCAAAAGTTTTATGCTGCTAATTAATGTTATCACCCGGAAGCTTTATTTACATAAGCAGATAGAATTCACACGGCTTTGCAGGAGCTGATGGAGAAAGTAAAAAAAAAAAAAAAAAATTAAGTTAAAAAATTAATTACCTTGATCCTCCGTCTTGTATTCTAATCACACACTGGCAGAGGTCCCTCTTCGGCTTTCCCCAGAACCCACCATTGGTGCTTTCTTTGATGAACCGGGCACTCGTTCCAAATGCAGAGAGAAAAAGTTGAAAATTGCCACGAGCGGCTCAGAGAAAGGAAGAGCAGTCGCTGGCACATGGAAGGCCCGATGGATGGGAAAATTATTTACCGTTCCTGGCGTCGGATGTTTTTGTTACCCAGCTAAGTAGATTCTAAATTTCAAATTAAGATCTTGAAAAGTTCCTGGCAGATTAATAAATCACACTGTTCTGCATGTTTTTCAGGGAGGTTTGAGCTGGGGATGCTTCCGTCTCTTCCCTGGAGGGTCCATACCTTCCTGTCCTCCAACTGGAGGAGCCCCCAAGACAAGTGGAGGCTGATGGCCCTGGTCCCTTGCTGGAGGTCTCCTTCCTTCTTTCCTTCAGGCTGTGGGTGGGGACCCAGTCAGCCTGCCTCTCTCTCTTCTCCCGTGAAATGAAAACTCAGACGTTCAAGTTGGCTGTGAGTGCCTGGGTGACGCTGGCCCATGGTGCTGAGAGCTGTGCTCCTGAGGAGGGCGTGGTGGAGTGGAGCCATTATTCAATCAGCAGACGTGCCGTGTGGGGAGCCCGCCACGTGGCTGTCTTGTGCTTGCCCCTGAGCGATGTAGACAGGCTCTATATTTCGGGTTGAATTGTGGCCTCCCCAAAATACACGTTTAAGTCCTGATTCCAGTATCTGTGAATGTGAACTTATCTGGAAAGAGGGTCTTTGCGGATGTCATCAAGTTCAGATGAGGCCATACTGGAGTAGGGTGGGTCCAAATCCAATGTGACTGGTGTCCTTATGAGAAGAGGGGAATTTAGACACAGAGAGATGGGGAGGA
This sequence comes from Mandrillus leucophaeus, assembly GCF_000951045.1. Lineage (NCBI taxonomy): Eukaryota > Metazoa > Chordata > Mammalia > Primates > Cercopithecidae > Mandrillus > Mandrillus leucophaeus. The sequence goes on from NW_012103932.1 coordinate 1,755,160, forward strand.
TGCCGCTTGAAGACAGCGACAGGGAGGCCCCAGGAGAAGGCGGCATGATGCCGGGGGCAGAAGTGAGAGGGATGCGTCCCCCAGCCAAGGAGCGCCAGGCATTGGCCACCCCGAAAGCTGGGAGAGAGGCCTGGAACTGACCACCCCGAAAGCTGGGAGGGAGGCCTGGAACTGACCACCCCGAAAGCTGGGAGGGAGGCCTGGAACTGATCATCCCGGAAGCTTGGAGGGAGGCCTGTAACTGACCACCCCGAAAGCTGGGAG
>NW_012103932.1:1755473-1766623 GCF_000951045.1 Mandrillus leucophaeus
AACTGACCACCCCGAAAGCTGGGAGGGAGGCCTGGAACTGATCATCCCGGAAGCTTGGAGGGAGGCCTGTAACTGACCACCCCGAAAGCTGGGAGGGAGGCCTGGCATAGCTCCCCCTTCACAGTCTCCAGAAGGTGCCAGCCCTGCCAACACTTTTATCTTAGACTTCAGGCCTCCAAAACAGGGAGTGAAACAATGCCGCCCAGTGCATGGGAATTTGCTACGACAGCCTAGGAGGCCAGTTCACTGCCCCCTGGGGCCTCTGTCCAGTGGGGAAGACAGAACCTCAATCCCTGCAGACACAAAGCTCGGGGTGCCCTGGGCAGGTGAGTGCAGGGCACCAGGCTCAGCCCCAAACTCACAGAGGGCTTCCTAGAAGAGGGGAGAGATGGGGCTGAGCCCCGGCGCAGGCTGTCCCGATCCTTGTTCCACCTTGTGTCTGCTTCCACCAGCCTCTTCCCCCATCCCATTCTGAACCTTCCACTGCCACGCCTGGGCCTTTGCCGTTCCTTCCACTGCAGGGTCATTCCACTCTGTCCCCCTTTGACACCCTACCCCACCTCCTGGCACCACCCCTAGGAAGCTTCCAGAGGCTGGGACCTGGAGAGGCCTCTCCCTCTGTCTCCCGCACACTGCTCTCCTCTTATGCCCAGCTGTGTGGCTGTGATTTCTACTTTCCTCCCTCTGCGGCTGGAAGCTCCTTGGGTGTCTCATTCCACCCGTGGTCCACAGTCTGTCCCTGTGCACGGCACACTTAAGCTTCTGGGAACTGTTGGCTAGACTCCAAGGACCAAGGAGCGGACCCCCTTCTGTGATTGCAGGATCAGAGGGCACCCCGGAGCCCCGGTGTGGCACTGCCAGCCCCGAGCACGACTCTCTGCCTCCGTCTCCACACCTGTGAGATGCAGGCTGTGCCCTCCGACCTGGGGCCTCAGGGTGGGGCAAGGTGGTCAGTGGGAGGGTCTTAGTGTGGCCCCTCTCTGCCCTCATCTCTTCCTCTCCTGCAGGGGGACAAGCTGGCTGTCGGCTCCCCGATCTGCCACTTGGATCAAATGCCACTTGGAGATCAGAGAGGCCTGGGGTTTTGAAGACCCCTGGGAATGTAAAGATCACCAGCCTCCACACTCCCTCGAGAAAGGATGGGGCATCTCTCAGGGGACAAAAGACAGTGACACTTTGAAGTCTTCTTCCCCGCCCTGCAGAGAGCAGCTGTGCAGGGTCTGAAAGAATTTCCTCCCCTCTAAAGACATGCTAGTGTGTTTCTTCCCCTCCTTGAATGGAGGAAAGAAATGACGCTGAGTAGAGAGTAATTACTCCAATTGAGGCGGAAATCAGTCATGAAAGGGAAAGAAATGAAGAGGATCAGCCAGGAAATGCCCCCTCCCCGCCTCGCCCCTTCTTCCACCTGCTCGTCCGCCTGCCTCCCTGCCCAGGCCCTGAGGGATACGGCCCTTCCCAGGAGCAGGCCTTGCTTCCAGGGGCTGGCCCCCCACCTGCCACCCAGTGGGGTCCCCCAACCCCGAGAGATCTCGGCACTCCCAACCCCCTCACTGGTGGCTCCCGCTGCCTCCAGGGCTGGGTGGAAACAACAGAGCCCTGGCTTCACAAAGTTGTGGAAAACAAATCTGAACATGTCGGAGCCAGCTCATTCTTTTCTTTCCTCTTTTTGAAATCATGCTCGTTTTCCCTGTCCATTGGGGAAGGATGAGCTGATACCAGCAAAGGAAATGCAGGTGGAAATCCCCCACGCGGCACTGTGCAGAGCAGAGACGGCCACTCACCCCTGGTGTGGCCTCTTTCCTCTGGTCCTTTGCCTTCCACGTAAGGGCTGCCAGCATCGATGCTGCACTTCCTGTTCACACAGTGACAAGAGCCCGCTGTGTCCTCTGCCTCCCACAGCCAGGCTGCTGCTCTCTTTCCATTTGTGGAGACACAGCGGCTCCACGCCAGGGGTTGTCGGTGTTGAAGCCTGGTCACCTGTCCTGCTCCAAGCCAGGCCTGTTTCAGAGCTTCCGGAAGCAGTTTTGTAGAAAACAGATGAAGAAAAGTGTCAAGGTCAAATCATGAGCCGGGCCCAGGGACATCTGCAGACCCCAGAGTCAGCCCAGGAAAGGCTCCCAGAAAGCCTCCCAAGAGGAAAACCGGGCAACTTTGAAGAAAAAGTTTAACATTTCTAACAATCAGTTTTATTGAGATACAGTTCACACACCATACAATTCACAGCTTGAAAGTGTACAGCCCATGGGTTGGAAGCATATTCACAGGGCCATGCCACCAGCACCATGGTCCATTTTATGGGAGGGAGGCTGAAAAATTTCAAAGAGGAACTGTGTGTTCTTAGCCCCCACCCCTTCCATGCCCCCTGGCAGCCCCTGGCAACCCCTGCTTCACGTTCTGTCCTTGGATTTGCCTGTTCTGGGCATTTTCATACGAGTGGAATCAGGCAATGTGTGGCTTTCTTGTCTGGTTCCTTTCAGTTTCCTAGAGCTCTCAAGGCTCGCCCACACTGTGGCCTGTGACCGCGCAGCGCTCCACCTCACCATGGCACGTTGTTCTGTTGTGTGGATGGACTGCATTTTGTCCATCCTTTCATTAGTTGATGAGCATGTGGGCTGTTTGAACTTTTTGGCTGTTAGGAATACCACTGTCATGAACATTTGTGTACAAGGTTTTGTGTGACATAGGCTTTGGTTTCTCTTGGGGGTATGCCTGGGAGCGGAATTGCTGGGTCACATGGCAGCACCATCCTTGACTGTTTGAGGATGTGCCCAACAGCCTTCCAAGGTAACGACATCATGTCACATTGACGTTGGCAGTGTCGGAGGGGTCCGCTTTCTCCAACTCCAAGTCAACACCTGTCATGGTCTATCTTTTTGGTTCCAGCCATGTTAGTGGGTGTGAAATGGTATATCACTGTGGGTGTTCAACATTTTCTATACCAAACTTTTACAAACATTTTGGACCCCACATCCCTCTCTCCCTAAACACCTGTGAACTCTCTGCAAAACCAGGATGCAGGGCACCCCTTGGGATATGCTGGCCTCACACGGGGTTGCTGAGGGTGAATGGTGACATCATGACAGCCCAGGGTCTCCATGGGGTGGCACTTAGTGTGTGTCTAGTAAATGCACAGAGGTATGAATGGCTGAGGGGCTCAATGGATGGCTTGGAAAGAGGATGTGGGGCCTCATGAGGTTGGAAAGAGAGGATACGTAAGCGTACTGACCATTGGCTGGGCCTTGCATCTTGTGGAGGTGCAGAGCCTGGAGCCAGAGTCAAATGGTGGTGGCTCGGACCTGGCATCCCCATCCCCAGGCTGTGGGGCCCTAGCCACTCTGCACTCCATGCCTTGTTTTCCCCATCTGTAAAATGGAGGCTTCAGAGGGTTGTTCTGTTTGGTTGGATTCCCTTAGAAGCAGATTCTGAAGCCAGGAATCTAGTGTGTGTGGCTTATTTTGGGGTGTGTGAGATGTCTCAGGAAGCAGTCGTTCGGGAGGAGGGGTCTATTATCAAGGCAGTTACCACCGTGGCATCTGAAGCTCAGCTGGGCTGGGACCTGGGATGTGGGTCTCACAGTTCAGAAGTGCCCTACCCCGAGGGTGGGGACGTGGATGCTTCAGTCACCACTTCCTGACAATCCCTGGCTGAGGGCCGCTGCCTAGGCCACACTTGTGGCCTGTCCCTAAGGCTGAGGATCTTGGGTCCTTGCAGAAGGTCACTGCCAGCATTGTCACCAGAATTGAACGGGTCAAAATGGCACAAACCCCTGCCACACTGCCTGGATGTATAAGCTATGCCAATGCGCCCTTGTCACCCGCTGTTCGTATCCTGGTTGAATATCTCTGATCTGAAATGCTTGGCACCGGAAGTGTCTTCGATTTCTTTGGATTTTGGAATATTTGTATTATACTTACTGGCTGAACATCCCAAATGTGGAAATCTGAAGTCCAAAATGCTCCACTGCCACTGAGCATTCCTTTGAATGTCATGTTGGTGCTCAAAAAGTTTTGGACTTAGGAACATTTTGAATTTGGGATCTTTGGATTTGGAATGCTCCACCTATATTAGGATTACTTGTCCCAATGCCAAGAGTTGGGCCCCAGGTTATCTGCGTTTTCAGAGGATTGGCCCTCAGCCCCGGGGAGTACTTGGTGGATGATGGGCACTAAGGCAGGAGCAGTGCCGCATGTGGCCACATGCATTCAGTTTCTCCAACAGCTCCCAACTTTGGCAATGTGACAGTGGAATTGGCTATTTCTTGCTCATGTGGTCTGCTGTAGGGTGGCGGAGGTGACCGAGTGAGGCTGGGGGTTCTGCTCCACAGAGTCACCCAGGGCTCCAGGGTGACGAAAGACCCACCTTTGGTATATTGCTGGACACTGCGGGAAGGGGAGGGGGAACTGCAGGTGGCCACTGGCTCTTCTGGACTTTGGACTAGAAGAGACATGGTATCTGTCCTCACAGCCCATTGGGAGAGTGGAGGAGCAGACAGAATGTGTGGGAGCACCACTCTCCCGGTCACAGTGCCTGTGGCAAATGACTCTGCTTCTTGAAGCCTGTTTCCTTAGCTGTACAATCAGGAAAATCGTCTTCTGTTGAGGTCGTGTGGGAATTGAACGTGATGGTCAGTGAAGGAGCGTGGTGGAGGCACTGCATCTGTTGGTGCTTGATAAATGCATAGTGCCCACCACTGTGGTTAGCTTTAGGTGCAGGGGGCATCTGCATGCCTTGAAGCCCTGCTTTGCCTCTGCATGGGGGGTGGGATATGGGTCTGGGAAGGGCAGTCAGGAGGTCTGACTGCCCGTGCCCTGGGAGGGGCCCGCAGCTCATTGCATCTCTCCAGAAAGTGACATTTGGAAGGAGGGGGGCCTGGGGCTCACTTAACATTTGAGTGCAATTGGTGAGTGCTCCCTGGGGCCAGCCAGATGCCTTTGCAGCGACATTAGGCGGCTATGGAAGCTGGCAGAGAATGTGCAGGCAGGATTTAGGGGCTCCAGGGGCATGCTTAATGGTGGAAGCTTCAGCCTCTGTGCCCCAGAGAGGGAGGGAGGAAGGACGAGGAAAATGGCCTCGGAGTTATCCTCGCCGCTGTCTGCAGTCCTGACCTGGTTCTCCGTGGGCCGTGTTCTGGGTCAGGATTGAACGCCCACTCTCCCTCTGCCAGCTGTCACCCCATCCACCCTAGGTCTGGCCGGCAGCACGCTCCTCCCCTCCTCCCCACCCAGGTCTGACCTTTGCAGGGTGGCAGGGGCGGTCCGAGCTGAGTCCCCACAGGGCTTCGAGGAGGGCCCGGGTGGGGGTGCAGACCCAGGAGCCAGTTCTGGCTCAGCTTACCTGCCTGTGCTTCCGCTTCCTGAGCAGCACGTCGCCCGCCCCCAGACTCCAGGGCCCCAGGCTGGCAAGGTGGCTTTCCAGAGTGCCCAGGGCCCCTGCAGTTCTGTGCCCGCCATCACTGTCCTCACAGGCACAAGCACCTCGTGGATGCTAGTGGGACAGGTGGGCTGGCATCTTGCAGACCCCTTTCACCACCACCCTCGAGGGTCCTCAGAGGCGGCCCCTCAGGGATGCTCTCAGCAGCCCTTACCTTCCAGCGTGGGGCTTCCTCAGGGCCGCAGGGCAGAGACCTAGAAACGGGACTGTGGGCCCAGGTCTGTGGCTGGGAGCCAGGCTCTGGGTGGAGTAGGTTTGGATCCTGGGCTCCGACAGGAAGAGTCCTGTGGGGCCTCCCAGCCCTGCTCAGGGAAGGGGTGCAGAGGTGATGGGGCCCACGTCCACTGCCTTCACTTCCTTCTCTGCTGGCTGCACCTGCGGTTGGGGGCATGAGCGGGGCAGGGGCCCTGCCACCTCTGCTGTGCTTCCTTCCTGTGGCACGTGGCCCCTGAGGGAAGGGGCCGACTGTGCCTCTGTTTCCTCCCTGGACTGGGCCCCTGGGGACTCGATGACGTGTCTGCCTTCCTGGCGTGTCCCCCGGCCTCCTTCCTGGCTGGGTGTGCCTCAACCTGGAAAGTCCCCTCCTTTGTGTCCTAGGCTGTTTGCCACTGGCCATGGTGGCCTTGGTTGTGGTGTGTGGCTCAGAACCAGGGTCTCCAGGACAGAAGGTGGAGCCACAGGTCCGCCTGGGGTCACTGGGTGGCAGGCCTCTTGTCTCCGCAGGCAGCTCAGCGCAGCCCAGCAGTCAGGGTCCCAGCACCTGTGCACCCCGCGGCTGCCACTGAGCAACGGGTGCCTTCCTGAGCCAGCCCATCTGCTTGAGGCTCCACCCCTCTGCTCGGCCCAGGAGGCCTCACAGTGGAGGGCACTGCTCCTCCTGTCACTCAGTGGGCTGGCCCAGCCCAGCTGTCCCCAAGGAGTCCTCAGGCCCCACGGGCAGCCCAGGCCCTGTTCTCTGAAGCCCCATGACATGGGTCACGCTGCCCTAGGCACCCAGCCTTCTTCTGATGCTGTCCCTCACCATGTGCTGACACAGGCACACCCTGCGAGTCCCCGGCAGGCGTCACTGCCCCCAGGGCTCCACGTGGCCTCTCCTGCATGTGTTCAGGGCTGGGGGCCGCTCCCAGCTGGACCCAATGTCCCGAGCCACCCTTCACAGTCAGGCCCGTCAGCTGCCCATGGGCCCAGGGCTGGGCCTGTATCTGCCAAGCACGGTGATCCAGTGGGTCGGGTGGACGTCAGAGAACAAACCAGGTGAGCAGGGAGGAGGATGGCCACCGTCAGGCAGATTCCAGGCTGAGGACTCCTCAGCTAGGCTAGTGCTGCAAAAGCACACGCTGCAGAGGGACCAGGGGCCAGGGGCGCTTCTGCCTGGTGGGCAGGGGTCTCTCTGGGGGCCGGGGAACTTCCGCCTGGTGGGCAGGGGTCTCTCTGGGGGCCGGGCCGGCACCCCTCTAGAGGACCTTAGTTCCTGCCCATCCTGAGCAGGGGCTGTCTGCAGAGTTGCTCCTCTGTGTGCTGGGCACACCTAGGCCTAGCATAGAGCACAGTCAGTCCTGCTCCCTTGGGGGCCACATGCCACATGAAGGGAGTACAGCAGAGGTGGCAGAGCCCCCAACCCCCTCACGCCCCCAACCGCAGGTGGAGCCACGCCTGCCCCCCTCCCCAACACCTCCATGCTCAGCCCCATTCCCTTCTGCCCTGACCCGACCCACATCCCTCCTGCAGGCACCTGTTTCCCTGCATTCTGGCCCTGCCGTGTCCACCTCAGCTGTCCTGAGCTGGGATACCAGGAGGGGCAGCTGCCAACTCCATCCCTTCCAGACCTGGCCGGCTCCTGCTCCTGCTCACGAGGCCCCAAGTCTGGCTCCTCCTCCCTCCCTCTCTGAGCAGTTTCTCTGCCTCTCTTTGCCTCCTTCTGGCCCCTGGGCCTCTCCCCGGGGTCCTTGGGAGTCTCAGCCTGGCTCTTGGCTGTGCAAGACGCCTGCTGCTCTCCTGTGGGAACCGCAGTTGAGATGCCCTTCCTGATTTCCAAAAAGACACCAAACCTAAGTGGTTGCCAGTTTGAATCTTCCACTACTCATTCACTTAACCTCTTCACATTTTGACAGGAGACACAGAATTGCTTCTTGCATTTTCCTTGCTTGAGGGCGACCCTGTACGCAATTACTCAGAACAGAGGGAGGGCCAGTAGCAGAAAGAAACTTTCACACATCCCGGTTGCCCCCTCCCTTCCTGTTGTGCCCTGCTTCTCCAGGCACCCCTTGATTCCCCTACTGTACCCTTGAACCTGCAGTTTTGCTTCCCTGACCACAGCTCCCTGTGCCGGTAACTTAGGGGCAGAGGGGACACTGGCGCCTTGACCATCGTGGCACGGTGGCTCTGCATGGTGGCTCTACTGTCCATAGGGAGGGCATGTGGCCCTGGTTGGGCCGTCTGAAGCTCACCAGGACTCAAGGAGTCTCAGTCATTCAGTCCCTCAACAAACACTGCCTGAGCACTTACCAAGTATCCCTCAGCTCTCCCATCTCTTGCTCTGGGCAGCTTGGAAGGGCAGCTGGCCTCAGCTTCCTGTTCCAAACGCTTGCTCATAACTCCGGTCTGATGCCGACAGTGGTAAGTGGGAACAGTGGAACTTCCTGCTGCCTGCTGCCGTCTTGATCTGTGTAGGCTGATTTTAGTCTAATGGTGGGACCACCTCTCCTCTAAGCAGGGAGTGAATGGTGTGTGTGCATGAGTGTGTGAGTGCGTGTGTGTGTGGGTGTGTGTGCACAAGAGTATGAGTGTGTGTGTGAGTGTGTGAGAATGTGTGTGTGAGAGTGTGTGTGTGAGGGTGTGTGTGAGCATGTGTGTGCAAGAGTTTAAGTGTGTGTGAGTGTAAGTGTCTGCGAGTGTGTGACTGAGTGTGTGAGCGCAAGTGTGTGAGAGGGTGCAAATGTATTTGAGTGTGTGTGAGGGTGTGTGATTGTGTGTGCGAGACTGCGAGTGTAAGAGAGTGCGTGAGTGTGAGTGTGGGTGTGTGAGTGTGAGAGTGTGAGTGTGAGGTGTGACTGTTTGCCGTGGGTGTGTGAGTGTACGTGTATGTGAGAGTGTGAGAGTGTGTGAGTGTGCGAGAGTGCGAGTGTGTGGGTGTGTTGGTGTAGGGAGTGTGTGAGTGTGAATGTGTGAGTGTGCGAGTGTGAATGTGTGAGTGTGCGAGTGTGTGTGTGAGTGCGGGTGTGTGGGTGTGTTGGTGTAGGGAGTGTGTGAGTGTGAATGTGTGAGTGTGCGAGTGTGAATGTGTGAGTGTGCGAGTGTGTGTGTGAGTGCGGGTGTGCGAGTGTGTGAATGTGTGAGAGTGCAAGCGTGCGAGTGTGTGAATGTGTGAGAGTGCAAGCATGCGAGTGTGTGTGTGAATGTGAGTGCATGAGTGTGTGTGAGTGTGTGTATGGGAGTGTGAGTGTGCGACTGTGTGAGTGTGAGAGTGTGTGGGTGTGGGTTTGTGAGTGTGAGTGTGTGTGGGTGTGTGAGTGTGTGGGTGTGTGGGTGTGAGAGTGAGTGTGTGTGTGTGGGTGTGAGGGTGTGAGGTGGGTGTGTGGGTGTGTGGGTGTGTGTGAGTGTGTGTGTGTGGGGGAGAGTGTGTGAGTGTGTGGGTGTGTATGAGTGTGTGTGGGTGTGTGTGTGTGGGTGTGTGGGTGTGCGAGTGTGAGTGTGAGTGTGTGAGTGTAGGTGTGTCTGTGGGTGTGTGTGGGTGTGTGTGTGGGTGTGTGGGTGTGTGAGTGTGAGTGTGTGTGGGTGTGTGTGAGTGTGTGGGTGTGTGTGTGAGAGTGTGCACCCACCTGTGAGCAATTGTGCATGCTCACATACACCCAGTGCGCATAGCTTCCCATATGCTCCAGGTGTTCACTCTAGGGCTAAGACGCTCACACAGGTGCTGCAAAGCAGGGTAGACGTTGACACAGCATGAGCCGCCCAGCTGGGAGCATCCCCCAGGCATCAAGGGGACTCGGCTTAACCTTCCAGAGCTCGCTTCATCATACTCTCCTTGTTGTCTTCGCCATCACTGTACAAAAAGCTTTTGTATCTCTCATCTCGTTTTATAGGGTCCTCATAGCAGCCAGGGATCCAGCAGCAGAGGGTAGAGCATGCATTTTACAGATGTGGACACTGGCACTAGACAGGGGAGACGGCCCTGCCCACAGGCCGAGGGTGGACCTGGGTAGGTCAGGCTGTCAGGCCAACACGCAGGGGACAGGCACTGGTAGGCCCTTCAGGTAGTTACCTCTTCACAGATGGGCACTGAGAACTGACAGACCAGGAAGGGCTTCCTGGGGGAGGTATCCTTAGGAAGTGGCTTAGAGCTAGCCAGCTTAGAGCCAAGGCTTCTCTGTGCATTGAGCAAACCCCCTGAGTTCTCAGCCTGGGCTTGTCCTGTGTAGCATGAGGCAGGCTACCTCGGGCTTTGCCAAAGTCATATTTGCTCTCAGGCTTTGTGACTTTGACTCCAGGTCCAGGCTCTTCCCTGATGTATCAGCACTGAGGTCTTTGGCATGTGAGATGGGAGAGGGCCAGTGAGGGCCTGGATTCTAGCAGTGGCAGCAGGACCGTGGCACCATGTGAGGCACACACACGGCCCAGCCATTCCCACTGCTCCTGTCAGATGTGCAAGTGAGGCCAGCAAACTGCAAAGGCTCGTGTGAGCCCAGACAGCATTCTGTGGAGCAGAGGACCCATCCCAGCTGAGCCCTGTTCAAACGACCAACAGGACTGTGAACACAGAATGTCACTGCTTGAAGCTGTTAGCTTTTGGCGTGTTGGTTACACCACGACAGGAACTGACGCACTTGATTCATCACCACCACTGCTTGGCTAATCCTTATGATAGGGACATCATACTCCCTATGGGGAAATGGTTAAGAGAACAAACTTCGGAGACAGAGAAATCTGGATTCAAAACCCTGCATCTCTTAACGTCCCCGAGGCTGATTCCTCATCTGAAAAATGAGGATTAAAAATACTAGACTCCAAACTCATTGGTTGTAGTAATGATTAAACACACACGAGTAATTTAGACACTCCTGATCTGGCTGCGGTGAGGCTGGGGGAAGAGTGAGAGAGGGGAGCCTCCTGGAATAGAACCAGGGAGAGGTGAGGGAGCTCAGGCACAGGGACAGGGGGCCTGAAGGCTGCTGGCCAGGAAGGGATTGCATCACACAACTCCTCAGGCTTCAAGCACCAAGTATTATGCAGGGTTGGGCAGGTCTGCAGAGAGAACCAGGCCACCAACATCTCCAAAGAAAAGGCCCCAAGCCTAGTCCTGCTGGCTAAGATTACTTAAGATTACTTTTATTTTGCCTTTAAATGAGAGAGAGAGAGAGAGCGAGAGAGAGAGAGCACCTGTACATGAGAAGAGAAATGGACAGAGGACATACTGGAGGCTGAACACTGCACTTGGAGGAGGGGTAGTGGCTTTCACTGCCTGGTCTCCAGTGTGGTCAGGTCTCACTGGGCTTGGAACTGTGCACTTGCCTGTTCAAAAGGCAAGAGGCAGAGGAGTGGCCATCTTCAGGCCTCCAGGATCCAGGGAAGGGAGGCAGAGAGGGAAGGTAGAGGTTTGTTGAGAGAAATGGAGGAGGAAAATGGAACCACAGAGGGGGCACGTGCGGAGAGAAGCTCCTGTCTGGGCAGAAGCTGAGGTGTGTCCATGGTGTTGGAGGTGTGTCCATGGTGTTGGAGGTGTG
>NW_012103932.1:1767209-1803776 GCF_000951045.1 Mandrillus leucophaeus
TGTCCATGGTGTTGGAGGTGTGTCCATGGTGCCGAAGGTGGTCCATTGTGTTGGAGGCATGTCTGTGGTGTTGGAGGCAAGTCCATGGCATTGGAGGCATTCCCATGGCATTGAAGGCATGCTCACGATGTTAAAGGTGTGACATGGTGGTGGAGGTATGTCATGGTGTTGGAGACATGTCCATGGTGTTGAAGGTGTGTCCATGGTGTTGGAGGTGTGTTCATAATGGTGGAGGTGTGTCATGGTGTTGGAGGCATGTCCATGGTGTTGGAGGTATCATGGTGTTGGAGGTGTCATGGTATTGGAGGTGCGTCCTTGGTGGTGGAGGTGTGTCCATGGGGTTGGAGATGTGTCCATGGTGTTGGAGGTGTGTCATGTTGTTGGAGGTGTGTCATGGTGTTGGAGGTGTGTCCATGGTGTTGGAGGTGTGTCATGGTGTTGAAGGTGTGTCCATGGTGTTGGAAGTGTGTCCATTGTGGTGGAGGTGTGTTCATGGCATTGGAACTGTGTCCATGGTGTTGGAGGTGTATCCACACCATTGGAGGCATGTTCATCATGTTGGAGGTGTGTTCATCCCATTGAAGGCATGTCCATGGCATTGGAGGCATGTCCATGCCATTGAAAGTGTGTACATCTTGTTGGAGGCCTATGCACAGCATTGAAAGTATGTGCACGGCATTGGAGGCATGTCCATGCATTGAAGGCTTGTTAAAGGAAAGACTAGAAAGGAGGGTTGGACTCTTGTTGAAGGGTCTTTGATGTGGGGACTTGGGCACTGGAGCAGTGGAGCTTTGGGGGGCCCTGGAAAGGCATGTGGCTTGACTTGACAGGCATTTAGAGAAAAATCACTGGTATGGTTTTGCTGTGTCCCCGCCCAAATCTCATCTTGAATTGTAGCTCCATAATCCCCACATGTCATGGGAGGGGATTGAATCACGGGGCAGGTTTTTCCCGTGCTGTTCTCCTAATAGTGAATAAGTCTCATGAGATTTGATGGTTTTATAAAGGGAAGTTGCCTGCACATGTGCTTTTTCCTGCCACCACGTAAGATGTGCCTTTTCTCCTCCTTCGCCTTCTGCCGCAATTTTGAGGCCTCCCCAGCCATGTGAAACTGTGAGTCCATGAAACCTTTTTTTCTTTATAAATTACCCAGTCTTGGGTATTTCTTCACAGCAGTATGAAAATGGAGGGTGAGAGTTAGGCTGAGGCTAGGAGAGACAGACAAGCCTGGGAGGGGACAGAGAACGGAGGCTGATGGAGGCCATATAGGAGGTAGAATGACAGAACCCTGGGGAGACAGGGAACTGCCAGTTGCTGCTTTTCCTGGGTCATTCCATGGAATTGCCTCGAGTTTCCTTCCAGGTGGGCCTCCTACCCACAGCGGGCTGGCCCAGGACCCCAGGCTCTGTGAGCTTGGTGCTGGCCAGGGTCCTGCAGTTGGTGTTGGTGGGGCTGAGGCTTAAATCTCGCCAGCTTTCCTCCAAAGCCTGTGAGAGGGCCCGGCCCAGGCCACTGAGTCTGCCAGGGTTGGCTTGTGGGTGGTGCGGGACGGATGCTGTTGAAATTTTGTCTTAATTTGAGGCCCCACTGAAGATTTTGAGACAGAGAAAAGGGTGCAGGTCCTCTGTGAGCTGGCCAGGGATGCAGGGTGTGTGGTCTTCAGGTGGCCAGAACAAAATACCACAAAGTGAGCACCTTAAACTGCCATGTGGACTCTCTCGTAGCTCTGGGGGCTGAAGCCTGAGATCCAGGTGCTGACAGGGCCCCTTTCTCTGAGGCTCCTGGAGAGGCTCCTTCCTGCCTCTTTTAGCTTTCGGTGGCGCCAGGCATTCCTTGGCTTGTGGCTCCATCCCCCAGTCTGCTTTGATCGTCTCATGGCTGTCTTCCTTCTGTGCTTGCATCCATGTTTCTTGTTCTCTCTCTCTTTTTTTTTTTTTTAAACTGGCTGGCTCTGTCTGGCTCTGTCACCCAGGCTGGAGTGCAGTGGTACGATCTCAGCTCGCTGAAACCTCTGCCTCCTGGGTTAAAGCAATTCTCCTGCCTCAGCCTCCTGAGTAGCTGGGACTACAGGTGCACACCACCACACCTGGCTGATTTTTTGTATTTTATTTTATTTTTTTAGTAGAGACGGGGTTTCACCATGTTGGGCCAGGCAGGTCTTGAACTCCTGACCTCAGGTCATCTGCCTGCCTTGGCCTCCCAAAGTGTTGGGATTACAGGCGTGAGCCACTGCACCTGGCCCCATTTCTCTTCTGCATAAAGACCCATCCCATTGGATTAGGGCCCACATGAATCCAGCGCCACCTCATCTTAGTGGCGCCTGCATAGACCCTATTTCCAAAGAAGTTCACATTCACGGGGTCTGGTCATGTCAGCTGCTTGGGGGCGCGATTCAACCCAGAGCAGAGGTGACACCAGGAAGGGAGGGCAGCCCAGGCAGCCCATTGGGGGCGTGTGGCCCAGTTGGCCACTGCTTTGGGAAACTGGCAAGTAAACCTGTTGGAGACCCTGGAGGGCAGCCAGGGAGGCCAGATGCTCAGCTGTGGTGTGAGAGAGCCGTGGTTCATCCAGCACCTCCTGCCCGCCGCTGGTAGCTGAGTTGACTCACAGGCAGACCAGTTGGGTCAGAGGCACGGGAGGGCTTCCTGGGTCCCTCTCTCCTTGCCATCACCCCGTTGCCTCCTGCCTCATCTTTGAGATTCCTGTGGCCTGGACAGAAGAGGGGCATGTCTGTCCACTGGGACACTTGGGCTGAGAACTCCCACTGGCCCAATCCCCGAGACCCCCTCCCCACAGTCACGTGTCTGTCTGGGGAGAGCTGCTCTCCCATTATTTCTGAGACTATTTTTATTCATTGTTCATCTTGGCATTTATTATTGACATTCCAAAAACAGTCAAACAAGATAAATGTCCCATCTCCAGGACCAACAAACCACTGCCTGTCTCTGCCATAAATTCAGTTCTAGCTATTGAGCAGTCGGGGTGCCTGCGCCAGGTTAGGTGTAGGGAGGCGGGTGCCAGGCCTGCTGGGGGGAGCCGCAAGCTGCTGGAGGGAGATAAAGCCCTGAGACCAGATGCTATGACACCCGGCCAACGTGTGAGGGCCCTGGGGAGCCCGGGCTCCGGCACAGCCTGCCCATGGGGGTGCCCAGCCCTGCCCCGTGTGGGCGTGCCAGCCTGTGGGACTCTGAGGCTCAGGTTCCTGTGTGGGTCTGCACAGCTGGCTCACGGCTCAATGTCCTGTTGATGTCGCTGACCTGGGCTTCTCTACCTTCAGGTGGGTGTGCGATAGTCAGGGCTCTCCAGAGAAACAGAACCAGTAGGCGTTAGGTAGATAGACTGCTGGATCCATCAAGAGAGCTTTATTGTGGGGGACTGGCTCACACCATCGTGGAGCCTGAGAAATCTCACGGTCCACCATCTGTAAGCCTGGGACCCAGGGGAACTGAGTGTAAGACCCAGCCCAGGTCTGAAGGTCTGAGAGCCCTGAGTGCTGACATCCAAGGGTATACCCAGAAATCACGTTTTCTTCATGGTGTTGGAGGTATGTCCATGAGGAGCACAAACGCCCAAGGCACTGGGCACTCATTGCCCATCCCAGGTGCCATGCAAGCCTGTGGCCTGCGCCTCCCCGTTTCAGCCTCACACTGACACTGTGGGTTGGGTGCCGTTCCCAACATGTTTTATACAAGGAGAGAACAGAACTGAGAGAGGTCAAGCCACCTGCCTGAGACTGCACAGCTGGCCCGTGGAGAAGCCAGGACTCTGCTACCCAGGTTCGCCTGATCTTGCCATCGTCTGATTCTCTTACCAAGGGCACCACATGGCTGCAGAAAGGGTAAGTGATGTGATGAGCACAACGCCCTTCAAAGACCAACCTCTGGGCGAATGTCCACTATCGTGCCTCTCTCTGGACCCCAAGCCAGGCCATCTCTTAGCCCAGTCTGGTTAACACATAAACAAAGCATCACAGCGTTTCCCATTTCTACCACACAGGATTTCCAAGGTCGTTAGAGATAAATTAGGTTCCGAGATCGTTAGAGATAAATTAGGTCAGCCATTGGGACGTATTGACACTTAATAGATGCTCCGTAAATGGGCTCTGCCCCTCCCATGTGCCCCTCTCTCCTTCTCGCGGTGCTGGTGATGCTGCTGAATAAGGCCTCTCGCTTCCTGGGCCCTGTGCTGGGAGCAGGGCTGGGGCTGGGATCTGAAACCTTGTCCTGCACCTCAAATGGCTGGTCTGGCTTGGGGACCAGAGAGAGGCATGGCAGCTGACAGTCGCCTGGAGGTTGGTCTTCAAAGGGCCTTTGATCTCATCATGTCGCTTACCCTTTCCATATCCACGTGGTGCCCTTAGCAAGAGCATTGGATGGAGGCTGTGGGACAAGGTCAGGCAGGCCTGAGTAGCAGAGCCCTGGCTTCTCCACGGACCAGCTGTGTGACCTCAGGCAGGTGGCTTGACCTCTCTGAGCTCTGGTCTCCCCATGCGTAAAACATGTTGGTAACAGTACCCACCCCACAGTGCTAGTGTGAGGCTGAAAGGGGGAAGTGCAGGCCACAGGCTTTCATGGTGCCTGGGATGGGCAATGAGAGCCCAGTAAGTGCAATCTCTTGAAATGACCGTCCCCATTTTCCAGATGAGGAGACTGAGGCTCAGGAAATTAGAGGCCTTACTCAGGGCCTTTACCACATGAGGAAGGCTGGAATGAAAATCCCAACTCCGTCCCAGGCCCTGGCCTCTGTGTGCCGAGAGCATTAGGCAGAGAGATGTTGTGCTTGGCAGAGGGAAAGATGACCACAGCAGGACCAGTCAGGGAGGGCTTCCTGGGAGTGGGGGCACCTAGGCAGTGGCCCACAGGGTGGTTAAGACTTTGCTGGGCTGAGAGGCAGTGAGAGGTCACTCCTGTTCAGAGCAGGGAACAGGCCACACCCTTCATAGCTGAGCCAGGGAACAGGTATACTGTTCACGAGCAGCCGGTGGAGACCGAGGCTCAGAGAGAACAGGCAGCTCAGCAGAACCGCTCAGGGTGAGGGGCAGGGGCTGGGACTCATCCCCACACTCTCATTCCCTCACCCCTGCCTCCTCATCCTCTCCTTCTGCCATGGCAAGTGTGGAGCATGGCTCACAGATAGGCTCACTTGCCTGTCGAGACTTGGCAGCGAGAGCTAAGGGGCTTGCTCTTAACTGGCCTGGAGTTGGACACACTCAAGTGCTGGCCAATGAGGTGGGCATTTGGAGGGATGTGGATCCCAGGAGCAGGTGCTTGCAGGACACAAGTTGCCAGGCTTGGGAGGTCAGGGGCGACATCCTCAGGCTTGATCTCCATGCCCCAGGCCTGGAATGTCTGCTTGAGCTGGGGATGACCTGAGTGAGCTTGGGTCCTGCCATGCAGCCCGGCAGGCCTTCCCGTGACAGTGTTGGTAGCTGGCATGGGGCCAGACAGTGGAAGGCCATGCCTGGTGAATGGCCGACTGGCCACCTCATCCTTGTGGGGCCGAGGTGCCTCCCCCAGCTCTGCTGTGCACTGAAAATGCAGGAGAAGGGGCGAGGTGGGCGGTGTGCAGGGGTGTGTGGTTTGGGGCTGGGAGGCAGGAAGGAGGGCATCTTTGAGTGGAGACAGAGTCCAAAAATGTAACAACTGCCTTTCAGGGGACACAGGAAGGCAAGCACTGGCCACTGCTAGGCTCTGTGCTGAGGGCCGGTGCTCTCTGGGGTCTGAATCGTTAGTGTCCTCCAGCCCCAGGTGGAATCTGAGGCCTCTGTCCTCCTCCCAGGAGGGAGCCAGGTGGAGGACAGGGGAAGAGGGAGGGAGCCAGGGGAGGAGGGACTTGAGTGCAGGAGCCGTAACACTAGGGGCTGCGAGGACAGGCTGGGCAGTGCCCAGAAGTCCATGCCCATATCAGGCGTGGCTGATGATGGGCCACGATTGGCTTTCCAGGGAGGAGCGACTGATGCCAAGGCTGCAGCTATGACTGTGTTTTCCAAGACTGGAAACTGAGGCCCAGAGATGTGTGTGACCAGCCTACTGTCAGCCAATTCGCAGCAGTGGGGCCGGAATTGGCATCAACCTGAAAGGTTCTTGCTCTATGTCCATCAGCGGTAAATTCCCTGTCCTTGCAGGAGCCCAGGTTGTGTCTGAGAATGTATCCGTGTGGATGTCGAAACGTCATGAAGTCACCGGGGGCTGTCTCTAGGGCCTGGAAGTGAACTGACATGTGCATGCGAGCCTGTGTGTGTGTGCATGCGTGTACACGCGTGTGTGATTTGGGGCTCTGCCTCTCTTTGCTCTTCTCTCTCAGTTGCCTTCATTGTTCTGACCCATCCCCCTCAAGGGAGGAGCCTCTCAGTGTCCTAAATGATAGGCTTGTTGGGAGAGGGAGGTAACCTGCTTGCACACCTCTGTGGCCAGGAGGCTCACCACCTTGCAGACAACCCATTGCCTTGTGCACATCATGAGCCTGTGAGAAAGTCCCTCCTTGGGCTGAGCCAAGCCACACTTGTGTCCCTGCTCCTCCTGGCTGTGCCCATGGAGGCCCTGGATGGCCATGTGGCTGCCCCAGGCCCTCCTGCAGTGACAGTCCATCTCCTTCTAGTCCGGCCCTGGCCACTGTCCTCCAGATGAAGGCCAGGTGCCCCGAGGAGGCTCCTGACTTCACCAGCACCTCCCTTTGCCCATTCGTGCTGGTTTGGACTGGGGTGTGGAAAGTGCACTTGTGCCTACATATGCACACACAGCACACACACAGGGACCCAGATACATGCACAGAGGCAGGTACACCACATATGCACACACAGCACACACACACGGACACCTAGGCACACGCATGGATGTAGGTATACCACATCCACACACACACAGCACACACACAGGGACCCAGATACACGCACAGATGCAGGTACACAGATGCACATGCCACACACAGGCATGGCTATATGCACACACATCCCATGAACCTGACAGGCACACAGACACAGATACATGAATGTTAGAACGTGGACCTCCACAGCCACATGCAGGTGGATGTCCAGACACACACATGAGCATACAGGCACATACACCTCTGTGTGGGACATAGCCGGTGGCTCTGGAGAGCTGGCAGGAAGCCTGGAGTGGCCCTGAGTTTGCCAGTCATGTGTGCACAGCTTGGTGCACCCAGCTCCAGCTCCCAGGCTGGGAGAGGTCAGCCCTTTCAATGAGGGTTTTATGGTTTTTTTTTTTTTTTTTAGAGATAGGGTCTTGCTCTGTCACCCAGGCTGGAGAGGAGTGGCACAATCATTGCTCTCTGCAGCCTCAAATTCCTGGACTCAAGTGATCCTCCTGCCTTAGCTTCCCAAGGGGTTGGGATTACAGGCGTGAGCCACTGTGACTGGCCTCAATGAAGCTTTTTGGGGAGGCCTTTGGTCTTTTCTTGTATCTCTTTTTAAACATTAAACATTTCCCTGGGAAAAGATGCCACCTCCTGTACCAACTGACGGTCTCATCAGCTGCCCAGGTTTGTGGGGACAGGGTATTCCTCCTGCACCCTCCAACGTGACCTTTCCAGCCCCTCCCACCATGCCCACTGGCTGCTGGGCCCTCTCCAAGCCCAGGCTGGAGCAGGCTGGCAGCTGATGTGTTTATTTGCCTGGCAGCGGGGGTGGGTGGGAACGCGCGGAGGTAATTGGTACATTTTGTAAGCAATCATCTCCTGGCACCCTCTGCTGCAGCGTGTGGGCCGCCAGATCCCGTTAATCATGACCTGGAGGCCTGGGGCCCCCGCCACCTGACAGCCTCATTTCTCTCCTCGGAAGGATGGAGCCGCTCTGCCTCCCTAATGGTGTTATCTGTTATTCCCGGACACACCGCCCTCTCCTGGCATACTGGTGGAGCCAGGGCCTGTGCACGGGGCCCAGCGGGTGGGTGAGGGGGTGGCAAGCAGGGGAAGACACTGATTCTGCAGCCTGCAGCCGGCCAAGCCTCAGCCGAGTGTTAGGGGCTTCATCTGCACAGTGCTGCACCCATTTCAGCGGCAGAGACAGCGGGAGAGGCTGGTGCCCCACGGGAGGCCACGCTACTGGAGGTAGGTGGCATTTGATACCAGGTGCCGCTGACTGTAGCCTCCCGTGGAATTTTGGGGCTCACTCCAAAATGAAAACTCAGAGCCCATTGTTAAAAATTATTAATCTTTCCACGATGGCAACAGCAGAGCATGAAACCAAGCAGCAGGCCTGGAGAGCTCGGGCCCGTGCGAATGCACAGGCCACACGGCATGCAGCTGCCCTGTCCACGTGTTCTGACACAAGCCTATGCATGCACACACATCCACTTCACATGTATGCACACTGCACAGACACACTCGGCCACAGGCAGTGCTGTGGGGATCACAGTGGAGTGACCCAGACCCAGGCCTTGCTCATCGGGGATCACCAGCCAAGCCCCTCCCTACCTCAGTTTCCTCACCGCTTACAGCGGCCCAGGACACAGCCCAATACGATGACCAAGATAGTGCCCAGTTGAGGGAGCAGGCTGGTGCCCCCTAGCTGGCTTCCTACAGGGAAACGTGCCCGACATCGTGATTGATGTAGCTCTTAATGACGGAAATGACAGGCAAGTATGAAACGCACAGGAGCAAATCATCCCTGCATGATTAATAAAGGGCCCAGGGGGTGCCGGTGTGATTAATTCCTGCATTTACTCTACCTCACATGCTATTACATGCTCACACACATGCACACAGCACCCATGGGGTGCTAGGGCTTTGCAGGGGCTGGCCCTACCCGCATAGCACTCCAGCTGGACCCAATCCACTCCTTCATTCTAAGCATCCATCCATCCATCCATCCATCCATCCATCCATCCATCCACCCACTATCCACCAATTCATCTGTTCATCCATCCACCCATTCACCAGTTTATTCATCCAGATAAATCAGTTTATCCATCCATCTGTCTGTCCATCCATTCATCCACCCCTTCAACCTCATTCATCCATCCATCCACCAGTTTATCCATCTGGCAAGCTCCCATCCCTTCTGTAAGTATCCACCAGGTTTCTTTTTGTGTCAGCCCCTGACCTGGAGGCCCTCCCAGGCAGGCGAGGGGTCAGTGGCAGGCAACACTAGCCCCTCATCGTCGAGCTCTGTGCTGCAGCCAGCCGAGGTGTGGGGTGGGCTGTGGAACTGGGGGCCAAGTTGGTGAGGTAACTACTCTCTGGGCAGTAGGGAAGGACTCACCTCCCCACTTAGGGCGAGGCACTTCATCTCTCTGTGCCTCCCATCCCTCATCTCTGAGACGGGGATCGCTATGCTACCTCCCCTGCCAGGACTGTCGCAGGGGATTAAAAGAGTTAATTCAAGTCAAGCATTTAAAACAGTGCTGGCCATATTGCCAGGGAGTGCCATGTTAGCATGAGACACACATGTAACTTCTAAATTTATCCTTTGCCTTTAAAAATAGTACAGCCTGATAGAAGGGTCTGTGTGATCCCAGCACAGATTCTAGTTAAGAAAAGGAAGTCGGAGAGAATATTCAACATAAAGTAATGCATGTGAAATCCTCCTCTGGGTGGACAATCACTGATTCCCAAAGGTGTGTTTGGCGTTGCTTCTGGAAGGTTCTATCACATACTATGGATGAAAAATGCTTTTCCCTTGTTACTGGAGCAACTGATCTGGGCACAAATCCTTGAAACCCAGTGCAGTCAGAGCAGTGATCGGGGCTGAGGGGGACACAGCGCCCAGGGAGCTGGGAGGAGGAAAAGCTGTTTCTGTTCAGTGGCTATGAAGATTAACCCAGGTTGTTGTGGCAAACAAGGAGAGGTGGGCATTCCCGCAGGAGAGGCCAGTGTGTGCAAAGGTCCATGGTGGTGATGGATTGGAAGTTATGCCGACACCTTCCAGGAGAGAAGACAGGCTGGGCTTGGAGATCACGCCCATTCTGCAGGTGGGTAGACTGAGCCGGGAGGAGGAAAGCTGTGATTTGTTGAATGCCCCCACCCTCCAGGCATGGTGCAGGATCACATGCTCTGAGGCAGCCGAGCCACCTCTCTTCATGAGATGAGCAAACTGAAGTTCAGAAAGGTTGGATGATGCACCCAGGGCCCAGCTGGTGAGGAAGGGGCTGGACTTGACCCCAGGTCTCCCAGCTCTTGGTCCAGAGCTCTGTTCATAAAGGATGGGGGATGCAAATAGGAGCAGAGGGAGAGGAGAATGGGGTTTGTTTCTGGATGAGAGGATCCCTGACTCCCATCCCGCTCTTGACCTTCCATGGCAAGGCCAAACTCTGGCCCACTGAGTCCAGCTGCCCCTTCAAGAGTTAGTGTGGCCAGGTTAATGGTCCCCAGGAGCTGCAGCTGAAGGTCCAGCAGTGCAGAGTTGGGGTTTTCCAAGCCTTGCCTGGCAGGCAGCCCCAGCATCTCCTGACAGCAGTGTGACCGCCTGGAGTGTGACCCCAATCCAGGCAGTCTCTCTGTTTGCAAAGATAGCTGCTGCAGTCCCCTCCCTAGGTCCCTGCCTCAGGCCTCACCTTTCCCCCCATCACAGTCAGATGCTCCTTCTCAAACCTCCACCCTGATGCCATCTCTCCCTGCTCTAAAACCTTCAATGGCTCCCTATCACCAGCCCTGTACCATCTAAAGGCATGTGGGTTCAGGGTCTCATGAGACTTCCAGCTGTTCTCATTGGCTGGCTGACTGTCTTCCCCTTGCCCTTCCCTGCCCCAATCTGAAGCCCATGAGCTCATCTCACTCAGTCCATGTTCTGCAGCGTTTTTCTCTGTTCTCTGGAAATCATGTCAGGGTCCTCTTCTCCTTGGAGTCACCCACAGCTCCCTGGTGCTTTCATCCTCAGACTGGACTTGGAGGACCCTGGATGACAGGCTGGGCAGGGCCTCTGCCTTATCCCCCATCAGGCCTTGCCCCTCCCTGAAGCCCCCCCTCAGGTTTCCCAGACTTTGCTCTGTGAGGGTGGGGAAGGAGGGGGCACATGTATTTGGGAACCACCACCTCTCCCATGCCGCTCTTGGGGAGTCGGTGCTACCAGCCTGGTGCAGGCTCTGCGAAGCCTGTTGAACTCAGTTTGTCCCAAACCTCTAACCCCAGAGCCTGGCTGCCCTGCTCCATCCATGTGGGGCGACTTGCGGTTACTGTCCCCCACCCCCAGCCCTTCCCTGCCTTGTTTCTGGGCTTGCCCTTTCTCTCCCCTTCTACCCCATGGTTGCCTGGAAGCCCTGGGTCCACCTCTTTGGCACCCAGAGATCTCTGAAGCTGAATCAGCTCACAAACCAAGATTCTTACCTGTTCCCAGTACAGACACAGGCATCCCTGCTGGCCTCAGGTGCGGGATGTACTGGGCTCTTCAAGGCGGATGAAGGAGCCTTCTGGCTTGGGGTGGCCTGTGGTGCACTTAGCAGCCTCATGGCCTGAGCTAGGGGGTCGTCTTTGAGGGATCACGAGGCTCCTTCAGCTCTGGCTCTGTGAGTGGCGTTCTGTTTGCTGCTGAGTGGTCAGTTCTCAATCTGTTTGTCACTGTGTTTGTCCTCAGCAGTGGGAAAAGAACCATAGAGAACCTCCAAGAGCATCGGAGCTTGGGGGCCGGGTTCAAGCCTCAGCTCCAGTCACCACTGTGTGACCTCAGACAAGTTGCTTAACCTCTCTGAGCCTCAGTCCTCCCATCTACAAATGGAAGGATTTTTATGTTTGTTGTGAGTTTACAATTAGTTCACAAACATAAAGTGCCTAATACATGAAAGCTCCTGGCATTTAGTTGGCTGTGCTGGGGGGATGTCTGGGATTCTCTCTCCAAGCTTGTCATGGCCCCAGGTGGGCCTGGTGATTGCGTGATTCCGTTCCGGAAAAGCTGTGGTCACAGCCTCTCCTTTGGGGCTTTGAAGATGAATGTGACCTTTCTGTCCTTTTGCAGAAGAACAAGGCTTTCTAAGAAGATCAAATGATGAGGCTCTGATGCTCTCAGTGATAACAACCTGTCACGGAGATGCAGACAGCACTCCACAGCAGACGCTGCCCCCGGAGGGACGAAAGCCCTGCCTGGTCAGCGGTCCTGCTTTCAGGCTCGTCCTTTTTGACCCTGTAAAGACGGTCAGGCCCTGCAATGTGAGGTCCAGCCATCCTGGGGACAACTGCTGCCAGGCCCTGATTCTAGAATTCCTGAGAGCAGTTGTGGAGGCTGCTGCCTCTCGCTGTGGGGCAGGAAGGGACAGACGCTGGGGCCGGTTTTAGACTTACTTGAAAGGAGAGACGCTCTGTCGGTCAGCACCATGGACAGCACCACAGGATAAGCGAATTTGTCACGGCAGGGGAGCCCTGAGGAGCAGAGCTGGGCATGAAGGCAGCTTGGGGGTGTGAAGACCAGCTTCCTGCCGGAAGACCACAGGGAGGTTTGAGATGGACAGAGCACCTCACTGCCCATCACAGGCCACAGGGCTCCCCGAAGCACAACTATGCTGGTGGCCAGGGGGCCAGTGTCCAGGCAAAGCGGGAAGGTGGGTGGGGTGCTGTAGTTCAAGGGCCTGAGAGGGCATCGTCTGTGTGGAGAGAAACAGAAGGGAAAACCCCTCCTTGGCCAAGACCTGTGCCATCTTCCAGGTGGCAATCTCTGGGGACTCCTTGGAGGGGGATTTCTTGACCCTGCCCTGCACACCTATGGCTCCAGCCTCAAGCTTGCCTGCGCCTCTCAGTGCTTCTGTCCAGTTGTCATGGGAGCCCCGGGAGGCGCTCAGGATGCACGGGGGCAGCTGGGAAGATGGGGGCCCCATGCCCCAGGAGCAAAGCTCTACCCGTGATGGCAGACAATGCCAGCCTCCACATCTCCGGCACAACACTTCTGAGAGGTGTTCAACTCCCTGTCACAGCCTCCAAGAGGGACCCTGAGTTTTCTGTGTCCCAGGTCACCTCCTCTCCTGAACTAGGTCAGCCCCTTACAGCAGGGATGTGGGTTGGACTGACGCGAGCTTACAGGCTGGGCATGCAGTGCCCCTGCCAGAGGAGTCAGGGCCTGCCGTAGCCTCTCTCAGCCTCAAGGCCTGAATTCATAGCCTAACTCCCTGGGCTGAATATGGATAGAAACGAGGCTTAGTGGGAGCAGTGCCGAGCATGGTGCCGGGCATGGGCTAACTGCAGCAGTGCTTGTTCAGCATTTGCCATGTGCTCGGTGCTGGGGGTGTTTGTTACGCATGGAGCCCTCGCTGATTTCTCCCAACAAGCCCACCATGTAGCTAATTCCCGCATCTCCTGGCTGTGTGACTTGCAGCAAGGTACACTCTGAACCATGACTTTCTCCTCTGGGAATCCAGCACTAACGCTTCCCCCTAAGTGAGACTGCACCTCACTGAGAAAGCACCTCGCACCTGCCTGCTTATCAAAGTCCTCAGGAGTGGCTGGTTGGAGGTGGCAGTCTGAGGCTGGACCTGGCCAGGGGGGACCCTGCCTTGTCTTCCTCTTTCTGGCCATAGTCCTGCTGCCCTTGCAGCCTGGTCGGTACTGGAGGTTGGCTACCTGGACAGGCTTGGCTCCAGACAGACCTGTCTCAGAGGGGAGGCCTGTTTAGTTGGCCATGCTAGGCTCAAATGGGACCCATGGGGAGATGGAGAGAAGTACAGCCTGCCTGCTTCACGGCAGTGTGCGGTGGCAGTGGGCATCAAACACACAGGACATTTATGTGCCCTAATAAAACAGCAGCTGTAATTTTCTCTCTGTTCCTTGGCAGAACCTTGGGCACCAGCATGCCCTCTGAGTCACCTCTGGAAGGAGCGATTCTCCCAGCATTTCTCCTTGGAGATCCAGGGAGCCCAAGCAGCTGGGAAGCCTGACTGAGTCACGGTGCTTGCAGGGTCAGTACGCAGGATGGGCCAGGGAGGCCATGAGGAAATGGACAGAATGCTGATTCAGGGAGGGACCAGCAGGAGTGGACGAGGCAGGGTATAGAGAACCGAGGGGAGAATGTGATTTGTTCAGTGAGGCCAGGGCTGCACCTTGAGAGGGGATGGCAAACTTCTCTCCTGGCTGCACTGTGGCCACAGGCTAGGCCCCTCCTTGAGAAAGGGGCCTAGTGCTCCCTGCCCCGCTAGCAAGCACGGGGTGAGGCATGGGAGGTCAAAGTACGTTATCTGCAGCCTGCAGCCCCCATGACCAAGGCCACTTTGTGCCGGGTCCACTGGTGCAGCTCCCCGCCGGGCCACTGTTTCTGACACAACAGGCCTGTCTCATATTGTCTAGGTCCTGGTCGGGCGTTCTGGGGGACCCTCACACTCCTGGGGTTCTGGGAGGCTTGTGGGTGCGTGGAGTCTGGGGGTCTCAGGGTTGGACACAGTTGAGCAGGGGCCTCTGCGGCAGGACTTTGGCAAGCTTGTGCCAGCGGTGACTCTCCAAGAGCAGAGGCTGTAGGAGGCAGCACGTCCTGAGATCTTTTGGACCTAGGGTCTTTCTTCTGCAGCATCTCCTGGGGTTTTGTGTTTTGTGAGACAGAGGTTTTGGGGTTGCCATCTTGGGAACGTGGTGCTGTGCATCCATCCATCCGGTGAAGCAGTAAAAGACTCATTCCCTGTCCTGTCAGTGTCCTGCACTGACAGCCACATTGCCCCCACCATGGGACCAGGAGACCCTTGGAAGAGGCAACAGGGGTGGGCTGGCATGAGGAGGCCTCAGCCCTATGCAGAGCCACCTGAAACATGCAGTCAGAACAAAGGTGAGGAGTGGGGGAGGGCTTCAGGGACAGTGGCTTTGGGACATGGATGGGACCCTGGCCCCAGGTGGAGTGGCCTGGAGTCTGCTGGCCTGGTGGGGTGTAGGGAGGAGTGGAGAGGTATTAGGGGGAGAAGCTCCTTCCCTGGATCCAGGTGCTGGCCTGGATGTGGTTGCTGGTCAGGGTCCCCAGAAAGAATACGGCTCCCGCAAGGAAGAGGGGAGGGCCTCTGGATCACCCGAGCACCTGTCACAGGACAGCCTGCGCATGCCTCACCCCGGAGCACCGCCTGCTTCCCATCCTGCAGGAGGCTGAGGCTGGGGAGGCTGAGCAACTTCTCAGGGCTGCGCAGGAAGCTCAGGGCTCCCTCAGCCTAGCCTCCTGGACAGACTCGCCCCAAGTAGGCCTGACCCCTTCAGCTTCCAGCTCTCACCAGCTATGTTTCCAGATTCCTTGACATTCTCTCCTTGCCTGAGGCTGGCTTTTTCAGCCCATCCTATCTGTGTGTTTCTAGTTGGGAGAGAAACCTCTTTAAGTTGATGGGGGTGGGCTGTGTGCTGATGAGAAAGTGATGCTGGGGCCATACCCCTGCTGAGGCCCCTCTGGCGAGTCTGGTGGTGACCTTGGGCTGGTTATGCTCCTTCTTATCTGTAAGGAGGATATCTGACTCAGTGGGTGATGAATGATTTGAGCTGGAAAATCCAAGACCTTGGCATGGGGGGAGTTGTGGAGGGAGAGGTGACATGGGGTGGTTGGGGGAACTCGGGGCCCACGAAGACCTGCCTGATTCCTTGGCAACTGGATGTTTACTGACACGACCTGCTGTATGTGACCTAGGTAGGGGCAAGGGTGGTAACCTAGAAGCACAATCAGGCCCTTTCCCAGCCACTACAGGGGTCAGGGGGCTGGGATTTGGGGAAAGGTGGTGTTCAGTCAGAAAGTTGGTTCCTCAATATGCTGTGGTCTGAATGAGAAACCCCCAGATGGTCTTGGTTATAAACACCACACTGTTGATGACACGCTGATGGTTGCACAAGGTGAATAGCAGGGCATGGGTGTGCAGGCCCTACCTGCACCAAAGGCTTCAGGACCTGGGGACAAGGTGGGGGCAAGAGACTGGAGCTTTCTGATTGAGCTCCTACTGTCCGCTGCACCCTGGCCAAGACCTGGACAGTGGACCTGGTCTTCTTGAACTCTCATGCTTGAGGGGTACCTTCGTCTGTTCTCACACTGCTATGAAAAATACCCGAGACTGGATAATTTATAAAGGACAGAGGTTTAATTGACTTACAGTTCTGCATGGCTGGGGAGGCCTCAGGAAACTTACAATCATGGAGGAAGGGGAAGCAAACATGTCCTTCATATGCTGGCAGGAGAGAGAAGTGCCAAGCAAAAGGGGGAAAGCCCCTTATAAAACCATCAGATCTAGTGAGAACTCACTCACTATCACGAGAACAGCATGAGGGTAACTGCCCCCATGATCCAGTTACCTCCCATTGGGTCCCTCCCACAGCATGTGGGGATTATAGAAACTATAATTCAAGATGAGATTTGGGTGGGAAACACAGCCAAACCATACTGGGGGCAGGGAGCTGGGTGAGTGCCAACTGGAGGTCATGTCTCAGGTCAGGGACTGAGGGTCCCAGGGGCTCCCCAGCAGGGTGGGGGTGCCCCTGAGACCCAGGGCTCACAGTCAAGGCAGGAATATCCAGCACAGCCCCCCTCCCCAACCCCATTGATTTGTTGGGGGAGTGTGGGCAGCCAGCCTGTCCCCAGCTCCCATGGCACCTGCTCTGGTTGTCTACACTGGTGGTCTCATGCAGCACCCAGCAGAGCAGCCTTGGCTCTCCAGGGTGAGGGTTGGGCAGTGGCAGTGGGATCCTGTTCACTGGGATGCTTGCCCCATACACCAGAGATGGGAGGTTCCCACGTTCCATACCCCATGGGCTTCCTCCACACAGGCCCAGTCGTCCATGTCCAAGTCTGCTTTCCGGTGGGGTGGGGGCGGGTTGGCAGGGACAAACCTATGGTCAGCTCTGCTCATGGCTGTGGTTTGGGGCAGGTGTCATCACCCAGCTGGTGGCAGATGAAGAAATGGAGCCTCCCGCATAGACAGCAGCCCTAGATCTGCAGGAAGGACAAGGGGGCCCTGGATCTGCCATCATCCAGTTCACGGCCACCTCTCCTTCCATGATCCTTTCCCACACTTCCCTCCACGCCCCATGCCCCATGTACCAGTTTCTTCCTGGGCTACCTCCTGGAGCCCATGCTCTGCTCTGTCTCTGCTTTCCCCCAGCTGTCCACCTGGTGACCCAAGGAGCCAGGCTTGAGCTGCCTGAACCAGGAGCCCCTCCCCAGGGATGTCCCTGGACACTTTCAGCCCTGCTATTGGGACCACATGGCAGAGGGGGCAGAGTGGCCCAGCCCCAGTCAAGAAGAGCTGCCTGGATGATGAGGGGGTGTCTCCTGGAACCAGATGGAGGGAGCTGCTCAGCCTCAGCGAGGTGACAGAGGAGGAGCTGGGGAGCAGCCCTCCCCCGTCCACCAGCCATGCTCACGTCTCAGCTCCCCACTGTCAGGGACTGAAAGTAGCCCCCCAGGAGATGTTCACACTCTGATCGCTGGAACCTGTGCAAGGGGTGTTATTTGGAAAACAGTTGTTTGCAGATGTGTTTAAGTGAAGGATTTTGGGAGGAGGAGCAAAGGGTCCTTGTTAGAGGGAGGGAAGGGCAGTTAAGGCGGTGGGTGGGGATATGTGACCCGGAGCTGAGATTCGAGTGCTGTGGCCATGCACCACAGATGCCTGGAGCCCTGGAGTCAGCAGACGCAAGGAAGTTTGAAACGCTTGGCTCTCTTGGTCTTCTTCCTTGGTGCCTGCCTTGCCCACGGGGATTGATGCTCCCTTGGGAAACTGACAGGGTCTGATCCCCTGGCCCCCACACCCAGCTCTGAGTACACTTCCCATGACTATTTGTCAAAAGCTTCAGGGAGGGTCCTAGAGGCACAGCCCACCTTCCTGGGAAGCCTCTGGGCACCTGGCTGGGGTGGTCTCATGGCTGGGCCTGTCTCAGTGCTAGGGTGAGCCTGAGTCCTCGGTGGGGGGCAGTGAGGCAGAGGGGTGCACAGAAGAGGGCTCTGGGGCTGCTCTGGCCCCACCTGCAGAGGCCAGAACTTTTCCTCAAACATCTTCCAGGTACGACCTTCACACCTTCTCCGGGGAACGGTCAGTGGGGATATCTTTAACCGCTCTGGGAGGCCGTGACTTACTCTTCTGCTGGTGCACCGCCCTCTCGGCTGTACTTTTATGACTGCCAGGGACACTTTGGTGGTGAGTGGCCTGCACGGGGCCTGAGAGCAATGCAGCAGTGTGCAGGGGGGACGGGGAGGGTGGAGGAGCCACTGGAGTGATTATGATGGAGCTGGCACTGGTCATAAACTTTAATCAACTTAAAACCCACTTTTGGTATTAAACTTTACCAACCATTTAATATTCCTGGACAGGCCTACAGTGTGGCAGCAGGTGTCTTTCAGAGCCACCTGCTCGGATGTGCCAGGCCTGAGGCTGGTACGGGTGCCTGAGGACACCACTGTCTCCCACAGGCATGCTGGGGTCTGGGGTGGGTTGGCAGGAGACAACCCTGAACTATGGCCTGAAACAGGATGGGGCAGCTGGTTCTGGGGCTCCCACTGGCCTGTGTGGCCTTGAGCAAGGCTGGTGAAATGGTCTGGTCCTCAGGGCTCCCAGGAGGTGATTCTGAAGCAGGAGAATAGGGTCTGGAGGCAGGGAACCTAACGCTGATTCATGCCTGCTGGATATCAGAGGCTGCTCTTTTTCCTGCATGGCAGCTGAAAAATGAAAGTACCTCTGATTGGTCCCCTCCTGCAACCAATCAGACTGGTCACAGGCCTATGCTTCTCTCTGATTTGTCCCCTCCCACAACCAGTCAGACAGATTGCAGGGCTACTCTTCATCTTGATTGGTCCCCTCCTGCAACCAATCAGACTGGTTGTGAGCCACTACTTCATTTGCATAGAGTGAACCAATGGGAAAAGTTTAGAGGGTATTTAAACTCCAGAAAATTTTCTGATTGACGGCTGTTGAGCTGCTTGCTTGAGCCTGCTCCCAGCCTGTGGAGTGTACTTTCATTTAAAATAAATATTTACTTTTGCTGCCTTGCTTTATTTGTGCATTTTGTCCAATTTTTTGTTGGGTACCAATTCCAGAGGCAGGCAGCAGAGCCGGCAGCCCCCGGGGAGTGACTCCACCTCACATGCTCCTCAGTGACTCCTGCCAGCCTCAGCTGGACCTGGGAGTGGAGTCTGCTCACCTTCACAGTTGGGGAAACTGAGGCTCTGAGAGGGTACAAAGTGGTCACGAGTCACACAATCAGGAGCAGCAGATTCGGGGCACTCAGTGGACCCCGGGTTGGACACACTGCAGATTGTCCCCGGAGGGTTTCTCTCCATCCTGCGGCCTGGGGGTGTGAGCATGGTCCAGTGCCTTGGCAGAGCAGGGTGCTCCTTCCAGAAAGACGGGAAGCAGCACAAGAGTTGGCTGCTTGTGTCCTTCACTGTGCACTCAGGAGCCCTCTGAGCTGGGGGCTTCTGGAGACGACCTCCCGGCTCCTCACACCCAGGCAGCTGCGGTGAGTCCTCGGGTCACTTGCTGTGTCCAGTCCTGAGCAGGGTATCCCCTGCCCCTCTCCGCAGCTCTGTCTGTGGTGACCTGGGAGGCCCACGGGGCAGTTTCCAAACTCCTGGTGCTGATCAGGCCAGGGAAGAAGTTAAAGAGGTCCCAACGGGCTCCAGTCCTTCCTTTGTTCATGTAACAAGCATTTATTAGACCATTCCTGTGTGCTAGGACCCGTGACAGGTGATGAGTAGGCAACATGCCTTGGCCTGCAGGGGGAGAGGAGCTTCCATAGGCAGTTCCAGGCCAGAGTGGGACGTCCTGTGGTGGGGAAACCCCAGGAGCTCGTGGAGGACAGAGCATGCTTCCGTGTGCAGGTGAGCCTTGAGTTGGGTATTGAGGGATGAGTTAGAGTTTGTCAGGAAGAGAAGGGGAGGAAAAGACTCTTCAGTGCACAGTGAACAGACTGTGCAATAGCAGAAAGGCACACAGCAGCTCCAGGAGGCTTCAAATAACCCAGAGGAGGCACTGAAGAGGAGCAGATGTGCTGAGAGAGTCTGCAGGAGAAGAGACGCCGTCCACGGGCAGAAGTCTGCGTTAGGGAAGGCTTCCTGGAGGAGGCGGCTCTGCGGTGAGACCCTGAAGCTGTGAGAGGACTAGAGGTGGACATTCCAGCTGAGGGAACAGCCTGGCCTTTCCCACTTGCCTTGGCTTTTTCTTTTCTGTGCAGCCACCATGGGTTCTCACCTTCTTTGTTTTTACAGCAAAGCAGAAAGTGGCCTTGGTGTGGCTGCACTTGAAGCACCTGCAGCCTGTCTGACGTCTCCTGGACTCACAGACGCCCTGCTGCAGAGACAGGTGGGGCCGCCCTCCCCAGCCTGAGATGCTAAGACCCTGTGGCTCAGCCGTGTGGGGCCCAGTCTGGGCACAGACCATGGGCGGGGGCTGTCCCTCAGAGGGGTGCAGGGCCCGTGGGCAGACATCTGATTGAATAGTGGTTGTGTTTCTAGGGCACTGGCCGAGCCCCAGGCCCCGGGTGATCTGCTGTCCTAGTTATCCCTGATCCTGGGCAGTGGGGGCATCCTTGTAGCTGCATTTCTCCAGTGAAGTGGAGGCTCGGTGAGATCCAGTGACTCACTGAAGGTGCCAGCCAGCCCCACCACGTGGTGGTGGTAGGACATGAACCCAGGTCTCAGGTGGCAAATGACACGTTGTCTTCAGGGCAGGTGCTGAAGTCCTTCGCTTCTGAGTGGGGCCGGCATTTACATTGTGAGCTCTTTTTTTGTTTGTTTGTTTTGTTTTTTTGTGTGACGGAGTCTCTGTCTGTCACCCAGACTGTTGGAGTGCAATGGCATGATCTTGGCTCACTGTGAGTTCTTTGACTATGGGCCACTAGCTTCTCATCCTCAGGCCTCGGTTTCCCCATCTGTCCAGGGAGTGGCTGGCCTAGATGCTCTCTGGGCTCCCTGCCAGCCAGTACTCATCTGCCCCACATGACCCAGGTGGTCCCTGCCCTGCGCTGCCCCTCCCAGTGCTGATCCTGCCTGCCTGCCAAGAGCTGTTTTGACCTCGGGGGACAACCATGGTTTCATGTTCCCTCCAGGAAGCATGCCTGGGGAGAGGAGAAGACTCAGCACTCACTTCCAAAACCCCCCATGTGCCCAAGTAGTGGGTGGCAGATGGAAACTGACGAGTTGAATAAATGAGGGCATGATCAGGTTTTAGCAGACATCACAGGAAACAACTCGAGGCCCTGTTAGTCAAGCATGCCAGGCTGTGTGTCAGAGAGGACGGGGTCTCTCCATGACCCAGGGATGGTTCTGAGATGCCAGGGCCTGTTCAACCCTTCCAGGGGTGGCTTCGGTGCTGCTGCTGGGGTCCCGGCCTGCAGGGCCCCCAGCCCTCAAAGTTCGGGGTACCAGGACTGATGAGGGTGCAGCTCAGAAGGACTCGGTTCACTGCTGCCCGCTCACTGCAAGAGCCACGTACCCCCAGGCAGGGATGACCCGGGATGCAGGGGACTCCTAATCCTTGTCCCCAGCACTACGCTGGAGCTTTTCCTAGTTCCATGACAGCTTTGCTATCTTGGGATGCCTAGAGCTGGAGCTTGTCTGCTCATTCAAGAAATATTCCCTGAGAGCTTCTGCGAGCCAGACACTGTCATAAGTTTTGGGATTCAGAGGTGAACAACAGAAGGCCCAGCCCCCAGAGCGGCCACGCTGGGAGAGGGTTGACGTTTATATTTCAGATGACAGAAATCCACAGGGCACTTCCTGCGCCCAGCCTGGCATTAAGTGCTCCGTGAATCTGACCCCATTCAGTCCTGACCACAGCTCTCAGGGTAGGCCGTGCCTGCCTGTGCTACAGACACGGACCCTGGGCATGGGGACGCAAGTGACCTCCAGGGTCACCACTCGGGAGGGACAGGGCCAGCATTGGCACACAGGCAGTCTGGCTCCTGCTCCCAAGCCCTGCCGGATGCTGGTAATAAACACCCGAGAACACGGCGCCCCAGAGTGAGGAGCGCCAAGAACACGTGTCTGTGAGTGGCTGCTCTGCTGGCTGGGTGGGCAGTCAGGGTGGCCTCTCGGAGGAGGCGGCCTTTGAGCAGAGACTACAGTGGAGAGAAAGGGCAGGCTTGGCTGCAGCATGCGGACTGAGGGGTGAGTATGAGGAGCGTGGCCAGTGGCTGGTCCAGACACAGAGAACCAGGAGTTCCCCTTCACGGATGGCTGCCCGGGGAGCTCCTAGATGTAGACCTGGTGTGTTCTCTGCAAACTGCCAGCCTCATGATCCCATCACCCTGACCTTGTAGTTCCACCAGCTCAGGCCCTGGCACCCCCAGCCCCCACTCTCTCTGGCTTCTCTTTCCTAAGAGGAGAATCCAAGTGGGCCCCATGACCCCTTCCCGGGCCCGTCTCACTCCATCTCCTCCCCTGCCCCTCGTTCCCGGGTTCCATCCCAAGCCACCTTCTCCAGGAAGCCCGAGGTGTTTGCTGCTTTCTTTGGGCTCCTACAGCATCTTCACTGGATTACCAGCCTCTGCTGTGAAGTGTCCCTTTTTGGGACCACAGCTCCCCTCTGGCTCTGGAGTGAGTGTTTCTCTGGGTTCCTGAGGCAATAGTAGGAGCTAGGACTGGCCTTGTATCCCCACAGTGTCCAGATACCCCTCAGTTGGCCACAGGGTCCAGGGTGTGTGCTCGGAAACCCTCCCCTGGAATCTGGGGACATTGGCATTCGAATGGAGGTTGAGGCTCTGTCTTCCCCTTGTTTCCCTGCCAAGATACAGCAAAGCAAAACAATCACAGCCCTGATTTGCGGCTCTGACGGGTGGAGGTCATGATGAGAAGCCCTCTGGGGATTCTCCCCTCTCTCTTTGCAGGTGAAAGGATCCCTGTGGACAGCTGTGAGGTCTCCCCAGCCCTGGGGAAGTGGGGCTGGCCTGCGGGAAGTGGTGCTGCCTGTCCCATGCTTGGGCACACGTGGGCTGCAGCCAGATCATTTAGAGAAGGAAGGTGGAGGCTGCTTGGAGGAGGGCACATGGGCAGGCAGAGGCTGGAGAGCCCCAGGAGGGAGCTGGGGCAGTGCCCAGGTGAGAGGCCTGAGCAGATACACTGTGGCTGTGACCCGGACCCATAACAGGAACCCAAAATGTGGGTGGGACTGAGGCAGGCAGACACTGTGCTCTAGCAACACGGGCACCACCAGGGCAGCCACCATTTCCCAACAGCCTACATGTGACCCGCGCCAACCTGGACACTTGTCACGCATTGTCTCAAATGCCCACAACCACAACAAGCAGCCACTGTTGTTCCCATTCTGCCTCCAAGGAAGCAAGTTCTGAGAAGCAAAGACATTCAGCACGGTCAACCAA
Source organism: Mandrillus leucophaeus (assembly GCF_000951045.1). Lineage (NCBI taxonomy): Eukaryota > Metazoa > Chordata > Mammalia > Primates > Cercopithecidae > Mandrillus > Mandrillus leucophaeus. The sequence continues at coordinate 1,790,394 of NW_012103932.1, forward strand.
TGGGAAAGTGGAAGAAGTGGGGTTTCAAACCAGGTCAGAACCTGGTTCTGAGCCTAAGCCTCTTCCCCTGCAAAGTCCTGGGGGGGTGACTAGCAAGGCTGGCTGAGAGCTTGGCTTTGGACAGGACAAGGTTGAAGTGCCTGAGGGACCTCCAGGGATATGGGGCCGCTTGGTTTGGAACCTGGAACCTGGCAGAGAGAGCTGGGATGGAGATGAGGATCCCACAGATGGGACCGGAGGTGAAAATCCCACAGATGGGGCTAGGTCATATCAACCTCTCAAGGGCAGGAGGAGAGGAGGAACCAGCACAGTAGTTGCTCACCACTCCTCAGCACCCCGCTTCCACCAGCCCATTCTGAAGATTGCAAACTGAGGCAGGAGGTGCGATCACCAGACCGCAGTGCTGCAATGCAGCCTGGATCCTGGGCCAGTGTCTTGGCGTCGCTGACCCCATGGCTGGACCCCGTGTGAACCCTCAGCATCCTCCCTCTTATCCCGCAGCCCAGAGATGGCTCAGGGTTTTGTGGGAATCATGACGAATTGGTTGGGAGTCTCACAATTGCTGGGAAGGGGAATAATGAGTTGGAGCTCGCAGTGTGGAACGGCAGGGAAGAGATGCGCAGGGAGGTGCTGGCAGCTCATTTCTCCTTTCCAAGGCCCAAGAGGCAGGTCCAGCCAGGAGGGTGAGATTGAGGCACAAGGCTGAGAGCCAGGAGGGCCTGCTGGAAGGGCCAAGCTGGGCTCCTGCTCCCTCAGTGGACAGAGCAAACACGGCCGTTGGAAGGTCCGGCTGGTCCCGAATTTTCTTCCAGTTATGCAGAATTTCCCACTCTCGGAAGGGGCTGTGGAAACAGCCTTGCCCCTGGTCACACTCTGAGTCCTGGTTCTGGTCCCAGACTGAACTCTTATCCTGGTTATAGTCTGGGCACTGATCCCCTTATATACTGAGCCCTGATCCCGGCCACTGACGGGGCCCTGATCCTGGTCACGGACTGAATCTTGATGCCTTCTCACCAATCCCTCTAAAGAGATTACAGTGTGACCACAGGGATGAGAGGGACATTCGAGACACAGTTAAGTAACAACACTGGGCTGGGTCCATCTGTGCTCTGGAAGTCCAGGAAGTCAGCTTGACCACGTGGCCAGGACAATTCAGGCAGGCTTCCTGGTGCGGAAGCTGGGCACCGAGGGACTCCAAGAACAGCTGGCTTGGTGGGGAGACGACTGTGTGGACGTGGGGGCAGCCCCTAGGTGTCGGGAGGCAGAAGGCCCACTAGTCCCGGCTGTGGGAGGTCAGCGGGCCCTGAGGCAGGCATGGCAGACCCCTGCGTCCTTCTGTCTTCTCCACGGGGCATGTGGGGCCCTGGGCTCCTGGAGACGTTTCTGTGGGGGTGATGTGACTCTGGTCCCTCAGGCTGTTGCTCAGGCTCCCTGCTCCTGCTCTGCCGCCTCCGACCGTCTTGGGGTCCCCAAAATGCTTGGAGCAGTGGCCTGACTGTGCAAGAGCCCACAGGACCTCTGGGCCACATGACAAGATGAGGCTCAGTGCACGGTGGCCTGGGCCCACCCCTACTGTCCTGTTGCCTTCGGGAAGGAGGAGGGCCAGGAGTAAGGGTGGAAAATGGGAAGGACATTCTGGGATGTGTCCCTTTCCCCTGAAAAAGAGGGCTTAACCGCCAGGATACTTTGGTTGCCAGTGGAAGAACATGAAACTCAAGAAGGCTTAAACATGAAAGGGCATTTATTGGCTGGTGTAACTGAAAAGATCAGCGTTCCGTTCCAGCATTCAGTTCCGGCTGCACAAATAGTATCTGCAGCGCTCAGCCTCTCTCGTTTCCTTTGATCCTCCCTGAGTTGGGTCCATCTGTGGGCTCCCGCGGAGGCGGAGTGACAGCCCTCGGCTCCTGGCCAGATTTCTGCCAGGCTGACGTTCGCGGCAAATGGGAAACATCTTAGCAATTTCCCCTCAGTCCCAGGAGTCCCTCTGTTTGACCACCTGGTGCCACAGGCTCGGCTCTTAGCTGGCCACTGTGGCCAGGGGCATTGGTGCTCTGACTGGTTCACCCTCTGTCAGGCGCCTCCAGGGAGGGGAGGGGGTTCCCCCAAAATAAATCCAGGTGATTCTTTGCTGATGGGCAGCGCTTCTCACTCTGGCTACACAGTCCTGCGGATGCCTCCAGGCCTGAGTCTGTCTCCCCTTCCCCGGCAGCCCTCAGGCCACAGCGGACCTTCTAAAGTGCTCAGGGCCTGGAAGGAACTAGATGCGGCTGCAGTCTCCTCGGCCCCCCGGGGGTAGTGGAAGAAGATTCTCCACAGAGGATGAGGAAGGGGAGATCTCAGGCCAACCCACACGGCAGGCCCATCAGACCGTAACTGAAGAAGACCCTTCCTGCCTGGGGGAGCCGCCAGCCGGGAGGGCCCCTCGGCTGACAACACTGAGATGGGGCTGGACCTCGAGAGTCAAGAGTTGGGGTCCCCGGGGCAGAGCTGTCCTGACTAACAGCGAAGAGACCGAAGGACCCTCCACCCAAAGCCCCTCGGAGGAGCCAGAGCCACAGAGGCGTGGTGGGGTGGGAGCCTCAGGATCGTGTGCAGTGGACGGGAGGCTCTGCATGGGGCAAAGGGGCTTGGGCACGTCCTGCCTCCTGAGGCCTTCCCCTCACGGCTTCGTGATGAGTGATGGGAGAGGCAGCTGGGGCAACACTGTGAGGCTGGACCAGGCTGTTCAGGAGCTGATGGCAGGGTCCGGGCCGCCCACCCCTTGAGAGAGGGTGGGGGACAAAAGGTTGAGTCAGGAAGAGACAGAGAGAGCCTGGGAGAGAGACAGAGAGATGGGGAGAGACAGGGAGACAGAGACAGGTGGAGACCGGAAGAGAGAGACAGGAAGAGAGACAGAAAGAGACAGAGAAACTTGGGGAGAGAGAGACAGGGAGATACAGAGAGACAGAGAAAGAGACAGAGACACAGAGACAGAAACAGAGAGAGAGAGACACAGAAACAGAGAGAAACTTGGGGAGAGAGAGACAGACAGACAGAGACAGACAGAGGCGAAAACCCAGGGATGGGGAGACGCACAGGCAGATGCACAGAAAGAGAGACAGACAGAGACTGCCTTGGCGAGGCAGTCACGTGGCTGGGAGGCAGAGCAGGAGCCAGCGCTGAAGAGGGCATGGGGGGAGTGCGGACATGCCGGGTTCCGTCTAGGTGCCAGGCCCAGAGCTGGGCATTTCCCATAGTCATTGGTCCCCTGCCCGCCCCCAGCACGTCGAGGAGGGGAGGAGAATTTTTAGTTCCATCTTGAAGACGAGGCAAAGGAACGGAGAATAACTGCCTGAAAGCACCATCCCTGGTCCCAGCAGCCCTTGGAAAGGCTCAGCCTGGGTGAGCAGGAGGCAGCAGGGAGGGCGAAGGCAGGAGAGAAGGAGGAAGGACCAGTGAAGGGAGGGGAGGGACTCAGCAAGGAGGCAGGCTGAGATCAGAGGGCAGAGGGCAGAGATGAAAGGGTGAGGCCAAGGAGGGACGTAGAGAGCTCGGCCCTGTGCTGGGTCTTCCCCCAGGGCATGGTCGGGGACCCCCAGGTGGGTCACCCTGTGTCTCTTTCCTCAGCCCAGGCCTTGCTGCTTCCCATAACAGTTACAAGCACTGGCTCTGCCATTGGAGATGAAAGGGTACGCGTGGGGCTCTCCGACCTTCCAGCCGTGTGACCTCAGGACTGTGAATGGACCTCTGGACCTTGGTTTCCGAGTCTTAGCTACTTCATAAGGGGGTGGTTGGGATGAAATGAGTTAATCCATAGAAAGTGCTCAACCAGGGCCCAGTCAGTGCTGGCCATGGTGTTGTGCTCTGGGCCCCAGATGGGTGTGGGCTGAGGGCAAAGGCCGCCTTCCTGCCAGCACCTGGACGCTCAGCCCCCGCCTGCCAGCAGGCGCCCACACTCTTGGCTGAGCCGAGCAGCTGTCCTAGGTCCTAATCCAGCTGCATTTGACTCCCATTCTCTTTTTGTCTAACTTCCCAGGGGGACCAGAGACCTCTGTTTGCTTAGCTCCCTCCACTTGCCTTCCTCGAATGTGGGAACCCTGGACTCTGTCCTGGAAAAGACCCGGCCCCTCCTTCTCTGGGTTGGGTCCATCCGTGGGCTCCTGCGGAGGCCTGTGGCTGCAGAGACTGGAAGCTGCAGCTGCAGGAGGGTAAGTGACTGTGTCCGGGAGCCGCACTGAGCAGCAGCGGGCTCCGCAGGGCCTCCAAGCTCCTCAGGGCGTCAGTGAGTCCTGCTGCCTCCCCCTTTGCTGTGAGCTGGCACTGTGAGGCCAAGGGGCACAGGCTGGGGCAGGAATCTCGGTTCTTCCCAGCTCTGGGAGAACTGGGAGATGCTCGAGAACTATCCCATGCCCGGGTCTCAGTTTCCCCGTTGTAACGGGGCAGCTGGACTCAGGGGTCTCCAGTCCCCATGCTGGATCCCACCCTCATCTCCCTGTGTGAGGCGGGGGTGGTGTCCTGTGTCCCATCCCCATCCCCGGGCCTGAATTCTCAGCTGCTGTCCTGGTGCCCGGGACCCTTCCACCCTGAGCTGCCTCCAGACCAGGCTATTGTCTCGGGTACAAGCAGCCAGGCTGGCTGGGCCTGGAGCGGGCCGGGTGGACAGCTTGGTTGCTGGGCCAGGAGGGGAACCGAGCACCTCCTTCCCTGTGACTGCCTCTGGAGCACTAATCACGGAGATGTCCCAGAGCAGGGCCCCTCACTGAGCCCTTCAATATCAGATCTGTCATGGAAGGAAAATGTTGTGTTTTGTGTCTGAGACCTTTCCTTGATCCTATCTTGCGAGAGAGAAAGAAAGAAAAAAGAAACAACAAAGGCTGCCGGGAGAGTGAGAGATTTGGGAGGAGCGTTTCTGAGGGAACCGTGAGTGCTGGGAAGGGTGAGCCTGGGCTCACAGAGCGTTTTCTGGAAAGCCGTGGCGAAGCGTCACCCGGTCGCAGCTGCCTCGCTAGCTCTTGCCACAGCAGCGCCGTGAACAAGTGTCCCTCCACTTAGTGGCTCAGAACAACAAGGTGCTGTGATTTGTCCTGAGGCTTGGGTGCATCTGATCCGCCCGCTGGGCTTGCTGACATGTCTGTGGTTAGCAGCGGGTTGGCCGGGAGGCTCTGCTGGTCCGGCCTGGTGGCCTGGGCCATCTCACATGCCGGGGACTGTGGCCGGGGGTGGGCTTGCTCCCCTGTGGGCTTCTCCAGCCGTTCTCAAGGCAGGGGCTGGGTCTGGGGAGGCAGGGGGTAGAAGCTCCTGCTGCATCTTGAGACCCAGGCTCGGATCATCTCTTCTGCCGTACTGTAGGCCAAAGCCAGTTCCGGGCCAGCCCTGCTTCCAGAGGTGGAAAGTGGGCTTGGCAGCAGGGCGGCTTTAAATGGGGCAATGGAATGTTTGTGTCCCCCAAACTCACACGTCGAAATCCTAGCCCCGAAGGTAATGGTATGAGGCGGTGGGGCCTGTGGGAGGTAAGGGTGAGGAGGGCGTGAGAATGTTGTCCTCATGAATGGCACCGCGCCTTGATAAATGGGACCCCAGGGAGCTGCCTGGTCCTGTGTGAGGACTGAGTGAGAAGGTGGGTTTGAAACCTGGAAGTGTCCCTCCCCAGACACTTCCGGTGCCCCGATCTCGGCCTCCAGCCTCCGGAATGGCGAGAAATAGATCTCTGTTGTTTCTAGGTCACGTAGTCTGTGGAGCTTGGGTGTAGTAGCCCAAACAGACTGAGACAATGACAATGGGAGAGGAAAATAAATCTCAGGATGTCAAATCACTAAGCTAGAGGGAAAAGTCAAGCTGGGAACTGCGTGAGGCAGACCTGTCTCCTGTTTATTCCTAAATAAGACAGCTACGAAGATAAAAAAAGCTACACATCTCCCTCACCACTTGCCCACAGGGAATTCCCTGTGGACCTCAAGATCTTTACTACGAAGCAGTTCTGTTGAATTTCACCACAGCAATGTAAACTGATAGCTTATCTTCACAGGCGTGGGACAGAAGTCATCCCTCTGCTCACCTGAGAAAAATGCATATCTGATTGCTTTCTGATATGATTTGGCTCTGCGTCCCCACCCAAATCTCATCTCGAATGGTAATCCCCATATGTTGGAGGAGGGGCCTGGAGGGAGATGACAGGAGCACGGGGCAGATTTCTCCCTTGCTGTTCTCGTGATAGTGAATGAGTTTTCACGAGAGCTGATGGTTTTCAAGTGTAGCACTTCCCCTGCTCCCCCTCTCCTGCCACCGTGTAAGACGTGCCTGCCTCCCCTTCCGCCATGATTGTGAGTTTCCCGAGGCCTCCCCAGCCCTACAGAACTGTCAGTCAATGAAACCTCTTTTCTGTATAAATTACCCAGACTCAGGTAGTTCTTTCTAGCAGTGTGAAAACAGACTAATGCACTTCTTCTGCCCTATTGTTTATGTAAAAATGCAGATTCACTGAGTTACACTAAGGATTCAGTGAAAGGCTAATCAGAGACTCAAAAGAATGCAACTGCTTGTCTCTTATCTACCTGTGACCTGGAAGCCCCTTGCATTGGGTCGTTCTGCCTTACTGGACTGAACCAATGTTCATCTTACATATATTGACTGATGTCTCACGTCTCCCTAAAATGTACGAAACCAAGCTGCATCCTGAACAACTTGGGCACATGTCATCAGGACCTCCTGTGGCTGCGTCAAAGATGTGTCCTTAACCGCACAGAATAAACTTTTTAAATTGACTGAGGGCTGTCTCAGATCCTACAGGGTCACAGCAATGAGGGATAGTTGTCCTCCCCAAGCCCCGAGAGACTGCAGTGGGTCGAGGCTGGGTACTGTCAGGAGCAAGAGGAATCAGAGGTGTGGATGGAGTGAAAGGCCCACAGTGGGACCTGTCTATGCAATGGATGTACCTGAGGGTTCCCCCATCCTGCCTGTAATTACACGAATGCTGGGGGGAACTGTGGGGACATGAGTCCACTGCACACCTACCCACCCTGGACCAACACAGAGTAGGTGCTTCACACACATTTGCTGAAGGTTCAGCCCAGCCTCATGCCCCCCCAGAAAGCCCTCCCTGGTCATTCAGTCTGTCACGGACGGAGGCGGGGCAGTTTTATGGTCCAGGACACAGACCCCAGGGCCAGGTGGGACAGGTTTTCATGCCACCTGGGCATTCCCTGGCTGCAGGGTCTCGGGCACGTGTCTTAGTCTCCTTGCATCTTAGTTTTGTTGAAGAAAAGAGTCAAACTCTAAAATATTTGAAGAGATTTATTCTGAGCCAGATATGAGTGATCATGGACCATGACACAACCTCAGGAGGTTGAGAACCTGTGCCCAGAGTGGTCAGGGCACAGCTTGGTTTTATCCATTTTAGGAAGACATTAGACATCAATCAAATACATTTAAGATATACATTGCTTTGATCCAGAAAGGTGGAACAACTTGAAACAGGGGCTTCCAGGTCTGTTATGATCTGGCTCTGTGTCCCCACCCAAATCTTACCTTGTAGCTTCCATAATTCCCACATGTTTTGGGAGGGACCTGGTGGGAGATAGTTGAATCCTGGGGGTGGATCTTTCCCATGCTGTTCTTCTGATAGTGAATAAGTCTCAAGAGATCTGATGCCTTTTTTTTCCTTCCTCCCTTCCCTTCCCTGCCCTTCCCTTCCCTTCTTTCTTTCTTTCTCTTTCTTTCTTTTGAGATGGAGTCTGGCTGTGTCACCCAGGCTGGAGTGCAGTGGCACAATCTCAGCTCACTGCAAGCTCCGCCTCCCAGGTTCACACCATTCTCCTGCCTCAGCCTCCCAAGTAGCTGGGACTACAGGGGCCTGCCACCACGCCCAGCTAATTTTTTGTATTTTTAGTACAGATGGGGTTTCACCGTGTTAGCCAGGATGGTCTCGATCTCCTGACCTCGTGATTTGCCCACCTGGGCCTCTCAAAGTGCTGAGATTACAGGCGTGAGCCACTGCACCTGGCCAAGATCTGATGGTTTTAAAAATGAGAGTTTCCCTGCACAAGCTTTCTCTCTGCCTGCTGCCATCCATGGAAGATGTGACTTGCTCCTCCTTGCCTTCTGCCATGATCGTGAAGCCTCCCCAGTCATGGGGAACTGTAAGTCCATTAAACCTCCTTCTTTTGTAGATTGCCCAGTCTTGGGTACATCTTCATCAGCAGCGTGAAAATGGACTAATACAAGGTCATAGGTAGGTTTAAATTTTTCGAATTGGCAATTGGTTGGAAGAGTTATTTTTTTTCACGCAGATGAAGCCTCCAGGTAGCAGGCTTCAGAGAGAAGAGACTGCAAATGATTTTATCACACTCAAATTCTGTATTAATGTGAATGCCGGAGAGGTATAATGAGGCGTGTCCAACCTCCTGCTTCCTGTCATGACCTGAACCAGTCTTTCAGGTTAAATTTTAGAGTGCCCTGGATGAGGAGGAAGTCCATGAAGATGGTTGGGGGGCTTATAAATTTATTTTTCGTTTGCAGTTTCCTTGTCTGTAAAACGGGGAGAAAAGGCACAGCCCTGCTGTGTTGTCTTGGGGCCAGTTCTCCCCTGGAGGGCAGCGGGACAGCTGCCCACAGCCAAAGGGGCAGCACCTGGCACGTGGTCAGTGCTTAAGAAGTGTTCGTGAAAGGGGAGGAAGCCAGATTCAAAAGACCTCACATCCCACCCAGGAGATACCCAGGACGGGTGGATCGGCAGAGACGTGCGCAGTGCAGATTGGGGTTGCCAGGCACTGCAGAGAGGGACGCGGGTGACTGACCACAGGTACGGGCTTTCCCTCTGGGGTGATGAAAATGTTTTAGAACTAGGGAGAGGGGACGGCTGTGCAATATTGTGAATGTGCTCAGTGCTGTTGGATTGGACACTTCGAAATGGTTGGTTTTGTGTGATGTGAATTTTGCCTCAATTTAAAAAAAGGGTTAGCTGTGATTCTTCACCAGATACTCCAGAAATACCAACCGAGCACCAGCACTGTGCTGGGCACAGGCTGGGGACACGGAGGTCGGCAGGGCAGGTGGGTCTCTTGTTCTCACAGAGTCTGCATTCTGGTGGCTTGTTTATTCACTCAACAAACTCCTGCACAAGGCCACTAAGCCCCATGGCGTGCCGGCTCCCGAGACCAGACTCCAGTGTGGCCGTGGTTGCCTTCAATTTCCTGCTGGCTTGTGGCCCTTCCTGCCTCTTATCCACTCCTGCCCACGTGTTTGTGCCACTGGATGTGACTCTAGCCAGACTCCTGGATGCCTGAACCCTCAGTCCACACCACGCCTCGCCTTTCCTGCCAAATCACTTCACACCTCTGCCTCGCCTTTCCTGCTCGGTGTATGGGGCAGGCCCTCCAGGGCTGCTCAGTGGAGCTTTGCTGGATTGAAGGGAGCATAGTTCATTGCAGGCTGGTGCCCCTCCTGAGATTCCCCAACTCCCGGCAGCGACTTCCTGGGAAGCCTGGGACATGAAGACTCACACTGAATTTGGGCAGTTCACGTCTTGTCTCTTCATCCAGAAGTTGAAGGTGTCCACTGAGTAACCCCTGTGGTCCTTCTAGATCCAGCCTCCTCTGGGCCTGTCCAGTGGTTTTGTGACCCAACCCCATGGTAATACTTAAGTGCGGTGATTCTATTCTGGGAGGCTCAGATTCTGTTTTGACTACATGACTTGTTTCTGTGATCTCATTTTATTCTATGATCTGGGTGTAGTCTTCCATTATTAATGTCCGTGACTAGATGATTCTCTGGGTCCTCTGGAGATGTGCTTGAAAGCTGGGGTGTGTGGAAAGCCAGAGGAGGGGATGGCAGGCTCCCACAGTCCCCATAGTCCCGCTATATTCGTGTAATTACAGGCAGAAGAGGGAGCCCTGCAACCCTGCCCCAGATCAGCGAGCTGTGTCCCGGCAAGGACCCCACCAGTAGCACAACTTTCGGGGCCCTCAGACTGTCTGCCATTGTATCTGCCCCAGGAGGGTGCCAGTCTGGGGGTGGGGCTGAGGGACAAGAGGAAGCTTCCCTGATGGACAGAGTGAGCCAGGAGGAGCCCAGGTGGAAGGGGACGTGGGCGAGAGCTTGAGAGTGGACAGGAACCTGGAGCAGAGGCACATCTTGGCAGGGACGGAGGGGACAAGAGGCACCACGGTCATAAGGACAGTGCAATTGGAGGCTGCGGCTAAGAGCCATTGATGATTACAAGAGAAATTGAGACACTCAGATCTGTTAGTTATCAATTTAGCACAAATTGTGGGGGTCGGAGGGCCTCCTTGGAAGCATTAGAAGAGAAGTAATTCCCTGCATCAGTGGCCAAGCAGGCTTGGGAAGACACACAGGACTGAATCGGAAGGCAGGAAGGGAGCTGAGTTCTCAGAAGCTGGGTCTCCTACCACCGCTGGGTCCTGACAGGGAAGGGGCAGACCCTGAGCCTGGGGGCATTTCTGGAGAGATGCATTGAGAACCCTAAGCCCCCTCACCAACCTGCCCTGCCCTGGAGTTCTACAGACACAGCCCTAGAGGCACTGAGTAAGGTGGGCACCACGGGACAGCGTGGTCCCTTCCTGGATCTGCCAGTTGGACTCACAATAGGGTCAAATCCCAGGAAAATGGGAGGGAGGAGCTGGGCCTCCTAAGGGGCAGCCGCTAGTCTGGTGGTGGTGCCTGCAGGCCTAAGGCGAGGTGCTGCTGGAGGTGGCAGGGAGGCGGGCACGGAGGGAGATAAAGGAGCCCGTGGGTCTGGGGGTGTTCTCCCCTGAGGCTGGATTTTGCCCCACAGGGCCCCTGGGCAGCTGGGCTCCTGTGCTCCTGGGGCAGCTCCTGGAAGCTTTCCATTAAATGAAGGAGAGGCCAGGACTCTCACGCCCAGCCCCAGAGGATGGGGTCAGGAGGGGCCAGGACTCTCACGCCCAGCCCCAGAGGATGGGGTCAGGAGGGGCCAGGACTCTCACGCCCAGCCCCAGAGGATGGGGTCAGGAGGGGCCAGGACTCTCACGCCCAGCCCCAGAGGATGGGGTCAGGAGGCTTTGAGGAGTGGTCTTGCTGGGAGAGTTTCACTGCCTGGAACCGGAGCCCACCAGGTGTTCACCGAGGTGATCAGGACTGCCCCAACAAGGGCCACCTGTGTAAGGAGAGGCTCGGCGACGCCTGTACTCTCTAGCTGTCGACAGTAGGAGTTGCTGTTACCGAACTGGGCTCCCCCAGAAGCAACGGGGTGAGAAGGTGACAGACTTGCAGAGGCTGGTAGGGGACACCACTTCATTGCAGAAGCAAGGTGGGGGGAATCATAGGGGGCCCTAGAACACTGTGCTCCCAGGGGCAAGATAATTGGGCAGGCACGAGGATATCTGCTAATATATAATCAGAAGAAATCAAGGATGGATGAGTGGAAGGTCAATGTTAGCTGCCTGGTGCCAGATCCAAGCAAGTTCTCAGACCCAGAGTCCCTCAAGGTAAGGAGTGGTGGGATCCCCATGTCTGGAGACAGAAAAGCTAAGAGGGCCTAGAGTGGTCAGGGAGCTAGAGGAACTGTGCAGGGCGGAGAGCCAGTGGGGCTGGGAGGCCGGGTGCATTCCAGAGGATGGCTCTCAACCTTGACATATCAGGGATGTGTGTGCATATGTGCGTGTGTGTGCGTGCGTGCATGTGTGCACATGTATGTGTGTGCAGGCGTGTGTGTGCATGTGTGTGTGTGTGCATGCGTGTGTACAGGTGTGCGTGTGTGTGTGTGTGCACGCGTGTGTGTGAGAGAGAGGAAAGAATTGAAGAGTTGGAGAGCTTTACTGGACGCCTTGCCTTTGCCTTCTGATAATGCCCAACACAGCTCGTCTCTACCCCTCCAGCGGTCCCCTAGAGTGGGTGTTCTTCCCATTTCACAGAGGAGAAAGTTGAGGCTCAGGAAATCAGTCAACCCCTGGAGCTTCCAGGGCAAGGGCCAGGCTTTAACCTCTAGTGTGTCCATCTCTGAAGCCCACTTTCCCCCGCTGTCCCTACTGGGAGTCAGACTGGACAGGGCCTTTGAGCAAAATTGCTGAAGCCAGCCACCCAGACCTACGACCGGCAGCCTGACCTGCTTGAGGCAGGCTCCCTCTCCTGCAGCCTGCGTGACCCTAGGTGAATCACTCAGCATCTCTGACCTTCAGGTTCCTCATTTGCAAATTGTGCATGCGAGTTCACAGCCCCCATCTGCAACATGAACCCAAAATGTGCTTGAACAAACCAACCCACTTGAAATGCATGTGGCGGTGCACCTGACCTCCACAAATGCATTTGGGATCTCTATCTGTCTCACCCAGTGTGAATATGAATGGATTTTGCTGTGAAACTATCGCTATCTGTGTTGTGGGGGCCCCCAGCCCCAAGAGAGTGTTATATGATAGGCACTTTGTGACAGAGAACACCATACTGCTCTTCTAAAATCCCAAACACTCTGATTCACGCTCCCTCTGGACCCAGGGCTTCGGTCAGGGATCAGGGCTTGCAATGACAGCCATCATCTGCAGGCAGAGGCGGGGCTGCTGTGGGGGCCGCCTGAGTCCGGCAGGGGCAGTGCTGACTGGTACCATCTGTTCCATGCCATCCTCATGTTCCTGCAGGCAGACCCAGCTTTCCAAGGCCCCACAGCTCAGGAATGCCCCATCCTGGACTTGAACCCATGTCCATCTGAGCCCTACACTCTCTCCAGCTCCCCAACATCTGCAGCATGGGTGACAGCGGGGCTACCTGCAGGGGCAGGCAGGGAGAGTGCTGTCCCTGCAAGGGAACAACAAGGAAAGTTCAGCCCTGGAAACCATCTCAGCCCCATCAGCTTTCCCAGGGGCCACACCTCGGGGCAGTGCAGGGCACATCCCTAGAAACCTACAGGGCACTTGGTGCTGTTCTGGACGCTGGTGGCTCCAGCTCCTGCTCCCCTGGAGGGGCCCGGCTCCCTCCCCTTCTGAGTGAAGGTGGGAGAGGTCTCCTCACCTGGAGTGCTGGTGATTAGTGGAGATTGTCCCCCGTGTTCCCAAGCCCCCACGCTGGAACACTGAAAAGGTTCCCTGGAGGGTGACGCCCCCATCGCGGGTGGGGGGAGATGGTGCATACTTTACCCAACACTGGGGAGAGAACTGTTGGCCTTCGTGGGGTTGTGGTGGGGGAGGCCCTGTGCTGCGTGGAGGTGGGTTTGTCTGAGCCCTGCCATCCTTGGTTCTGCCTGGAACTTACAGAGCCTCCGTTTCTCTGTCTGTGAAACAGGGTCATAGCAATTCTCTCTCATGGAGGTCATGCAGCCTGAATGAGGCAGTGTCTCAGTGCCTGCCCTGTATGGGACCCCAGGCAAACACAGCCCTCGTTCCTCATCCTCCTCCACCCACCCAGGCTGAGGTCCAAGTTCCCTCAGCTTGGGTGTGTGGT
>NW_012103932.1:1804647-1807863 GCF_000951045.1 Mandrillus leucophaeus
GCTTGGGTGTGTGGTGCTCCCTCGGCTTGGGTGTGTGGTGCTTGGTTCAGTTGAGTGTGTGTATCTGTTTTGGGGCCAATCTTGAGCTCTGAGGGGTGTGTTTAAATTCCAGGAATCAAATTGCCCTCCTTCCTCTTTCCATCCCTGCCTTCCCCGGCTCTATTTTCTCCCTGGGAAGCTCTGGGATTGGCTGTTGCCACCGATTCTTTGCAGAGATGGACTTTTCCCAGCTTTTCATACCAGCCTCTTCGGTTGAGAGCTGTGGGACTCACACGTTCCCTAAATCTCCTGTCCCTGGTGTCTTCTTGCCATTTCATAAATCTCAGCCTGGCACCCTCTGGCCCAGGAGGCCGCACTGCCTCCATGGCGACCTCCTCTCGGGAGCTCCGGGTACAGAACACGCCATTCATCATGGAGATGCTGCAGGCATCACAATTTCTCCTGCCAGGGAGCGTGGTCAGGCCCACTGTGGCCACACAGCCAGGATGGCCACACCTGTGTGTGGGCATAGGAGGGGCATGGAGATCACAGCCATGCCTGGCCACGGGGACAGGTGGGTGGCGTGGCTCCCAGGTGTGGCTGAGGGCACCTGTGTCTGGTTCTCAAGGGGCCTCCATTGTGCAGGGAGACCCAAGCTGGTTCCCAGACAGCTCTCACGCGTGGAGGTACAGGCTGGGAAGGGGCACCCAGGGCCTTGGAGCACGCTGAGAGTGGCACCCTGCCCTATCCTAGGCATGCAGCAGGACCATGAAGGGGATTTGCACTGTGAGTGGGGAGAGGGTGCTGCAGGTTGAGGGACCAGGGTATGCAAAGGCAAGGTGATGGGACAGCGGGACCGTGTGTGTCGTCAGCAGAACCCCAGAGCCATCAGTGACAAAGCAGGCGTGTGGAGCTTACCTTCCGGTGCACATGCACATATGTGTTTTCATGCACATGGGGCTGTGTGCATGTGTGCAGGGGTGTGTATGTGTGACAAAGTACATGAAACATTGTAATCAAGGCCTTCTAGAGCAAGCTGGACAAACAAGAGAAAGGAAAAGCTGAGAGGAATGAGGGGGATGTGGAACTGAGGGTCAAGGGCAAGGTTCAAGAGGGATCTGGGTAGTCTCCATGAGCAGGGAGCTCTGAGCAGAAACCTGAAGGAGGTATGAGAGGGTGCCCAGTTCCCACAGGGGGAATGGTGCTGCAGGGGTCCCAAGGCAGGGGCCGGCAGGGGTCCCAGGAGCAGAATGGAGCTCAGTGTGGCTGGAGCAGAGTGGGCCAGGAGACATGCACTGCGGTGTGGAATCCGGGTTTACTCTGAGCAGGGCAGGGGCCACACAGGGAGGGAGGGACAGGGTGCGACTTGGGCTTTAACAGGACCCATGGCTATGGTGGGGTCCGTGGCTGTGAGACAGAGAAACTTGGCTGGGACATGGGTGTGCCTTGATGGAGAAGCCAACAGAATTTGCTGCCAGGTCAGATGCTGGGGCTTGTGGTGTGTTGGACAAAGGTGACATGTCAGGGTGGCTGTGACAGGGAGCAGGGGTCCAGATCCTGTGGCTGGATGATGAGGGTTTCTTCCACTCCATCACATAATGACAGAGATCAGGACCTCTCACGGATGCTTCCCACTTCTAAATAGGCTGCAACAATCTTTCCCATGCCACACCCTCTTTTGCCATGTGGCTTTGACATTTCTCCCAGAGACAGGTAGAGTCTGTGTCCCCATTCCCTGCATCCCAGTGGCCTTGCGATGAGGCCAGAGATAATGCTAGGTCACTTCTTAGGCTAGGTCACAGAAGGTGGTAAGCTTCTGCCTTGTTCTCAGAGGACACTTACACTTAGGACCCAGATGCCATGTTGTAAGGAACCCAAGTAGCTCCTGGTGAGGCCCATGTGAAGAAGAGCCAACGCCCAGGGCCCACAGCCCTGGCTGAGCTGCCAGCCACTTGAGTGAGCCACCTAAAAAGGAAGTCCTCCAGCCCCGCTTGAGCTGCTCTCACTGCACAGATGAGCCATCCTTGCAGGGCCCTGCCCATCTTGCAGGTTCATGAGCACCTGGTCGTCTTCTGAAGTCACTAGATACTGGGTAATTTGTTACAGGAGGGCGAGTGGTCAGCTGAGTGTCCAGAGAAGTTCCAGGTCTGAGGTTTCCCTTTAGTGTTCATCTGCTGTGACTTCCCCGTCTGGGCGTCCCTCCTCAGTGTCCCTTTGTCCCCAGAAGTGCCTGGAGGCCATTTAGGAAATACTGGGGGAGTGTGGACAGGCTTCTGTGTGTGTAGCTTGGAGAGGGCCTGTGGAAGAAGAGAGAGCTCTCGGGCCCCGGAGCTGTTAGCTTTTGCTGACCCTGTTTGATCATCTCTGAGAGTGCTAACAGCTGCCGCAGCTGGCATTTTTGGAGCCTCCCCACCCTGCCGTGCACCTTCCTAAACACTTGGCATGCACTCATGGGTGGTTCTTTCTGGTGCTAATGTTCCAGAGCCCAGATCTCACCCTGTCTGCGTGGCCGCCCTGAACAGTAAGCACTGCTTTGACCCCGTTTTACAGATGAGGACACTGAGGCCCCAGTGAATCACAAGTGGCAGAGTCAGGGCATGGCCTCATGTTGTCTCCCTGCAAGTCCTGCTCTTGGCCTCCACTCCCTAGAAGAGGCCCCTCAGGTCCTGCACAGTGTCCCCACGCTGTGCCAGCACAGTGGGATCTACCCCTTGGGGTTCCATCCTGTAGGCCTGTCTGCAGTGCACGGGGCCTTCAGGCTCCAGAGCAGAGGGGGCCGTGGCCCTGAACCCTAGCACATGTATCTCCCTTGTGCTCTGGCTCCGAGGAGTCTGGGGAACCTCAGAGAGGCAGATCCGAAGCTCCTGCACGTCCCCACATGGGAGCCAAAGACCAGGGACCTGGTTCTAATCTCAGCCCCTGCACATGCTCTTCCGGAAGCATTACTAACTTCCCTAAGCCTCAGTTTTCTCATCTGAGCAATGGGGCTGGAGGCTGAGAGCTGCTTGGTGGTGGGGAGCAGACTCAAGGTGACTAAGCACCCAGCACAGCACCGGCCCAGAGCAGGCACAGGGCCGGGCCTTCAGGGGTTATCTGAAAGCGAGAGGCACTCTCTCCCTTAGCACCCAGCTCCCTCAGCCTGATTCTACATAGAATCCTTCTTCCTCCGCTTCTCTGTGGTGACATTTAATCTATGCAGGGGCTGGCGGATGCTTTATTTCTGGAGCTGGCTTTGAT
>NW_012103932.1:1807913-1826505 GCF_000951045.1 Mandrillus leucophaeus
GTGTGGACAGGCTTCTGTGTGTGTAGCTTGGAGAGGGCCTGTGGAAGAAGAGAGAGCTCTCGGGCCCCGGAGCTGTTAGCTTTTGCTGACCCTGTTTGATCATCTCTGAGAGTGCTAACAGCTGCCGCAGCTGGCATTTTTGGAGCCTCCCCACCCTGCCGTGCACCTTCCTAAACACTTGGCATGCACTCATGGGTGGTTCTTTCTGGTGCTAATGTTCCAGAGCCCAGATCTCACCCTGTCTGCGTGGCCGCCCTGAACAGTAAGCACTGCTTTGACCCCGTTTTACAGATGAGGACACTGAGGCCCCAGTGAATCACAAGTGGCAGAGTCAGGGCATGGCCTCATGTTGTCTCCCTGCAAGTCCTGCTCTTGGCCTCCACTCCCTAGAAGAGGCCCCTCAGGTCCTGCACAGTGTCCCCACGCTGTGCCAGCACAGTGGGATCTACCCCTTGGGGTTCCATCCTGTAGGCCTGTCTGCAGTGCATGGGGCCTTCAGGCTCCAGAGCAGAGGGGGCCGTGGCCCTGAACCCTAGCACATGTATCTCCCTTGTGCTCTGGCTCCGAGGAGTCTGGGGAACCTCAGAGAGGCAGATCCGAAGCTCCTGCACGTCCCCACATGGGAGCCAAAGACCAGGGACCTGGTTCTAATCTCAGCCCCTGCACATGCTCTTCCGGAAGCATTACTAACTTCCCTAAGCCTCAGTTTTCTCATCTGAGCAATGGGGCTGGAGGCTGAGAGCTGCTTGGTGGTGGGGAGCAGACTCAAGGTGACTAAGCACCCAGCACAGCACCGGCCCAGAGCAGGCACAGGGCCGGGCCTTCAGGGGTTATCTGAAAGCGAGAGGCACTCTCTCCCTTAGCACCCAGCTCCCTCAGCCTGATTCTACATAGAATCCTTCTTCCTCCGCTTCTCTGTGGTGACATTTAATCTATGCAGGGGCTGGCGGATGCTTTATTTCTGGAGCTGGCTTTGATTTGGGGAGGGTATTGTTAGCTATGTACCTTGGGAGTAGATTTAAGGCAAATATTACTGTTTCTTATCAGAGGCATCTAGGAGCCTCTTGCAGACGCCTCCTTCCAGCAGTGAGATTCTAGATGTTGTTTGTTTGGGTCCCTGCCAGAGTGGGGAGCCTGGCTCATTTTCCCTAAGTAGAATGAAGCAGGGGGTCTAGAAAGCACCTAGCCTGGGGGCTTCCTGCCCCGCTCCACCCAGACATGCAGGGTGATCTTAGGGGCACCCATCCCTCTCCCTGGCCTCAGTTTCCCCAGCCGTAGGCATGTGAGGGCAGATGACAAGGTCCCTCCTGGCCCAGCTGCTTGGGCGGAGCTGACCCTCGGGAGGAGGACAAAGAGCCACACTTCCCTGCAGCTGATCTGGGGGTGGTGTGATTTGCATATTATTTGCATGAATATGCAGGCAGATTTCATAAAGGCCTTAGCTCCAGGCATTTAAGAAAAATCCAACCAATAGATTCCGGCAGAATGCCTGCCATTGTCCTGGCCCCAAAAGCAGCTTTTCTGAGGACTGTATTCCCTGCATCCCCTGCACCCCCTCACCTGGGCCCTCATCTAAGACTCAGGGGGAGGCTGGGGAGGGGTGTTAGCATCCCCTCGCTTGGCTGGGCTCCACACAGGCCTCAGGACTTCCCAAAGGTTGTCCAGTGGAGGAGAAGATTCCTGGACCCAAGGTCAGGGAGCCCTGGGGGAGCCTCCCATCCTGGCAGACCTCCTCTGGCAGCCCAAGAGGTTAGCCCATGCCTCCCCTGAGAGAAAGAGAGACAGGCTCTTTGAGTCAAAGCTGCTCTGCTCTCCCCCTCCCTCCCTTTCTGTCTCTCCCCTGCTCTCCCTCCAGCCTGGGGAGGGCCCTCCTTCCACGGAGGATCTGAGCCTGGAGTCTGGATTCCCCTCACCCCACCCACCACCCTGCCTTGTCAATTTTTCCCCCTAAATAGCTCTCCCACTCCACATTGTGAAGCTGATCATAGCACACCCCCGCCCGGCAAAAAAAAAAAAAAAAAAAAAAAGCCCAAACCCTAAACCCAGACACTCAGTGGCTTCTCTTTCTCTTGGAATAAAGACAAAACTCTTTCATGTAGGTCCACAAGGCTCCTTCCGGCTTCTGCCACCGCCGCATCCCCGATTCCAGCTGCGACCCTCGTCCTCCCTTCCACATGCTCTGTTCCTGCCGGATGGCATGTTGTTCCCAGTCCTTCTCCCCTGCTCAGCTGGGTCAGGTCCCATCAGAGTGGCTCCCAAGGCCTGCTCCCTCCACAGAGGTTTGACGTTGATTGGTGAGCAGCTGTGCCTGACCCCTGCAGGACTGACCGTGGCCCTGGGGTGGGAGCCAGGCCTGCCTTCTGCTCCCCTGTAGGACTGGTGCGCAGTGGGTGCCCACTGGATGAGTGCGTATGTGACTGTCTGCACCACCCCTGCTTTTGTGTCAGGCGCACACGTAGACCGCAGGCTCCCTTAGCCAGGGCTGGGTATCTCATCCCGTGGTGGTCCAGGCGGGGCGGATTGCACACTAGGGCAGGCCGGAGGGAGCCTCTCCGGACTCCCCACATGCCCCAACAAGAACCATGGGCACGGCAGTGGCTTCCTGTCTTTATCAGCATGGGGGGCACAGGCTTTCAGAGGCGTTTGTTCTAATGGCTGTATTTGGCTGTATGGCGTCCTGTTCCAATGCCGGCAACAGAACAGCCCTGGCAGAAGACGCTGCTCTGAAGATGGCAGAAAACACCCGGCATGGTGGCTGGGTGGGGGAAGGAGGAAGCCTTGTGGGGGTCTCCACCTGTCCATCAACTCCCCCTTTTCTTTCTTAGCTCCTGCAATCCATCACCCCACACCTCTGCGTTCTGGCAGAGTGGGTGAGTGTGGTCTCCCAGCCCTGCTCCAGACTCCCATAACACAGTCCCCACCAGGCAGCCGGAGGCCTGGGTCCCACTGCCCATAGGACAGAGACGGGCTCCTTGCTGGGGCAGAGACGCCCTGCATGCTCAGTGCCTATAGCTCAGTGCTCTCTCTGCCTCCTTCTTTAGAGACAGCGTCATGCACTGTTGCCCAGGCTGGAATGCAGTGGTGCGATCGTAGCTCACTGCAGCCTTGACCTCCTGGGCTCCCGAGTACCTGGGACCATAGGCACAAGCCACCAAACCCAGATAATTAAAAAAAATTTTTATAGAGACAGAGTCTCACCAGGTTGCCCAGGCTGCTCCCAAACTCCTGGCCTCAAGGGATCCTCCTGCCTCGGCCTCCCAAAGAGATGGAATTACAGGCGTGAGCCACCTCGCCTGGCCTCCTATTTCTTGACTGTGTTTGCCGTCTCCCACATGGGCCTCTGCACAGGCTGTTCCTTCAGCCTGGGAGGCTCTTCCCCACCCATCTTCGCCTCCTAAGTCAGGCCTGACCTGCCCTCACTTTCCTGGGGCTTCTTCCGGAGCTCGCTAGTTCCACGGACCTCGGCTCCTCAGCTACAGGCTGCACGAGCCTGGGGCTCCCTGGCAGGCACCGCCTCAGAGGTTTCAGTCCCCACACACTTCGTGGCTATTCCTGACTCGGAACTCGTACTTCTCACACCTTCCACGGCCTGAGGACTCTCCTCTGAGGCAGGAGCACTGCAGAGCCTCCTTCCTCCTCCCCCTCGGCCTGCGTCTCTTCCATCCCTACAGCAGGAGCTCTCACTGGCCCCGCTGGACGGGCGAAAGGCCAGTCTTAGAACACAGCACAGGTACGCTGCCACGGCCATGCCCTTGAACTGCGCCCCTCCAGGCTCCCTTGCCCTTAGGTCATGGTTGGGTCTGGCTCTAGGAGGCCCTGGCGGGAGATTGGGGGTGGGAAGAGAAAGAGGTCTTCAGTTTTTTCCTGTGGCCATGCCAGCTGTGGTTGTGTGGCGGTGGCTTCCTTCACCTGACCCCCAGTCCCTGCCGACCCTGCCCTCTGGCTCTGGCAGAGTCTCAGTGCTTGCTCTCCCACCCTGCTCCTGTGCCACAGGCGGGCCCCTGCTCCTGCCACCGCCAGTCTCTAGGTGACTCGGTGTCCCTTGCTGGGGTCCTTAGCCCTGCATGTCCCCTCTGTGAGGCTCCTCCCTTAGATTCTCCCCAGTGACCCGTGACTATGTCCTCTTGTTCCCGCCAGGACCCCAGCCCAGGTGCCCACCACATTGCTGTGCCACTCGGGGGCTTCCTCCCTCTCTGAGCCTGTAACCTGGAGCTGGGTTTCTGGAAGCTTCCTCTGTCCCCCTTCTTGGGTGCTCTGTGATGAGGCCTGGCTGCCAGGGGTGGGGGGCGGTTGCTCCCCCATGATCAACTCTGGGCTGAGAAAGCCTTCCCCTGGGTAGAGTGGGGGGTCTCAGGAAATGAGTGGCTGGGTCACACAGCTGAGGCCCATGAGCTGCTGGTCCTGAAGCTGGGATGTGAGAAGAGGCAGGCTGGGTGGGGCTGGGTGGGGCTGGGCTTGCCAAGCCTTAGGGGACTCCACTGGAATGATCACGCTGTCCCCTCCTCTGGATGTCCCGTCTCTGGCTGTCTTTCTCTGTGTGAGCTCAGCCTTCAAGGTCAAACATGCAGACCTCCAGGAGGGCTGTCGGGGAGCAGAGTGTGGCCTGGCCTAGGGGAGCTCAGCCTGGGTTCCAGCCTTCTGCCTCCAGGACATGCTCTTGTGCGGCCCTGGGAGGTCCTCTGACCGTTTCTGAACCTCATCTTGTTCTGTGCCAGCTCACAGGAAGGTGCTCACAGGGAGAGCAGTCACTCATGGAGGGGGGCAGTCAGGGTCAAAGGTAGGGGTTGGCAAGCCTTTTCCGGAAAGGCCCGGATAGTAAACATTTCAGGCTTCATGGCTCACATGGTCTCTGTGCAACTGCTCAATTCTGCCGTTGTAATGCAAAAGCAGTCACAGTCAATATAGAAACGAGTATGCATGATTGTTTCAATAAAGCTTTATTTATGAAAACAGACAGTGGGCTGGATGGGATTGGCAGGCTATGGCATGCTGACTGGTCAAAAGGAAAGAAAATCCACTTGTGCATGCTCAGATCCTGGAGAAATGAACATCATCATTAAGTAGTCTTGCCATGACCTTGTCAACAGCACCGATTTCTCTGTCATGAACAAACTCAGCCTTAGGGAGGCAGTCAGGGAGGGCTTCCTAGAGGAGGTGACGTCTGAGGCTGCCTTGAAATAGGAGGTGTCACCTAGAGGCTGGAGGGGGAAGGGGATCCCAGTTAAATAACTTTTCTCTGTTAAAAGAGGAGTGGTGGCAGAGGGGAAGGGGCTGCAATTTGTAAACCCGAGAGTGAACAGGCTGTCAACGTCCCAAAACCATGATAAATGCCCCCGAGCTTCCAGCGTGGGCCCACGTGCCCCTGAGTGATGGTGATTTATGATGGCTGAGATTTTTCTTAAGCAAGTGGTTTTCGGAGGAAAAAGAAAGGTCACAGCACGTCAGGCCTTACACATCTTATCTTGTTCTCCACCAGCAGCAAATTCCCTTTGAATGCAGCGGAGCCCGACGAGGGTGTCGGCTGCCAGGGATGGACATTAATATCAAATACACAAAGGCAGCGATCTCATACCTGGCTGAGCAGGGAACGCCGTTATTACTCTGGGGGTTGGCTACAGGGGCGGGCCCGTGAGGGTGGCTGCCAGTGGAGCCTAAGGGCGAGATGAGAAATCTGAAGCTGAGCTGGAGGAAGTGGTTGTGCCGGGGGCTCTGGGGCACAGGTGGGAAAAGGCAGGTGAGGCTGGCTGACCTGAGGGGGGAGGGCAGCCTGGCCTGGCGTCTGCTGGTGGTGGAGACTTGGTCCTGGTCCTGGCTGCAGCCAGGCACCCTCTACACATGCAGGTGTGAGCAGGCCTGCTCTACTCCTTCCAAACTGTGTGGTCCTGGACAGCCTGTTCACCCTCTCTGGGCCTCCTATTATTCAACCATCTACCCCTCACTGCCACCGGAAGTTCACTGCTACAGAAGGGCAGAGATAGCACATCTGGACCTCAGAACCCTGGCCCCGAGACATCTGCACTAGTGACCTTTGGCCCTGAGACACTTGTGCCAGTGACCTTTGGCCCTGAGACACCTGTGCCAGTGACCCCCTGGCCCTGAGACACCTGCATTAGTGACCTCTGGCCCTGAGACACCTGCACCAGTGACCACTGGCCCTGAGACACCTGCATTAGTGACCTCTGGCCCCGAGACACCTGCACCAGTGATCCCCTGGCCCTGAGACACCTGCATTAGTGACCCCTGGTCTCGTGATACCTGCACCAGTGACCTTTGGCCCCATTGCTTGCCCTTTGCCCCTCCCTCCCAAGGTGGAGCCTGGAGCCAGGGCCTGGATGCAGGTTGCACTGGGGTGACCTGGTCTCTCTGTGCCTGTTTCCTTGGCTATAATGTGGGGTTGTGATGGCACTGACCTGGTAGGCTGTGAGTATGAACGGAGATCACACCTGCCTGGAGCCCAGCACGTACATATGTGTTAGCTGCTTAGCTGTTGTTTTTGTCAAGCAATGTGTTTGTTTTCACTTAATGATTTGGTAAAGATGAAAAATTTAATTATTCAGAGCAGATATGCATTGAGTGTCCTTCTGAATCAAGGACTGCTGTTTGAATTATTTGGGTCTGTTTGGATACAAGCACAATCTTTCTCTGCCTTTCCCTACCCTCCTTCTGAGGTAGGGGGTGGGACTCAACTCCAGAGGCAGGACCAAACTGAGGACTAGTTAAAACAGGGAGCAGGTGGAGGCTGCTTTCCCTGAGACATGTCCCCCAGTGTGCCTGTCAGTTTACCATTGCCATGGCAGTGCCTAGGAGTGAAGTGACCACCCCTTTCCATGGCAATGACTCAATGACCCAAAAGTTCCCACCCTTTTCCTGGACATTTCCACATGAACAGTCCTTTAATCTGCAGGCAGTTAAAAGTGGGTATAAAAGTGACCGCTGAACTGCCCTGGGCCACTGCTCTCCGCCTTCAGGGAGCCTGCTCTGCGGGAGCTGCCATGGAGCTGCAACCTGAGCTGCCGCATCAGGAAAACGCTTCCCTTCTACCTCTGGCTGGCCCTTGCATTCCTTCCTGGGTGAAGCCAAGAACCGTTGCTGGCTAAGCCCCACTTTGGGGCTAACTTGCCTTTCATCACTTCCACCACCAACACAAAAAGAGCCTGTGCAGTAACACCCTGTTATTACTTGCCAGCTGTCCCTAAGATGTCATACATAGTATGTTACTGTATGTATGTGTGCAGATATTATATAATATTATCTACATATACACACTTAGCTTCTTCACGGGGTATTTTGATACCCAGCTGATGTTGGCACTTATGTGGAAGGTAGGGAGGAGAGAGAGAAGGAGGAGGGAGGGAGAAGGGGAGAAAGAGGATGACAGAGCACAGGAGTGAGAGCGAGAGTGTGTCAGCTGAGGGAGGTGCTGGGGAACATAGTACCTTTCCTGTGTGTGTTACACTGGGGTTTTTTGCTTCCTCAACACCCAGGAGGAGCGAAGGGCAACTCCAGCAGTGTTAATAGTGGAGATGATTTGGGAACACAGAGCCCTGGTGTTGCCTTGTAGCCCTCCATGCTTAGAGGGTCCTGTGACAGGTGTGGGGCAGCCAGAGGGCAGCTTGGGAGCTCCTGCCCTGCTGGGCTGGTTGATGGACAGGGTGTGCAGGGAGGCCACCGTGGATCTGCCCGAGGGAATTTCAGAGACAGTCTGGTTTGACTCGGTCACGTTGGACACACCCCCATTCTGAACAGTGGCTTGCTGGAGGGCAGCTGTCTCCTCAGGGTGACCAGTAGCTCCTGAAAGAATCCGTCCACGGCATAGCTTCTCATGCCCGAAGTCTCAGCCTCAGCAGGTGGGTTTGAGCCTTAGGGAACACGAGACAAACCCTCAGTGAGATGGGCGAGAACCTAAGTTCTGCCACTTCACACGAGGCGCAGCTGGGCCGTCAGAGGATCCCAGCTCTCAAATGTGAAATGGAGACATTATCTCTGTCTTCTCATCCTCTCCAACCCCCCGGCCCCCGGGAAAATCAATCCCTCTCTTGGTCCAGTTATGCCTTCAGTTCCCCTATCCTCACCGTTTTAGTGAACAAAACCCCGAGCCTTCAAGGCTACGGTGTCCCTGGAGGCCCCCGGCCCTGGCATAATGCCTGGCACATCGCAGGCTCTCAATACGAGCTCCCTGGAGAAGGAGAAGAGGCGTGAGAGATGATGGGGAGGGGGCCTTGGCCTCCTCTGGAGACCGTAGGGATTTGTGTGGTTTCCCTACCAAGCCCGGCACATAGCAGGTCCCCAGTAAATGTGTGTCAGCGTGAGCTGGTGACGCGACTAGACGGTACCAATCTCTTCTAATGGAGCAGCTGGCGGTTTTTCCAGGTCGGGCAGCTGGGGGTGAGCAGAGTCTCTGGGGTTCCGGACTCACCTCCCCTCAGTCTGGGGGCTGGGTCGGCCCTCCCAGATCCAGGGCCTCCACAGCGTCTTTCTTCTTTGGCGGGTCTGAGGCACACTCTCCGGGGGAGCTAGGCACGGTGGACTCTGTGAAAGTCCCGCTCAGGCCAGGAGGAACCAGCTGCTATCAATATCTGGCTTTGGGTTTTTGGAGAGGTAGCAGGTATCAGGGAAAGAGGGGCTCTGTGGCCTCCCAGGCCTGGATTCAAGTCTTGGTTCTCTCCCTGAACAGCTGGGTGTCTTTGGGCAAGTATGCTGGCCTCTCTGACCCTCAGTTTTCTTCTCCCCAGAGAGAAGCTCACACAGCGTGCTGGGATAGTTAGAGGAGACAGCCAAAATCGCGCTCTGCCTCTCCTGCAGTTAAGGATGCTTGTCCTTGGATTTAGGGCCCTCTCGGATAATCCACGATGATTTCCTCATCTCAAGATCCTGAAATTAATTACTTCTGCAAAGGCCCCTTTTCCAAAATAAGGTTTTTCACACTCTCCAGGGGTTAGGGTTTTGCCATATCTTTTTTTAGGGCCACCCTTCAGCCCCCGCCAAGGGAGCCAGATCTGCATCAGACCACCTTTTCCTGTCCCTGGGGGTGAGCGGGGCAGAGGCTCAAGGGGCCAGGCTCCCTCAAAGCTGGGCAGAGACCCCAGGACGGGTCAAGGGTCTGGAAGGAGCAGCCTCTGCTGGGCCGCAAGAGGGACGGGATGAGCCCAGGCGAGGCTCAGAGAGAGAGTGTGGGTGGCGTCTCGGTGAGCGAGGCCAGAGGTGGCTGGAGAAGGGAAAGTCCAGTGTCCAAATCCCTGCTCGGTGTGACCATGGCACGACCCTTAATCTCAAAGCCACAGCAGCCCCGTTAAAAAAGGGCACTTAATACTGTAAGGCTGCGATGAGGGTTGGTGAGACCAATCACAGGCTGTGTTATCTTTTTTATTTTATCCTTTCTCACGTTGCTGGATCCCCATCTCATTCCCAAGAAGCTGAAGGCATGTGGCAGTGCACAGAGCTCAAGGACCGCGGCTGTCATTCATACCAGGGCCTCTACTTTGCCCTCCAGAAGGTTCCCCCTTCCCCGAGAGCCGCTGGCCTCTCCTGTGTAAGGCCCTCGGGGGCCACGCAGACAGGGGCCCTGACCTGGCTGCCCTGTGCATGGGTGTGTGGGGGTGCCCCCTGCTTGGGGAGGGTCCGTGGTGTCCTGTCGGGGTGACAATCCTGTGGGGCCCCAGGGCAGGCCCCAGCTGTCCTTTCTGTGGAGGGGCAGGGTCTTTCCTGAGTGGCCTCTGCCTGCATGGGAGGCAGAAATGAGCCCAGAGGCCAGGCTGGGTGTTGTTTGGACCTTGCTGGCCCAGCCTGACCATGGCTGGTGCTCCCTTGGCAGAGGCCTTCGTGGCAGGGCCGAGCTGGCAGTGCTGTGCACAGGCAGGCGGGCAGGGGGACCTCACACCTACCTAGAAAGGCTGCCAGAGGGTCTGGAGTGAGGCGGGGGCAGAGGCACTGGGTCCTTGGCTGTAGTGTGCTCCGTGGGGCACCTGAATGAGGTGGTGAAGAGTGCTGGGCAGCCAGGTGGCAGGTGAGCCCAGGCCAGTGTCCTGAGGCTTGAGGGAGTGAGTGGGGACCTGTGGGCAGCCAGTCCTGAGCTGAGAGTTTCCACAGGCTGGATCCAGGGCTGCCCTGTCCCCTGCACTCGGGGCACCCTGGATACCAGGCGGTTGTTGCCAGTGTGGGTTTGAAGGACATCGATGCTGGCCCTGCCCTCTGGAATTACATCCTACTGGGGTTAGACAGAGAAGTAAATAGGGACAGCAAGCTCCAATCAGGCGGCCAGAAGGGCCTGGAGAAAGCCAGAGCCTGGAGGCGCGGGGAGGCTGGGGTGGTTTCTAGGAGGTAGGCAGGAGAGGCCTCCCTCACTTGGGACCTTTGAGCAGGTGGGGTGAGGGGTGCCCTGGAGGGGAGCAGAAGGGGCATGACCGGGGCGCCTCAGGGCTGGGGAGCAGGCATGGCAGGCTTGTGCGTGTTCAGATCCTTCTCCACCCTT
This sequence comes from Mandrillus leucophaeus, assembly GCF_000951045.1. NCBI lineage: Eukaryota > Metazoa > Chordata > Mammalia > Primates > Cercopithecidae > Mandrillus > Mandrillus leucophaeus. Next base: position 1,818,382 of record NW_012103932.1, read on the forward strand.
ATCTCACCCCCGTGGGCGAGCGGCCGTGTCCCTAAGCCGTGGAGTCATCCTTTGTAAAGTGGGTCCGCGGAGGCCTGGCTTACCTGGAGCTGATCACAGCAGTGAGGCTTCTCTCAGTGAACAGGGCTTTTCGTTGTCCCCTTGTTATGAGTGTAATGCCAGTCGCCTCCTCCGCCACAGCCTCAAGGTGGGCAGGCATCTGAGATGGCAGCTTCTGAACACCGGGCGTCCAGGATCCACATCTGGGCTGCTCTCCACCCTCTTTCCTGGAAGCAGTGGAGGCTGGAGGCTCATGTGTGTTCCTGCCTAGCTGAGCGACCGGCTCCTGCCCCACCCTCCTTTTCCCTACCCACCCCCGCAGGGTGATAGGGTTAGGGATGGAGTGGGCAGAGGCAACGGCACAGCTGATAGTTTTCCGGATGCTTCTTAATTTCAATGTTTCTCCACTTCCTGCTGGGAGGCTGTGGGCATCAGGGCAGGTAGTGACCTCAGCAAAAGCCTTAGAAGCTTCCGGAAGGGCACCTAGTACTGTGTGTGCTTCCACATGGGAGCTGATGCTTATCTTGAAGAGGGTCAAGTGGGTCTGGGCCCCTCATGTCCAAGTGCAGGTGAGCTGCAGATTCGAGGGGCTTCTAGGCGGGGACCGGTTCCTCTGCCTCCTGCCCCTGCAGGATGACGGAGGTCTGTGGGAGCTGAGGCACAGAAAGGCTGGCAGGGTTGCTGGGGTCTGCCTGGTGCCCACCCTGGTCTCCAGCCTCCCAGCAGACAACTGGATCTGAGAAAAAGGAGCGTCCCATGAGCTGGTTTGGCCCAACCTCCATTTATGCTAGGGAGACATTTTGGCCCAATGAGACTTTAGCTCAGAGAGGGGAGAGGCAGTTGCCTAAGTCTCCCCGGGCAGGTGGCAGCAGGGCCAGGCCATGGGCTGGAGTCTCCTCCTCCAGGGCTCTGCTCTTTTCTGGAGTCACCCGTGGAGTCCACAGGGCAGGGTTCCTTCCTTTCCTGAGGGTGTCCAGGCTTCATATCTGCCCACATTGCCAGGTAGGTGCAGGGACACTTTTGTGAAGCTCCCAGGCCCTTAGGGAAGACAGAGGAGAAAAGAGAAGGTTGATAAGGTATAGGGACTGTCAGCCTAAGAGAGGGAGCAAGGAGGAGGGTACGTGTTCATCCTGATGAGCTGGGGGAGCTGGGGTGTCGGGGTGCTCAGGGCCACTCCTGGGGCCTCCCTGACCCCCCTCTGCCTCTCCCCTCCCTTTCCTGCCTGCCCTGGCCTCCCGAGCCTCCAGCTTCAGAGGCACTGGAGCCACGTGAGGTTTATTCTCTCCACGGCTTGGTTGTTGCCCAGTTGGGGGTAAATGAGGACTTTGCTGATTTTTGAAAACCGTGCATGTCTTCCTGGTAGACTTGGAGACCACTGTCCACCCACCTCAGAGGGCCTGGAGCTGTGAGCCGTGGCCCTGGGTGCTGAGACCCCGTTCCTCAGGGGCGCGGGCGGCAGCTGCCAGGTCCTGCCCGGTTTCGGTTTGCCCACCCTGATTGTGTAGTCGGGACAAGACAGCAGGTGCCGCGTCGCCACAAAAATATCTAAACAGACGGACTGCAGATCCCAGAATTAAGTTTAAAACTGCAGCTATTGATGTTTTCGAAAAATAGCGTGTACTAAGAGGCAGGAAGATGTTTTGCCCAGTAGGCTCCTTTTCCCTTTTTTTTGGGTGTATTTTATTGATTTCTGCACTGAAATAGTGCTTTCGACATTTTAAAATAGAATCCTAGGCGAAGGTATCCCAGGCTAGAGATTTAAGTGGAAATGGACATGGCTTTTCATAAACGCACCTTTAAGACATAACACTCAGGTGCTGGCTTCTCGGGCTGGCTCAGACGCCCTCTATGCCCTCCGCTCTGCAACCCCCTCCTCCATCCAGCCTTTTGGACTAAAAAAAGCCACTGGGATGACTGCTCGTTGCTGCTTTATCGTTCTGCTATGGATTATTTTCTCTTCTCCACTGCTAGACAGGTGGGAGAGAGCAGGGCCGCAGTCAAACACGGAGTCGCCTGTGTGAGCCTGGGGCTAAGCTGCCGCCCTCAGCCTCATGGCCCTGTGCCCGAGGCCATCCAGGCCCAACATCAGGCACTGGCTTCTCCCTCCCTCCTCCCTATCACTGGGCAGCCCCTGCTTCAGGCCAGGAGGGCCCTGGGACTGTAGGAAAACTTGACGAAGTCGCCAGTCTTTGGAAAGACAGCCTAGAAAAGCACAATTCCAATATAGAATGCAGGTCCTGTGCTTGGGCCACCGGCCAGCAGCTGGGCTTCCTTTCCAAGAGTCCTAAACACGCCCAGCTCTACCGGCAGTATGGGCTGCTGCAGGGGGCGAGGCGTGGCAGGGCAGTATGGGCTGCTGCAGGGGGCAAGGCGTGGCAGGGCAGTATGGGCTGCTGCTGGGGCAAGGCGTGGTGGGAATAAGACAGAAGCCCTGGTGGGGTCTTGCCTGCAGCTCCTGCTTCTAAGGCTGGCACTAAGGGCTGAATGTTTGTGTACCTCTAATATTTCCATATGGAAATCCTAACCCCCAGGGTGATGGGATGGAAGGTGGGGCCTTCAGGAGGTGAGGAGGTCCTGAGGGTGGAGTCTCATGATGGGTCAGCGCTCTTAAACAGTGAGACTCCAGAGAGACGCCTCGCCCTGTCCACCGTGTGAGGCCACAGCAAGAAGACAGCCACCTATGGACAGGAGGCAGCCCTTACCAGACGCCAAGTCTGCTGGCGCCCTGATCTCAGACTTCCAGCTCCAGAACTGTGCGAAATAAATTTCTCTTGTTGATAAGCTTGCTTCCCTTCCCATGGTTGTCCAGGCTCCATATTTACCCTAATTGCCAGGCAGGCTGCCAGGCTTTGACATCTTGTTATAGCAGCTTCCATGAGCTCAGACACTAGGCCTTCGAGGGGTCCAGGGTGTAGGTGGTACGGCCCACGTGCGCGTCATAGGAAAGGAGGCACTTCATTGCTGTCAGCTGCTTGGCTGTTGTTCCCTGTCCCCAGAGACACCTGTGGGGCTCAGTCCCAGCCTCATGTTGGTACAAAGTGGCTTCCACATGCCCAAGGGCTGGTTTTCAGTCCTTGGAGGCACTGCTGGCACCCAGGGTCATGAGCCATGCCTGAGGATGAGCTCCCAGGTTGGCTGGATTAGAGGGGCTGAGGGGAATTTGTCCCCGGGCACTGGGGACACCAGGGCTGCACCCCATGTCCAGTGGCTACAGGAACAGGTACTACAGGGCAGGGACAGCTAGGTGGCCAGGGCAGTGGGAGCTGCATGAGGAGCGGGGACCAGTGCTGGTGTCCTCTGATCCACCCGCATTGCCGGGGCTCGTGCTGTGGGGGGTGGGGGAGTGATGGTAATAATGGCCGAGGGCTACTGAGCATGTCCTCTGAGCAGGTGGGGTGCTAGGATGTTTCCTGCATTTCCCCATCTGACCCTTCCAGAAATTCCGGCGGCGGGTACCTCTCCATTGTCCAGGTGAAGACAGGTGAAGCAGAGAGAGTGACCTGCATCTCTGAGGTTCAGCAGCTCCAAAGTGGCAGCACTGTGAGCTGAAGCCCGAGAACCTACTGCCAGGCATCTCTTGGCGACTTCCATGGACCACAGCCTGCTGGGACCGCGTGGCAGGGGGTGGGGGCTGGGGGCAAGCCGGGCTGTGCTTGGGGGTTGGAGGGTGGTGGTGGGAGTTAATAGAGCCTGGGTGCTCCAGCTTACTTCCCAAGGCGGGGCTGCCCCGGAGGAGGCCGGAGTGAGGGATGGAAAGGGCCTGTGGGCGGCAGTTTGTACAGACCGGCCACAGCATGGGGTTTGTTAGTCACCGAAACATTTCTTAGGCACCTACAGAATCTGATGCCTAGGAGTGATGGCCAGGGGCCCTGCCCTGCCGCCCCCACCAGCAGGCCCATTTCTCCAGCTCTCTTGCGCTGGTACGGTAATTAGGCCCAGCAGCTGGGACTACATTTTCTGAGCAGATGCCAGTGAGAAGTTAGTTGTTCCGGAGTTGTAAATTATATCAACTCTTTTGTTTTTATTTAAAATGTCCCTGCTTTCCCCTACCCACTCCTTTTCTTCTAGCCAAGGGCCAGGGGAAGGTGGTTTCAAGGCATAGCTGTGATGGCCGGGATCCCTGGTGGCTCCTGATGGGTGCCCACGAGTCCCCAGGTTGCCAGTGGCTCTGAGTCCAGCATGAGGGGGCTGGAGGCCAGGTCAGGCTCTGAGAGGGGGTCTAAGCCGGAACCACACCATCCTGCAAGGAGCAACAAAGATGCCGAGTGGCACGTCAGTCAGGCTCTGCGCAGCTTTGCCGGGCTTCAGAGTCAGGATTCGCCTATCTTTAATTCACTCAATAATTCACAAATGACTAATTTGTGACAATTGTAATTTTCAAACATGAAAGAGTTTTGTGATGCTGCTGAAGGTCACAATGTGAAGAGATGCCCCAGCGGGTCCTGGACACCTGGCCCCACCCCTCTCAGCCCAGGACGCTGGCAGTGCCTGCCTCCTCCCTCTGCTCCTGCCCTGGGCCAGGCTCTGTCCCTGCAGAACAGAAGAGGTGGCCCCAGTGAGCACAGGGCCTGGCAATGAGATGTGCTGAGACTGTCCTGGTGCCCTCCAGGACCTGTCCCTAGGGCCTGCCTTCCTCTCCCCAGATATCATTCATTTGATGTCTCAACACAGTGCCAAGTCATGCCACTGTTGCCCAGACATATATTAAACAGTGTCTCCAAATCTGGCCCTGCCATCTCCTGGCCATGTGGCCTTGGCAAACCCCTTCACCGCTCTGACCTTTTGTTTCTTCTTCCACAGGTTGAAGCTGACTTCATGGTCGGCATGTGGCTTAGTCTTGTGTCTGGCTCTGTGGAGCACATGGTGCCCTGTGCACACATGCCCACCTCACCCTGTTGGCCCCTCTAGGCACAATTGACTTTGGGATAGGGACCAGAGCCTGAACTGGCCTGGGGGCCCAATGTCATTGGTGATCCCCTACTTGGAGAATGCTCTCTGGCAGGCAGCAGGAGAGGAAGAGAGACTGAAGCTTGAGGAGGATGCAGTGTGTATGGCTGACTGGCAGGTGGAGGGTCACCCAAGGAGGAATGGGGGCCCTGGGACAGAGAGCAGCCTCCGTAGACGCCAGCAAGGAAACAGGGGTGTCAGCCCTGCAACCTCAGGGACCCGGATTCTGCTAGTGCCCAAGTGAACCTGGGCAAAGCTTCCTCCCGGAGTCTCCAGGTTGGAGTCCAGCCCCACCGCACCTTGATTTTGGCCCATGGGACCCTGAGCAGAGCCCAGCCAAACTCACATGGCGAGAAAGACTGGAGCTAAAAAGGATGTTGCTTTAAGACACTAAGTGTAGGGCGATCTGTTACACAGCAATAGAAAACCATGGCAAAACCTATGTGGGTGAAGACACTGCGTTTGGGTTTGGACGTGCTGAGCTTGGGACACTTTAGGACTTCCGGGTGGGGGTGTCCAGAGGCGTTGGTTGCCCATCCATGGTGCCCTGAAGAGGCCACGAGGCTCAAGTCAGAAGGTGGTCCCAGACAGGCCGAGTGTGTGACAGCAGAAAAATCACTTGCTGTCTAGACCCACCCTCCCTCTCTGCACGAGGACGTGGCACCAGAAAATTGGCAGTCTCTTCCTAGCCTAAAGCACTGCAGTGTGCACCAACCTGTGGTTGCCATCACTGGCCTCACTCCAAGTCCAGCTCCTGTGGCAGAGTTGAGCTCTGCAGAGCGGCCGGGGTTTGGGCCTGGGGATGCGTCTGCCAGGCACTTCCCCATCTCCTTGTGCTCCAGGGGCAGTCTGGGGACACGCAGAGGTCCCAATGGCACCTGTCTCTCATCCTGCATCCCTATCACACTGGCACACAGTAGGGCCCCTCATGCTCCTGATGTCACATGCTGACTGCTTGCTGCCTTCCGAGAGCCTGTCCTCTTAATCCAGGTGCCCCAGCAAGTGATGTCGTTTCAACACGAACTCCAAGAGCAAAGTTTGTGAATCAGTTGCTTTGAGCCCAGGAGTTGTGTCTTGCCTGCACCTGTCCTGCTTCCTAAATTCCAAGGATGCCTCCTGACCTCCAGGCCCACTCCTCAGCCCCCATCGTCTCGTCTCTGCTTCCTTTTCAGGTTGCGTTCAACTCAGCTGTAAAATAGACCAGGGCTGCTGGATCCCTGCTGCTCAGAACATGAGATTTTCTCCCTGGCAGTGGGAGGCCTGACATCTTATTAAAAACAGAGCAACTGGCATTGGTGGAAAGGTAACTTAGGGCTCCGAGTGATTTGTGCTTCTGGGTAGGGACTTTAGCCTCCCTGGTGGGTGGCCCCTCAGCCCAGCTGGAAGAGAGGTGGGCTCCACTGTCTCGGGGAAGGCATCCCACTGGTGTGGAGGTGTCGTGGAAGGCTGAGCAGGGAGTGGCACTGTCAGCCGCATCTGGGGGGCTCACCCTGCTGGAGGGCAGCAAGGAGAGAGTGGGGAGGCCTGTGAGAACTGCTGGGTACCGTCCGCAATGCCCCATCCCTGCTGTCCCCAGCTGGAGCCCTCCAGCCTGCACTTGCTCAGCACTGGCCTGGCTGAGAGAGCTGTGGCTTACCCTTGAGGGTCCCACATCAGCCTCAGTGCTGCCCCAGGCTCCACCAGCATCTGGCCACCTTCAAGTGCTGCCCGGGGCCATGGCATCGCTGCTACCGTCCCAGCCTTGGATCGGCCCCATGTGGGCATCTCTACTCTGCAGCCAACCTGTGGCCCTGTCTCAACTGGAGATGCCCAGCCTCACTCATCACCCCAGCAGGGGCCAGGGGAGAGCTGGAGGGCTGCAGCTTTTGGACACCCTGGAGGCACTTGTTGGGGAAGATGGAGAGAGGTGGAGGGGACAGAGCTGGTGTCTGGGGTGCAGAAGCCTGGCCCCTGATGTGCTGTCCTCACTCCTTCCCCTCTGAGCCCCTCCTGGTGCACATTGGCAGGGAACAGTGAGCAAGGAGAGGCCAGGCATCCCGGTGAGCAACACTGGTGCCCACGCCCAGGGCCACGGGCTAACCGGGGAACTGAGGGGCTGGCTGTGCCCCGGGCCCAGGACAGCCTCCCTACTCCTGGCCGGCTCTCAGCTTCACAGCTAGCTGGGTTCTGATATCTGACTCTTCATCTGCTCAACCCAACAGGTAGTAACTGAGTACCTGCTATGTGCCTGGGGACGTCCTCTGAGTTGGGACTGGAAAGGGGAGAGGAAGGAGAGGCTGAGCTGTGAGTAAGATGTCTCCAGCCAAGCGTGAGGCGGCCCAGCCTACTCAGCAGCCAGGAGGCAGGGAGCAGAGTTCAGCAGTCCCAGCCGTTTTGGCACCAGGGACCACTTTCATGGAAGATCATTTTTCCATGGACAGGGTGGGGGATGGTTTCGGGATGAAACTGTTTCATCTTAGATCATCAGGAGTTAGATTTTCATAAGGAGAGAGCAGCCTAGATCCCTCATACACACAATTCACAACTGGGTTCAAGCTCCAATGAGAATCTGGGTTCAAGCTCCAATGAGAATCTGGATTCGAGCTCCAACGAGAACCTAATGCCGCTGATCTGACAGGAGGCGGAGCTCAGGCAGTAATGCTCACTTGTCCACTGCTCACTTCCTGCTGTGGGGCCCGGTTCCTAGCAGGCCACGGGCAGCTCAGGCCTGTGGCCTGGGGGCTGGGGACCCCTGGGAAAAGGGACAGCTCGCCCCATGGGCAGGGCTTTGGAGAGCATGGCAGTCCTGGGAGTGGCCTGGAATTAGTCACAATCACCCTAGTGCCCCTTCTAGAGTTGCCAGGTAAAATGAGGGATGCTCGGTCATATTAGAATTTCAGATAATTAATGAATATTTTTTCAACATAAGTATATCCCATCCAGTATTTGAGATATACTTATACTAAATAATTCAGTGTTTATCTGAAATTCAAAAATCTGAATTCCTGTAATTTTAGTTGATGAATCTGGCAAGCCTAGATCTCGCCTGTGGGGGGAAACTTGGAAGAGGGGCTTTCCCTCCCCTGACCCATAGGCCATGGGGAGAGTGGACTGGGAGGAGAAAGTGGAGACCCGTGGAGTTTGGTGGCTCAGCTGGGA